>NC_063275.1:25198249-25524254 GCF_910591885.1 Bombus terrestris | reverse complement strand
AACCCCAACCTAACCCCAACCTAACCCCAACCTAACCCCCAACCTACCCCACCTAACCCCAACCTAACCCCAACCTAACCCCAACCTAACCCCAACCTAACCCCAACCTAACCCAACCTAACCCAACCTAACCCCAACCTAACCCCAACCTAACCCCAACCTAACCCCAACCTAACCCCAACCTAACCCCAACCTAACCCCAACCTAACCCCCACCCTAACCCCAACCTAACCCCAACCTAACCCCAACCTAACCCCAACCTAACCCCAACCTAACCCAACCTAACCCCAACCTAACCCCAACCTAACCCCAACCTAACCCCAACCTAACCCCAACCTAACCCCAACCTAACCCCAACCTAACCCCAACCTAACCCCAACCTAACCCCAACCTAACCCCAACCTAACCCCAACCTAACCCCAACCTAACCCCAACCTAACCCCAACCTAACCCCAACCTAACCCCAACCTAACCCCAACCTAACCCCAACCTAACCCCAACCTAACCCCAACCTAACCCCAACCTAACCCCAACCTAACCCCAACCTAACCCCAACCTAACCCCAACCTAACCCCAACCTAACCCCAACCTAACCCCAACCTAACCCCAACCTAACCCCAACCTAACCCCAACCTAACCCCAACCTAACCCCAACCTAACCCCAACCTAACCCCAACCTTTTTTTTTTTTTTTTTTTTTTTTCGTGGAGAAATCCTCATGGACTCCCAGCTGCGAGCAGCATGGGAAGTGTCGGACTCTTACCGACTAAAACTCCACGGTGGTCTTCCAGACGGCTGTTCGAGAAGGGCTCAGGGTCTCTTGCGAATACTACCAAGCGCTCCTCGCCGTCTATCTCCCTTCCGGGCGGGAGACTTCCTTGTTAGACAGAAGATCGGGGCCGCCAGGGGGGACCACGCCCCCTAGCGCCCCTTTCCTTGGGTCTTGTTACTTCCTTGATGGCTCCTTGGGCGCGTTCACGGCGGCGGTACCGCCGGTCCGTGACGCGCGGAGACTCCTTGTTGTCGCGCCCTGCTGGTATGCTGGGCTTTCTCTCTTTCTCTCTCCGCCCGCTCCTTCACGAGCATAACTTGCTCGCAGAAGGTGCGGACGGCTCTGTACTCCTGGGGCCCCCTGAGCATAGCTTCGATGAGCGTCTCGGGGGCCAATCTCTCGCCGATCTCGAGTCGTAAGACACGTCGCGGTACCTCCCACGCCGGGCAAGCCTCCAGCGTGTGCCGCGCCGTGTCCTCCTCCTCCCCACAGTGGTGACAGATGGTCGCCACCTCTCGCCGGATCTTGAGCAGGTAATCGCCGAACACCCCGTGGCCGGTGAGCACCTGAGTCGTCCTGAATGTGAGCGGGACCCCGCCTTTGTCTCTCCACTTGTCCCAGTTGGGCAGGACGGCGCGGACGGCCCGATGAGGGCGCATCGCATCCTCTTCCAACAGCTGCGAGTGCCACCGCTCCCATGCTTCTAGTCTTGTTTCCTCCCGAACGTCCACGGTTGGTGCCGTCGGCGTGGCACGTCGGTCCAAGGTCGCGGCCCTCCGGTGTTCGTACACCCGGCGAAGGGCAAGGGCCTGTAGCTCGAACGGGGGGGACGCGGCCAGCACGGTCGCTGTCGCGTAGGACACCGTCCTGTATCCCCTCGCTGCCCGGATGGCGATCGTCCTGTGGAGCCTTCTCACCAGAGTCCGGTTACGCCGGCTCACCGCCAGATCATCGGCCCATACGGGCGCTCCGTAAAGGACTCGTGACCTGATCACTCCTTCGTAGAGCCTGCGGACTCCCAATCCTGCCCCGCCGATGTTAGGTAAAAGGCCGCACAGCGCGTTGGCTGCGGCCGTTACTTTCGGGGCTAAGTACTCAAAGTGTGGCTCGAACGTCCACTTACTGTCGACGATCAAGCCCAAGTACTTCATCCGGTGTCCCACAGGGACCTCTTCTCCGTCGATGACTATAGTCGACAGCTCCGCAGGCGGCGCTCCTCTGCGTCGTTGGTCGTAGAACCACAGGGCTTCCGATTTCGCCGGCGACACGCTCAAGCCGAGTCTTCGAATGGCGTGCACCGCGCATGCCACGGCGGTCTCAGTCAGGCATGCGGCGTCGTTCCACCATCGTCCGCTGGCCAGCACCAGCGTGTCATCCGCGTAGCATATCATGCCAGCCCCCGGCGGCATGGGACTTCGGAGGACCGAGTCATAGGCAGTGATCCACAGAATCGGTCCGAGTACCGAGCCCTGCGGCACGCCGCGCTCCACCGGTCTTCGCTCCTTCACGCCGTTTCTGCCTGTGTAGGTGATCCACCTATCGTTCAGATAGGCCTGAATCACCCTGACGAGGTATGGCGGGGGCTCGAAGTGTCGCAGCGCCTCCACGATCCTGCTCCAAGGAATGCTATTGAAAGCGTTGGAGATGTCCAAGGAGACGGCTACCGCCACCCCTTCTCGCGCGACCATGTCCTCCGCCATGGATCTCAGCCTCTTTACCGCGTCCACGGTCGAGCGGCCCCGGCGAAATCCAAATTGGCTATCGTGCCATCCGGGAATCCGTCTCTCCATGTGTGCCTCCAGGCGGGCGACTATGATCCTCTCGAAGAGTTTACCCACCTCGTCGAGAAGACACACCGGCCTGTATGCCGATGGCGCGTCCGGCGGTCGACCCTCCTTCCGTAGCAACACGAGTTTCGCCGTGCGCCACGCCCGAGGATAGGCGCCCTCCCTCAGGCACCTGGAGAACAGGTGCCGCAAACGGGGAGCCAAGGTTTCGATCGACTCCGTCCAGACTCGGCCCGGGATCCCGTCCGGACCCGGCGCCACGTCGCGGGATGCCATCTTCTTCGCGGCTTCGAGCAACTCTTCCTCAGTCACTCGAAGTTCCTCGTTCCAATCCGTCGGCGCCGTCCCGTCGATGGTGGTAGGGGCTGGCGCGGACGTCTCGTTGTTGTCCCGCCGTGGGAACAAAGTCCCGATGACGTTGTCCAGTAACGCCGGATCCATGTTTTCGGTCAGCGGGGGGGCCGAAGGTCGCAGTTTCTTCGTAACGATGCGATAGGGCCTCCCCCACGGATCTGAATCGACCAATTCGATCAATCGATCCCAACACCGGGCCTTGGCTAGTTTGATCTCCCGTTGGAGAGCGCGTCTCGTCTCTCTGTATTCTTCATAGCGGCGAGAGATCTCCTCCTCGTCGTGTGTCCGTTTGCGGCGACGCGCCCTTACGAATCTTCTCCGGGCCCGCATGCAACCCGCCCGCATATCGGCTATTTCCGGTGTCCACCAATACACGGAACGGTCGCCTCTGTTTCCCGGGGCGGAGCGCGGCATAGAGGCGTCGCATGCCGCGATCATGTATCCGTGGAGTTCGTCAGCCTCCTCGTCGACGCTACCCAATGTGGAGGTGGTGGTGGGGGGGGTTGTGGTGTTGTCCCCCCGTGCGTCCCAGCTCCAGGCGGAGACAGTGACCGCCGCCCGCAGCATGTCCTTGTCCCTCTCCTTCAAGCGCCACCTAGGTGTGGATGGTGGTGGTCGACGGGACCGGTTCTCCTCTCGTTGTCGTCGGGCACCGCTGTCGCAGGCGGCGGCCTCCCCCTCCATTTCCATCATTATATAGAGGTGGTCCGATAAGGTCTCCATTCTGTCGGCCACTCTCCATCCGTGGATCTTTCGGTAGAGCCCGGCGGTAGCCCAGGTAACGTCGACGATGGACGATCCCCTCCACGCCACGCAGGTGCTAGTTGTGCCCCTGTTCACCAGAATCAGCCCGAGCGTCGCGGCCCAGTCTGTCAGAATTCTGCCGCGGGAGTCCGTCCTGGTATCCCCCCATTGCGACGAGCGCGCGTTGAAGTCCCCAAGGACGAGTACCTGACGAGGCAGGCATCTACGAACGCAGTCACCGACCTCGTCCAGGAAGTCCCCGAACGAGGCCACTCCGCTGTTGGGCGAGACGTAAATGCCCACTATCGCGATCCCGTTCCACTCGACGGCGACGAAGCCGTTACCGCGATCCAGCAGGGCGCCGGGCGAACACAACGCCGGCGTCCATGTTATGGCTGTTGATCCGTTCAGGTCCCCGATCCAGTTGGGGGCGTCGGGGACGCGGTATGGTTCAGCCACCACAGCGAGTGCGACCCGATTCTCCCGTATAGCCTGGAGAAGCAGGTCCTGCGCCCGTCTGGCTCTTCCTATGTTACATTGGAGCAGGCGGTTGAAGTTACTCCGCCAGCTCCATGGCCTCCTCCCGGCCACTCGTCACTGCTGATGGTGACTCCGCCCCGGTAGCGTTTCCGCCGTAGTTCTCGTTGCCGCCGGCGATGGTAGTGATAACGGTGTCGGCGGCGGCGGCAGACCGACGGGTAAGCTGCTCCTTACTTCTCTTGATTTTCGGGGGGGCACATGCCACTCCGCCCATCCTGTGTCCGGATGGAGCTCCCAGCCGCTCGCATAAGGGACATTTCGGCGCCAAAGCGGGACATCCCCTGGCGCGGTGCCCGCTTTCACCGCACCTGTAGCAAAGACGGCTTCTATCCTCGGCGGACGTGCAAGTTGCCCGTACGTGCCCCAACTCCAGGCACTTGAAGCACTGTAAGGGTCTCTTCGGTATGGCAGAGACCCTCGCGATAGACCACCCCAAGACCACCCTGCCCGCCTGAGCTAGCTTGCGGGCACCGGCCGCCGGACACCTGACCCATGCCGATCCGAGTCCGCCCCTGGAGACGCCGATCTCGCCGATCCGAACATCCTCGCTGCTGCATCCCGCGGCCAAGGCCAGAGCCTGACGCAGCTCCTCCTTGCCCATTGAGATGTCCACATTGGTGACCCTCAGCTCGGCTTTGATCGTGGGAGTTCCGACCCTTACCTTGGTCGGGTCCAGAACGTCTGCCAGGCGCGTCGCAAGGATCGACGCCTTTTCTCTGTCCTTGTCCCTCGGGACTCTGATGACGATGGCGCCCGTCACCGCCTTCTTCATCGTGACGGCCTGCACGCCTATCTCGCCGAGGGGGATAGCTCTTCTGGCCGTCGTTACGACGTCGGCATACGACATGTTGGCTCCCTCGCTTAGCGTCAGTGTTACCGCGGATGTACTCGGTGCGCGAGGGAGCTTGACTGTTGGCGACGTCTTTTCCTTCCTGAATGGCTTTTTAACGGTGCCACCGCTGCCCGATTTCGGCGCGCCTCCCATCCTATCTGCCCACGGTTTTTGGACAGTCGCTGGTGGCCGGGACTTCTCCTCTCCTCCAGCGGCGTCCAGCTTCCTTTCGGCGATGTTCCTCTGCCCCATCTTACTTTTTCTCCCTACCACCACGCTCCACCCGCCGTCCTCCCGAGTCCTTGGGGGCGGCGTGGGATCTGCGCGGGCGGGGGGGCGAGTAGCGGAGTATTCCGCGCTCCGTCGGGTTTCGGGAGTGCTTTGTTGCTGCTGCCGCTGTTGTTGCAGCTGTTGTTGTTGTTGCTGCTGCGGCTTCAATAGACTCCCGAGTTGTCTCTCCACCATCTTCGTTATGGAGGGACCCAACTCTTCTAGCTTTCTCTCGAGGGCGTCGAGTCGCGCTTCTTGGGTTGCAGCCTCGACCCGTGGGCGGTCCGTGTCGGCACCGCCGCCCCGCAGGCCTTCGATCGCGGGCATAGACCTCCTTGCCAGCTCTCTCCTAAGGGCGGCGTTCTCCTCCTCCAACGCGGACAGTCTCGCCTCCACCAGCCTCATCGCCGCGTTGTTGCCGCTGCTGCCCGCTTGTTCTCTCCTTCGCGGGGCCTCGCTCTTCCATGCGGCCGAGATATAGCTTGCCGCTTCCTTCAGCGCTTTGACGTACGTGCCCTTGAGGTTGGACGATGTGGTCGCCACCTTCATGATCTCGGACACGTGTCTCGTTAATTCCGCGCTGACGTCCGCGGCCGAACTCGTCCTCACTTGTATCTCCAGATCTTCGGAGACTTCCAAGGTGGCTGTTGTCGCCAGTCTCCTCTTCTTCCCCCTGGATGCGATTGATGCCAGTGATGAGCGAGACGCGAACGAGGCTACCGATTCTTCGTCGTCCGACCTCGCTCGCTCCCGCGATCCTCCCGCAGCGGATGTTGTTATTGTTGTTGCTCCGTCTGACGGGGCCGGCGCAAGGAAAACGCTGCCCGCCCGGCACCCGCTTCTCGTCCTCGGAGTTCTCGATGTCTCCATGTATTCTTCCGAGAATAGACTTCTCGCTTCGCCAGGCGTGGTAACACGTTCGGGGGCCTGGCGGCCCACCCCCGAGCGGCCGTGGTCGTATGTTGACGACGTAGTGGGGCCCACTTGACTACCCCCGACTACGCCGGTACTGGGGTCTCCCTCCCCTGTACTGTACGTGTTTCTCCTATCTGTTGTGCCTTCCATGGTGAATGAAGTTGTTTCTCGCCGGGTCGTCATCGGGAATCTGTCCTGGTGCCACTCACTCTTTCGCACCCTGTCCCGGAGAGTCCGGAGCAGGGTGACAGGGAGCCCCACGAGAAGGTGAGGTGAGTGGTCTTGACAGGCATGGGCCCACCAACTTCTCCGAAGTTCCTCGCACCGGATCAGCGACCTGACGGGTACCCGAGGCCCCGACCGGCCGCCACCCGACTATAGGGGAACATCAGATCCATCGGGGTTTCCCGGGGGGTGGTCCTACGCCCCGAGAACCCATGCCCGCCTCATGCTCCCCAACCTAACCCCAACCTAACCCCAACCTAACCCCAACCTAACCCCAACCTAACCCCAACCTAACCCCAACCTAACCCCAACCTAACCCCAACCTAACCCCAACCTAACCCCAACCTAACCCCAACCTAACCCCAACCTAACCCCAACCTTTTTTTTTTTTTTTTTTTTTTTTTCGTGGAGAAATCCTCATGGACTCCCAGCTGCGAGCAGCATGGGAAGTGTCGGACTCTTACCGACTAAAACTCCACGGTGGTCTTCCAGACGGCTGTTCGAGGAGGGCTCAGGGTCTCTTGCGAATACTACCAAGCGCTCCTCGCCGTCTGTCTCCCTGCTGGGCGGGAGACTTCCTTGTTAGACAGAAGATCGGGGCCGCCAGGGGGGACCACGCCCCCTAGCGCCCCTTTCCTTGGGTCTTGTTACTTCCTTGATGACTCCTTGGGCGCGTTCACGGCGGCGGTACCGCCAGTCCGTGACGCGCGGAGACTCCTTGTTGCCGCGCCCTGCTGGTATGCTGGGCTTTCTCTCTTTCTCTCTCCGCCCGCTCCTTCACGAGCATAACTTGCTCGCAGAAGGTGCGGACGGCTCTGTACTCCTGGGGCCCCCTGAGCATAGCTTCGATGAGCGTCTCGGGGGCCAATCTCTCGCCGATCTCGAGTCGTAAGACACGTCGCGGTACCTCCCACGCCGGGCAAGCCTCCAGCGTGTGCCGCGCCGTGTCCTCCTCCTCCCCACAGTGGTGACAGATGGTCGTCACCTCTCGCCGGATCTTGAGCAGGTAATCGCCGAACACCCCGTGGCCGGTGAGCACCTGAGTCGTCCTGAATGTGAGCGGGACCCCGCCTTTGTCTCTCCACTTGTCCCAGTTGGGCAGGACGGCGCGGACGGCCCGATGAGGGCGCATCGCATCCTCTTCTAACAGCTGCGAGTGCCACCGCTCCCATGCTTCTAGTCTTGTTTCCTCCCGAACGTCCACGGTTGGTGCCGTCGGCGTGGCACGTCGGTCCAAGGTCGCGGCCCTCCGGTGTTCGTACACCCGGCGAAGGGCAAGGGCCTGTAGCTCGAACGGGGGGGACGCGGCCAGCACGGTCGCTGTCGCGTAGGACACCGTCCTGTATCCCCTCGCTGCCCGGATGGCGATCGTCCTGTGGAGCCTTCTCACCAGAGTCCGGTTACGCCGGCTCACCGCCAGATCGTCGGCCCATACGGGCGCTCCGTAAAGGACTCGTGACCGGATCACTCCTTCGTAGAGCCTGCGGACTCCCAATCCTGCCCCGCCGATGTTAGGTAAAAGGCCGCACAACGCGTTGGCTGCGGCCGTTACTTTCGGGGCTAAGTACTCAAAGTGTGGCTCGAACGTCCACTTACTGTCGACGATCAGGCCCAAGTACTTCATCCGGTGTCCCACAGGGACCTCTTCTCCGTCGATGACTATAGTCGACAGCTCCGCAGGCGGCGTTCCTCTGCGTCGTTGGTCGTAGAACCACAGGGCTTCCGATTTCGCCGGCGACACGCTCAAGCCGAGTCTTCGAATGGCGTGCACCGCGCATGCCACGGCGGTCTCGGTCAGGCATGCGGCGTCGTTCCACCAACGTCCGCTGGCCAACACCAGCGTGTCATCCGCGTAGCATATCATGCCAGCCCCCGGCGGCATGGGACTTCGGAGGACCGAGTCGTAGGCAGTGATCCACAAAATCGGTCCGAGTACCGAGCCCTGCGGCACGCCGCGCTCCACCGGTCTTCGCTCCTTCACGCCGTTTCTGCCTGTGTAGGTGATCCACCTATCGTTCAGATAGGCCTGAATCACCCTGACGAGGTATGGCGGGGACTCGAAGTGTCGCAGCGCCTCCACGATCCTGCTCCAAGGAATGGTATTGAAAGCGTTGGAGATGTCCAAGGAGACGGCTACCGCCACCCCTTCTCGCACGACCATGTCCTCCGCCATGGATCTCAGCCTCTTTACCGCGTCCACGGTCGAGCGGCCCCGGCGAAATCCAAATTGGCTATCGTGCCATCCGGGAATCCGTCTCTCCATGTGTGCCTCCAGGCGGGCGACTATGATCCTCTCGAAGAGTTTACCCACCTCGTCGAGAAGACACACCGGCCTGTATGCCGATGGCGCGTCCGGCGGTCGACCCTCCTTCCGTAGCAACACGAGTTTCGCCGTGCGCCACGCCCGAGGATAGGCGCCCTCCTTCAGGCACCTGGAGAACAGGTGCCGCAAACGGGGAGCCAAGATGTCGATCGACTCCGTCCAGACTCGGCCCGGGATCCCGTCCGGACCCGGCGCCACGTCGCGGGATGCCATCTTCTTCGCGGCTTCGAGCAACTCTTCCTCAGTCACTCGAAGTTCCTCGTTCCAATCCGTCGGCGCCGTCCCGTCGATGGTGGTGGGGGCTGGCGCGGACGTCTCGTTGTTGTCCCGCCGTGGGAACAAAGTCCCGATGACGTTGTCCAGTAACGCCGGATCCATGTTTTCGGTCAGCGGGGGGGCCGAAGGTCGCAGTTTCTTCGTAACGATGCGATAGGGCCTCCCCCACGGATCTGAATCGACCAATTCGATCAATCGATCCCAACACCGGGCCTTGGCTAGTTTGATCTCCCGTTGGAGAGCGCGTCTCGTTTCTCTGTATTCTTCATAGCGGCGAGAGATCTCCTCCTCGTCGTGTGTCCGTCTGCGGCGACGCGCCCTTACGAATCTTCTCCGGGCCCGCATGCAACCCGCCCGCATATCGGCTATTTCCGGTGTCCACCAATACACGGAGCGGTCGCCTCTGTTTCCCGGGGCGGAGCGCGGCATAGAGGCGTCGCATGCCGCGATCATGTATCCGTGGAGTTCGTCAGCCTCCTCGTCGACGCCACCCAATGTGGAGGTGGTGGCGGGGGGAGTTGTGGTGTTGTCCCCCCGTGCGTCCCAGCTCCAGGCGGAGACAGTGACCGCCGCCCGCAGCATGTCCTTGTCCCTCTCCTTCAAGCGCCACCTAGGTGTGGGTGGTGGTGGTCGACGGGACCGGTTCTCCTCTCGTTGTCGTCGGGCACTGCTGTCGCGCGCGGCGGCCTCCCCCTCCATTTCCATCATTATATAGAGGTGGTCCGATAAGGTCTCCATTCTGTCGGCCACTCTCCATCCGTGGATCTTTCGGTAGAGCCCGGCGGTAGCCCAGGTAACGTCGACGATGGACGATCCCCTCCACGCCACGCAGGTGCTAGTTGTGCCCCTGTTCACCAGGACCAGTCCGAGCGTCGCGGCCCAGTCTGTCAGCATCCTTCCGCGGGAGTCCGTCCTGGTGTCCCCCCATTGCGACGAGCGCGCGTTGAAGTCCCCAAGGACGAGTACCTGACGAGGCATGCATCCACGAACGCAGTCACCGACCTCGTCCAGGAAGTCCCCGAACGAGGCCACTCCGCTGTTGGGCGAGACGTAAATGCCCACTATCGCGATCCCGTTCCACTCGACGGCGACGAAGCCGTTACCGCGATCCAGCAGGGCGCCGGGCGAACACAACGCCGGCGTCCATGTTATGGCTGTAGATCCGTTCAGGTCCCCGATCCAGTTGGGGGCGTCGGGGACGCGATATGGTTCAGCCACCACAGCGAGTGCGACCCGATTCTCCCGTATAGCCTGGAGAAGCAGGTCCTGCGCCCGTCTGGCTCTTCCTATGTTACATTGGAGCAGGCGGTTGAAGTTACTCCGCCAGCTCCATGGCCTCCTCCCGGCCACTCGTCACTGCTGATGGTGACTCCGCCCCGGTAGCGTTTCCGCCGTAGTTCTCGTTGCCGCCGGCGATGGTAGTGATAACGTTGTCGGCGGCGGCGGCAGACCGACGGGTAAGCTGCTCCTTACTTCTCTTGATTTTCGGGGGGGCACATGCCACTCCGCCCATCCTGTGTCCGGATGGAGCTCCCAGCCGCTCGCATAAGGGACATTTCGGCGCCAAGGCGGGACATCCCCTGGCGCGGTGCCCGCTTTCACCGCACCTGTAGCAAAGACGGCTTCTATCCTCAGCGGACGTGCAAGTTGCCCGTACGTGCCCCAACTCCAGGCATTTGAAGCACTGTAAGGGTCTCTTCGGTATGGCAGAGACCCTCGCGATGGACCACCCCAAGACCACCCTGCCCGCCTGAGCTAGCTTGCGGGCACCGGCCGCCGGACACCTGACCCATGCCGATCCGAGTCCGCCCCTGGAGACGCCGATCTCGCCGATCCGAACATCCTCGCTGTTGCATCCCGCGGCCAAGGCCAGAGCTTGACGCAGCTCCTCCTTGCCCATTGAGATGTCCACATTGGTGACTCTCAGCTCGGCTTTGATCGTGGGGGTTCCGACCCTTACCTTGGTCGGGTCCAGAACGTCTGCCAGGCGCGTCGCAAGGATCGACGCCTTTTCTCTGTCCTTGTCCCTCGGGACTCTGATGACGATGGCGCCCGTCACCGCCTTCTTCATCGTGACGGCCTGCACGCCTATCTCGCCGAGGGGGATAGCTCTTCTGGCCATCGTTACGACGTCGGCGTACGACATGTTGGCTCCCTCGCTTAGCGTCAGTGTTACCGCGGATGTACTCGGTGCGCGAGGGAGCTTGACTGTTGGCGACGTCTTTTCCTCCCTGAATGGCTTTTTAACGGTGCCACCGCTGCCCGATTTCGGCGCGCCTCCCATCCTATCTGCCCACGGTTTTTGGACAGTCGCTGGTGGCCGGGACTTCTCCTCTCCTCCAGCGGCGTCCAGCTTCCTTTCGGCGATGTTCTTCTGCCCCATCTTACTTTTTCTCCCTACCACCACGCTCCACCCGCCGTCCTCCCGAGTCCTTGGGGGCGGCGGGGGATCTGTGCGGGCGGGGGGGCGAGTAGCGGAGTATTCCGCGCTCCGTCGGGTTTCGGGAGTGCTTTGTTGCTGCTGCCGCTGTTGTTGCAGCTGTTGTTGTTGTTGCTGCTGCGGCTTCAATAGACTCCCGAGTTGTCTCTCCACCATCTTCGTTATGGAGGGACAAAACTCTTCTAGCTTTCTCTCGAGGGCGTCGAGTCGCGCTTCTTGGGTTGCAGCCTCGACCCGTGGGCGGTCCGTGTCGGCACCGCCGCCCCGCAGGCCTTCGATCGCGGGCATAGACCTCCTTGCCAGCTCTCTCCTAAGGGCGGCGTTCTCCTCCTCCAACGCGGACAGTCTCGCCTCCACCAGCCTCATCGCCGCGTTGTTGCCGCTGCTGCCCGCTTGTTCTCTCCTTCGCGGGGCCTCGCTCTTCCATGCGTCCGAGATATAGCTTGCCGCTTCCTTCAGCGCTTTGACGTACGTGCCCTTGAGGTTGGACGATGTGGTCGCCACCTTCATGATCTCGGACACGTGTCTCGTTAATTCCGCGCTGACGTCCGCGGCCGAACTCGTCCTCACTTGTATCTCCAGATCTTCGGAGACTTCCAAGGTGGCTGCTGTCGCCAGTCTCCTCTTCTTCCCCCTGGATGCGATTGATGCCAGTGATGAGCGAGACGCGAACGAGGCTACCGATTCTTCGTCGTCCGACCTCGCTCGCTCCCGCGATCCTCCCGCAGCAGATGTTGTTATTGTTGTTGCTCCGTCTGACGGGGCCGGCGCAAGGAAAACGCTGCCCGCCCGGCACCCGCTTCTCGTCCTCGGAGTTCTCGATGTCTCCATGTATTCTTCCGAGAATAGACTTCTCGCTTCGCCAGGCGTGGTAACACGTTCGGGGGCCTGGCGGCCCACCCCCGAGCGGCCGTGGTCGTATGTTGACGACGTAGTGGGGCCCACTTGACTACCCCCGACTACGCCGGTACTGGGGTCTCCCTCCCCTGTACTGTACGTGTTTCTCCTATCTGTTGTGCCTTCCATGGTGAATGAAGTTGTTTCTCGCCGGGTCGTCATCGGGAATCTGTCCTGGTGCCACTCACTCTTTCGCACCCTGTCCCGGAGAGTCCGGAGCAGGGTGTCAGGGAGCCCCACGAGAAGGTGAGGTGAGTGGTCTTGACAGGCATGGGCCCACCAACTTCTCCGAAGTTCCTCGCACCGGATCAGCGACCTGACGGGTACCAGAGGCACCGACCGGCCGCCACCCGACTATAGGGGAACATCAGATCCATCGGGGTTTCCCGGGGGGTGGTCCTACGCCCCGAGAACCCATGCCCGCCTCATGCTCCCCTAACCTAACCCCAACCTAACCCCAACCTAACCCCAACCTAACCCCAACCTAACCCCAACCTAACCTAACCCCAACCTAACCCCAACCTAACCCCAACCTAACCCCAACCTAACCCCAACCTAACCTAACCCCAACCTAACCCCAACCTAACCCCAACCTAACCCCAACCTTTTTTTTTTTTTTTTTTTTTTTTCGTGGAGAAATCCTCATGGACTCCCAGCTGCGAGCAGCATGGGAAGTGTCGGACTCTTACCGACTAAAACTCCACGGTGGTCTTCCAGACGGCTGTTCGAGGAGGGCTCAGGGTCTCTTGCGAATACTACCAAGCGCTCCTCGCCGTCTATCTCCCTGCTGGGCGGGAGACTTCCTTGTTAGACAGAAGATCGGGGCCGCCAGGGGGGACCACGCCCCCTAGCGCCCCTTTCCTTGGGTCTTGTTACTTCCTTGATGACTCCTTGGGCGCGTTCACGGCGGCGGTACCGCCGGTCCGTGACGCGCGGAGACTCCTTGTTGCCGCGCCCTGCTGGTATGCTGGGCTTTCTCTCTTTCTCTCTCCGCCCGCTCCTTCACGAGCATAACTTGCTCGCAGAAGGTGCGGACGGCTCTGTACTCCTGGGGCCCCCTGAGCATAGCTTCGATGAGCGTCTCGGGGGCCAATCTCTCGCCGATCTCGAGTCGTAAGACACGTCGCGGCACCTCCCACGCCGGGCAAGCCTCCAGCGTGTGCCGCGCCGTGTCCTCCTCCTCCCCACAGTGGTGACAGATGGTCGTCACCTCTCGCCGGATCTTGAGCAGGTAATCGCCGAACACCCCGTGGCCGGTGAGCACCTGAGTCGTCCTGAATGTGAGCGGGACCCCGCCTTTGTCTCTCCACTTGTCCCAGTTGGGCAGGACGGCGCGGACGGCCCGATGAGGGCGCATCGCATCCTCTTCCAACAGCTGCGAGTGCCACCGCTCCCATGCTTCTAGTCTTGTTTCCTCCCGAACGTCCACGGTTGGTGCCGTCGGCGTGGCACGTCGGTCCAAGGTCGCGGCCCTCCGGTGTTCGTACACCCGGCGAAGGGCAAGGGCCTGTAGCTCGAACGGGGGGGACGCGGCCAGCACGGTCGCTGTCGCGTAGGACACCGTCCTGTATCCCCTCGCTGCCCGGATGGCGATCGTCCTGTGGAGCCTTCTCACCAGAGTCCGGTTACGCCGGCTCACCGCCAGATCATCGGCCCATACGGGCGCTCCGTAAAGGACTCGTGACCTGATCACTCCTTCGTAGAGCCTGCGGACTCCCAATCCTGCCCCGCCGATGTTAGGTAAAAGGCCGCACAGCGCGTTGGCTGCGGCCGTTACTTTCGGGGCTAAGTACTCAAAGTGTGGCTCGAACGTCCACTTACTGTCGACGATCAAGCCCAAGTACTTCATCCGGTGTCCCACAGGGACCTCTTCTCCGTCGATGACTATAGTCGACAGATCCGCAGGCGGCGTTCCTCTGCGTCGTTGGTCGTAGAACCACAGGGCTTCCGATTTCGCCGGCGACACGCTCAAGCCGAGTCTTCGAATGGCGTGCACCGCGCATGCCACGGCGGTCTCAGTCAGGCATGCGGCGTCGTTCCACCATCGTCCGCTGGCCAGCACCAGCGTGTCATCCGCGTAGCATATCATGCCAGCCCCCGGCGGCATGGGACTTCGGAGGACCGAGTCATAGGCAGTGATCCACAGAATCGGTCCGAGTACCGAGCCCTGCGGCACGCCGCGCTCCACCGGTCTTCGCTCCTTCACGCCGTTTCTGCCTGTGTAGGTGATCCACCTATCGTTCAGATAGGCCTGAATCACCCTAACGAGGTATGGCGGGGACTCGAAGTGTCGCAGCGCCTCCACGATCCTGCTCCAAGGAATGCTATTGAAAGCGTTGGAGATGTCCAAGGAGACGGCTACCGCCACCCCTTCTCGCGCGACCATGTCCTCCGCCATGGATCTCAGCCTCTTTACCGCGTCCACGGTCGAGCGGCCCCGGCGAAATCCAAATTGGCTATCGTGCCATCCGGGAATCCGTCTCTCCATGTGTGCCTCCAGGCGGGCGACTATGATCCTCTCGAAGAGTTTACCCACCTCGTCGAGAAGACACACCGGCCTGTATGCCGATGGCGCGTCCGGCGGTCGACCCTCCTTCCGTAGCAGCACGAGTTTCGCCGTGCGCCACGCCCGAGGATAGGCGCCCTCCTTCAGGCACCTGGAGAACAGGTGCCGCAAACGGGGAGCCAAGGTGTCGATCGACTCCGTCCAGACCCGGCCCGGGATCCCGTCCGGACCCGGCGCCACGTCGCGGGATGCCATCTTCTTCGCGGCTTCGAGCAACTCTTCCTCAGTCACTCGAAGTTCCTCGTTCCAATCCGTCGGCGCCGTCCCGTCGATGGTGGTAGGGGCTGGCGCGGACGTCTCGTTGTTGTCCCGCCGTGGGAACAAAGTCCCGATGACGTTGTCCAGTAACGCCGGATCCATGTTTTCGGTCAGCGGGGGGGCCGAAGGTCGCAGTTTCTTCGTAACGATGCGATAGGGCCTCCCCCACGGATCTGAATCGACCAATTCGATCAATCGATCCCAACACCGGGCCTTGGCTAGTTTGATCTCCCGTTGGAGAGCGCGTCTCGTCTCTCTGTATTCTTCATAGCGGCGAGAGATCTCCTCCTCGTCGTGTGTCCGTCTGCGGCGACGCGCCCTTACGAATCTTCTCCGGGCCCGCATGCAACCCGCCCGCATATTGGCTATTTCCGGTGTCCACCAATACACGGAACGGTCGCCTCTGTTTCCCGGGGCGGAGCGCGGCATAGAGGCGTCGCATGCCGCGATCATGTATCCGTGGAGTTCGTCAGCCTCCTCGTCGACGCCACCCAATGTGGAGGTGGTGGTGGGGGGGGTTGTGGTGTTGTCCCCCCGTGCGTCCCAGCTCCAGGCGGAGACAGTGACCGCCGCCCGCAGCATGTCCTTGTCCCTCTCCTTCAAGCGCCACCTAGGTGTGGGTGGTGGTGGTCGACGGGACCGGTTCACCTCTCGTTGTCGTCGGGCACCGCTGTCGCGCGCGGCGGCCTCCCCCTCCATTTCCATCATTATATAGAGGTGGTCCGATAAGGTCTCCATTCTGTCGGCCACTCTCCATCCGCGGATCTTTCGGTAGAGCCCGGCGGTAGCCCAGGTAACGTCGACGATGGACGATCCCCTCCACGCCACGCAGGTGCTAGTTGTGCCCCTGTTCACCAGGACCAGTCCGAGCGTCGCGGCCCAGTCTGTCAGCATCCTTCCGCGGGAGTCCGTCCTGGTGTCCCCCCAATGCGACGAGCGCGCGTTGAAGTCCCCAAGGACGAGTACCTGACGAGGCATGCATCTACGAACGCAGTCACCGACCTCGTCCAGGAAGTCCCCGAACGAGGCCACTCCGCTGTTGGGCGAGACGTAAATGCCCACTATCGCGATCCCGTTCCACTCGACGGCGACGAAGCCGTTACCGCGATCCAGCAGGGCGCCGGGCGAGCACAACGCCGGCGTCCATGTTATGGCTGTAGATCCGTTCAGATCCCCGATCCAGTTGGGGGCGTCGGGGACGCGGTATGGTTCAGCCACCACAGCGAGTGCGACCCGATTCTCCCGTATAGCCTGGAGAAGCAGGTCCTGCGCCCGTCTGGCTCTTCCTATGTTACATTGGAGCAGGCGGTTGAAGTTACTCCGCCAGCTCCATGGCCTCCTCCCGGCCACTCGTCACTGCTGATGGTGACTCCGCCCCGGTAGCGTTTCCGCCGTAGTTCTCGTTGCCGCCGGCGATGGTAGTGATAACGGTGTCGGCGGCGGCGGCAGACCGACGGGTAAGCTGCCCCTTACTTCTCTTGATTTTCGGGGGGGCACATGCCACTCCGCCCATCCTGTGTCCGGATGGAGCTCCCAGCCGCTCGCATAAGGGACATTTCGGCGCCAAGGCGGGACATCCCCTGGCGCGGTGCCCGCTTTCACCGCACCTGTAGCAAAGACGGCTTCTATCCTCGGCGGACGTGCAAGTTGCCCGTACGTGCCCCAACTCCAGGCACTTGAAGCACTGTAAGGGTCTCTTCGGTATGGCAGAGACCCTCGCGATGGACCACCCCAAGGCCACCCTGCCCGCCTGAGCTAGCTTGCGGGCACCGGCCGCCGGACACCTGACCCATGCCGATCCGAGTCCGCCCCTGGAGACGCCGATCTCGCCGATCCGAACATCCTCGCTGTTGCATCCCGCGGCCAAGGCCAGAGCTTGACGCAGCTCCTCCTTGCCCATTGAGATGTCCACATTGGTGACTCTCAGCTCGGCTTTGATCGTGGGAGTTCCGACCCTTACCTTGGTCGGGTCCAGAACGTCTGCCAGGCGCGTCGCAAGGATCGACGCCTTTTCTCTGTCCTTGTCCCTCGGGACTCTGATGACGATGGCGCCCGTCACCGCCTTCTTCATCGTGACGGCCTCCACGCCTATCTCGCCGAGGGGGATAGCTCTTCTGGCCATCGTTACGACGTCGGCATACGACATGTTGGCTCCCTCGCTTAACGTCAGTGTTACCGCGGATGTACTCGGTGCGCGAGGGAGCTTGACTGTTGGCGACGTCTTTTCCTCCCTGAATGGCTTTTTAACGGTGCCACCGCTGCCCGATTTCGGCGCGCCTCCCATCCTATCTGCCCACGGTTTTTGGACAGTCGCTGGTGGCCGGGACTTCTCCTCTCCTCCAGCGGCGTCCAGCTTCCTTTCGGCGATGTTCTTCTGCCCCATCTTACTTTTTCTCCCTACCACCACGCTCCACCCGCCGTCCTCCCGAGTCCTTGGGGGCGGCGGGGGATCTGTGCGGGCGGGGGGGCGAGTAGCGGAGTATTCCGCGCTCCGTCGGGTTTCGGGAGTGCTTTGTTGCTGCTGCCGCTGTTGTTGCAGCTGTTGTTGTTGTTGCTGCTGCGGCCTCAATAGACTCCCGAGTTGTCTCTCCACCATCTTCGTTATGGAGGGACCCAACTCTTCTAGCTTTCTCTCGAGGGCGTCGAGTCGCGCTTCTTGGGTTGCAGCCTCGACCCGTGGGCGGTCCGCGTCGGCACCGCCGCCACGCAGGCCTTCGATCGCGGGCATAGACCTCCTTGCCAGCTCTCTCCTAAGGGCGGCGTTCTCCTCCTCCAACGCGGACAGTCTCGCCTCCACCAGCCTCATCGCCGCGTTGTTGCCGCTGCTGCCCGCTTGTTCTCTCCTTCGCGGGGCCTCGCTCTTCCATGCGGCCGAGATATAGCTTGCCGCTTCCTTCAGCGCTTTGACGTACGTGCCCTTGAGGTTGGACGATGTGGTCGCCACCTTCATGATCTCGGACACGTGTCTCGTTAATTCCGCGCTGACGTCCGCGGCCGAACTCGTCCTCACTTGTATCTCCAGGTCTTCGGAGACTTCCAAGGTGGCTGTTGTCGCCAGTCTCCTCTTCTTCCCCCTGGATGCGATTGATGCCAGTGATGAGCGAGACGCGAACGAGGCTACCGATTCTTCGTCGTCCGACCTCGCTCGCTCCCGCGATCCTCCCGCAGCAGATGTTGTTATTGTTGTTGCTCCGTCTGACGGGGCCGGCGCAAGGAAAACGCTGCCCGCCCGGCACCCGCTTCTCGTCCTCGGAGTTCTCGGTGTCTCCGTGTATTCTTCCGAGAGTAGACTTCTCGCTTCGCCAGGCGTGGTAACTCGTTCGGGGGCCTGGCGGCCCACCCCCGAGCGGCCGTGGTCGTATGTTGACGACGTAGTGGGGCCCACTTGACTACCCCCGACTACGCCGGTACTGGGGTCTCCCTCCCCTGTACTGTACGTGTTTCTCCTATCTGTTGTGCCTTCCATGGTGAATGAAGTTGTTTCTCGCCGGGTCGTCATCGGGAATCTGTCCTGGTGCCACTCACTCTTTCGCACCCTGTCCCGGAGAGTCCGGAGCAGGGTGACAGGGAGCCCCACGAGAAGGTGAGGTGAGTGGTCTTGACAGGCATGGGCCCACCAACTTCTCCGAAGTTCCTCGCACCGGATCAGCGACCTGACGGGTACCAGAGGCACCGACCGGCCGCCACCCGACTATAGGGGAACATCAGATCCATCGGGGTTTCCCGGGGGGTGGTCCTACGCCCCGAGAACCCATGCCCGCCTCATGCTCCCCAACCTAACCCCAACCTAACCCCAACCTAACCCCAACCTAACCCCAACCTAACCCCAACCTAACCCCAACCTAACCCCAACCTAACCCCAACCTAACCCCAACCTAACCCCAACCTAACCCCAACCTAACCCCAACCTAACCCCAACCTAACCCTAACCTAACCCCAACCTAACCCCAACCTAACCTTTTTTTTTTTTTTTTTTTTTTTTTTTTTTTTTTTCGTGGAGAAATCCTCATGGACTCCCAGCTGCGAGCAGCATGGGAAGTGTCGGACTCTTACCGACTAAAACTCCACGGTGGTCTTCCAGACGGCTGTTCGAGGAGGGCTCAGGGTCTCTTGCGAATACTACCAAGCGCTCCTCGCCGTCTATCTCCCTGCTGGGCGGGAGACTTCCTTGTTAGACAGAAGATCGGGGCCGCCGGGGGGGACCACGCCCCCTAGCGCCCCTTTCCTTGGGTCTTGTTACTTCCTTGGTGACTCCTTGGGCGCGTTCACGGCGGCGGTACCGCCGGTCCGTGACGCGCGGAGACTCCTTGTTGCCGCGCCCTGCTGGTATGCTGGGCTTTCTCTCTTTCTCTCTCCGCCCGCTCCTTCACGAGCATAACTTGCTCGCAGAAGGTGCGGACGGCTCTGTACTCCTGGGGCCCCCTGAGCATAGCTTCGATGAGCGTCTCGGGGGCCAATCTCTCGCCGATCTCGAGTCGTAAGACACGTCGCGGTACCTCCCACGCCGGGCAAGCCTCCAGCGTGTGCCGCGCCGTGTCCTCCTCCTCCCCACAGTGGTGACAGATGGTCGTCACCTCTCGCCGGATCTTGAGCAGGTAATCGCCGAACACCCCGTGGCCGGTGAGCACCTGAGTCGTCCTGAATGTGAGCGGGACCCCGCCTTTGTCTCTCCACTTGTCCCAGTTGGGCAGGACGGCGCGGACGGCCCGATGAGGGCGCATCGCATCCTCTTCCAACAGCTGCGAGTGCCACCGCTCCCATGCTTCTAGTCTTGTTTCCTCCCGAACGTCCACGATTGGTGCCGTCGGCGTGGCACGTCGGTCCAAGGTCGCGGCCCTCCGGTGTTCGTACACCCGGCGAAGGGCAAGGGCCTGTAGCTCGAACGGGGGGGACGCGGCCAGCACGGTCGCTGTCGCGTAGGACACCGTCCTGTATCCCCTCGCTGCCCGGATGGCGATCGTCCTGTGGAGCCTTCTCACCAGAGTCCGGTTACGCCGGCTCACCGCCAGATCATCGGCCCATACGGGCGCTCCGTAAAGGACTCGTGACCTGATCACTCCTTCGTAGAGCCTGCGGACTCCCAATCCTGCCCCGCCGATGTTAGGTAAAAGGCCGCACAGCGCGTTGGCTGCGGCCGTTACTTTCGGGGCTAAGTACTCAAAGTGTGGCTCGAACGTCCACTTACTGTCGACGATCAAGCCCAAGTACTTCATCCGGTGTCCCACAGGGACCTCTTCTCCGTCGATGACTATAGTCGACAGCTCCGCAGGCGGCGTTCCTCTGCGTCGTTGGTCGTAGAACCACAGGGCTTCCGATTTCGCCGGCGACACGCTCAAGCCGAGTCTTCGAATGGCGTGCACCGCGCATGCCACGGCGGTCTCAGTCAGGCATGCGGCGTCGTTCCACCATCGTCCGCTGGCCAGCACCAGCGTGTCATCCGCGTAGCATATCATGCCAGCCCCCGGCGGCATGGGACTTCGGAGGACCGAGTCATAGGCAGTGATCCACAGAATCGGTCCGAGTACCGAGCCCTGCGGCACGCCGCGCTCCACCGGTCTTCGCTCCTTCACGCCGTTTCTGCCTGTGTAGGTGATCCACCTATCGTTCAGATAGGCCTGAATCACCCTGACGAGGTATGGCGGGGACTCGAAGTGTCGCAGCGCCTCCACGATCCTGCTCCAAGGAATGCTATTGAAAGCGTTGGAGATGTCCAAGGAGACGGCTACCGCCACCCCTTCTCGCGCGACCATGTCCTCCGCCATGGACCTCAGCCTCTTTACCGCGTCCACGGTCGAGCGGCCCCGGCGAAATCCAAATTGGCTATCGTGCCATCCGGGAATCCGTCTCTCCATGTGTGCCTCCAGGCGGGCGACTATGATCCTCTCGAAGAGTTTACCCACCTCGTCGAGAAGACACACCGGCCTGTACGCCGATGGCGCGTCCGGCGGTCGACCCTCCTTCCGTAGCAACACGAGTTTCGCCGTGCGCCACGCCCGAGGATAGGCGCCCTCCCTCAGGCACCTGGAGAACAGGTGCCGCAAACGGGGAGCCAAGGTGTCGATCGACTCCGTCCAGACTCGGCCCGGGATCCCGTCCGGACCCGGCGCCACGTCGCGGGATGTCATCTTCTTCGCGGCTTCGAGCAACTCTTCCTCAGTCACTCGAAGTTCCTCGTTCCAATCCGTCGGCGCCGTCCCGTCGATGGTGGTAGGGGCTGGCGCGGACGTCTCGTTGTTGTCCCGCCGTGGGAACAAAGTCCCGATGACGTTGTCCAGTAACGCCGGATCCATGTTTTCGGTCAGCGGGGGGGCCGAAGGTCGCAGTTTCTTCGTAACGATGCGATAGGGCCTCCCCCACGGATCTGAATCGACCAATTCGATCAATCGATCCCAACACCGGGCCTTGGCTAGTTTGATCTCCCGTTGGAGAGCGCGTCTCGTCTCTCTGTATTCTTCATAGCGGCGAGAGATCTCCTCCTCGTCGTGTGTCCGTTTGCGGCGACGCGCCCTTACGAATCTTCTCCGGGCCCGCATGCAACCCGCCCGCATATCGGCTATTTCCGGTGTCCACCAATACACGGAACGGTCGCCTCTGTTTCCCGGGGCGGAGCGCGGCATAGAGGCGTCGCATGCCGCGATCATGTATCCGTGGAGTTCGTCAGCCTCCTCGTCGACGCTACCCAATGTGGAGGTGGTGGTGGGGGGGGTTGTGGTGTTGTCCCCCCGTGCGTCCCAGCTCCAGGCGGAGACAGTGACCGCCGCCCGCAGCATGTCCTTGTCCCTCTCCTTCAAGCGCCACCTAGGTGTGGATGGTGGTGGTCGACGGGACCGGTTCTCCTCTCGTCGTCGTCGGGCACCGCTGTCGCAGGCGGCGGCCTCCCCCTCCATTTCCATCATTATATAGAGGTGGTCCGATAAGGTCTCCATTCTGTCGGCCACTCTCCATCCGTGGATCTTTCGGTAGAGCCCGGCGGTAGCCCAGGTAACGTCGACGATGGACGATCCCCTCCACGCCACGCAGGTGCTAGTTGTGCCCCTGTTCACCAGAATCAGCCCGAGCGTCGCGGCCCAGTCTGTCAGAATTCTGCCGCGGGAGTCCGTCCTGGTATCCCCCCATTGCGACGAGCGCGCGTTGAAGTCCCCAAGGACGAGTACCTGACGAGGCAGGCATCTACGAACGCAGTCACCGACCTCGTCCAGGAAGTCCCCGAACGAGGCCACTCCGCTGTTGGGCGAGACGTAAATGCCCACTATCGCGATCCCGTTCCACTCGACGGCGACGAAGCCGTTACCGCGATCCAGCAGGGCGCCGGGCGAACACAACGCCGGCGTCCATGTTATGGCTGTTGATCCGTTCAGGTCCCCGATCCAGTTGGGGGCGTCGGGGACGCGGTATGGTTCAGCCACCACAGCGAGTGCGACCCGATTCTCCCGTATAGCCTGGAGAAGCAGGTCCTGCGCCCGTCTGGCTCTTCCTATGTTACATTGGAGCAGGCGGTTGAAGTTACTCCGCCAGCTCCATGGCCTCCTCCCGGCCACTCGTCACTGCTGATGGTGACTCCGCCCCGGTAGCGTTTCCGCCGTAGTTCTCGTTGCCGCCGGCGATGGTAGTGATAACGGTGTCGGCGGCGGCGGCAGACCGACGGGTAAGCTGCTCCTTACTTCTCTTGATTTTCGGGGGGGCACATGCCACTCCGCCCATCCTGTGTCCGGATGGAGCTCCCAGCCGCTCGCATAAGGGACATTTCGGCGCCAGAGCGGGACATCCCCTGGCGCGGTGCCCGCTTTCACCGCACCTGTAGCAAAGACGGCTTCTATCCTCGGCGGACGTGCAAGTTGCCCGTACGTGCCCCAACTCCAGGCACTTGAAGCACTGTAGGGGTCTCTTCGGTATGGCAGAGACCCTCGCGATGGACCACCCCAAGACCACCCTGCCCGCCTGAGCTAGCTTGCGGGCACCGGCCGCCGGACACCTGACCCATGCCGATCCGAGTCCGCCCCTGGAGACGCCGATCTCGCCGATCCGAACATCCTCGCTGCTGCATCCCGCGGCCAAGGCCAGAGCCTGACGCAGCTCCTCCTTGCCCATTGAGATGTCCACATTGGTGACTCTCAGCTCGGCTTTGATCGTGGGAGTTCCGACCCTTACCTTGGTCGGGTCCAGAACGTCTGCCAGGCGCGTCGCAAGGATCGACGCCTTTTCTCTGTCCTTGTCCCTCGGGACTCTGATGACGATGGCGCCCGTCACCGCCTTCTTCATCGTGACGGCCTCCACGCCTATCTCGCCGAGGGGGATAGCTCTTCTGGCCGTCGTTACGACGTCGGCATACGACATGTTGGCTCCCTCGCTTAGCGTCAGTGTTACCGCGGATGTACTCGGTGCGCGAGGGAGCTTGACTGTTGGCGACGTCTTTTCCTTCCTGAATGGCTTTTTAACGGTGCCACCGCTGCCCGATTTCGGCGCGCCTCCCATCCTATCTGCCCACGGTTTTTGGACAGTCGCTGGTGGCCGGGACTTCTCCTCTCCTCCAGCGGCGTCCAGCTTCCTTTCGGCGATGTTCCTCTGCCCCATCTTACTTTTTCTCCCTACCACCACGCTCCACCCGCCGTCCTCCCGAGTCCTTGGGGGCGGCGGGGGATCTGCGCGGGCGGGGGGGCGAGTAGCGGAGTATTCCGCGCTCCGTCGGGTTTCGGGAGTGCATTGTTGCTGCTGCCGCTGTTGTTGCAGCTGTTGTTGTTGTTGCTGCTGCGGCTTCAATAGACTCCCGAGTTGTCTCTCCACCATCTTCGTTATGGAGGGACCCAACTCTTCTAGCTTTCTCTCGAGGGCGTCGAGTCGCGCTTCTTGGGTTGCAGCCTCGACCCGTGGGCGGTCCGTGTCGGCGCCGCCCCGCAGGCCTTCGATCGCGGGCATAGACCTCCTTGCCAGCTCTCTCCTAAGGGCGGCGTTCTCCTCCTCCAACGCGGACAGTCTCGCCTCCACCAGCCTCATCGCCGCGTTGTTGCCGCTGCTGCCCGCTTGTTCTCTCCTTCGCGGGGCCTCGCTCTTCCATGCGGCCGAGATATAGCTTGCCGCTTCCTTCAGCGCTTTGACGTACGTGCCCTTGAGGTTGGACGATGTGGTCGCCACCTTCATGATCTCGGACACGTGTCTCGTTAATTCCGCGCTGACGTCCGCGGCCGAACTCGTCCTCACTTGTATCTCCAGATCTTCGGAGACTTCCAAGGTGGCTGCTGTCGCCAGTCTCCTCTTCTTCCCCCTGGATGCGATTGATGCCAGTGATGAGCGAGACGCGAACGAGGCTACCGATTCTTCGTCGTCCGACCTCGCTCGCTCCCGCGATCCTCCCGCAGCAGATGTTGTTATTGTTGTTGCTCCGTCTGACGGGGCCGGCGCAAGGAAAACGCTGCCCGCCCGGCACCCGCTTCTCGTCCTCGGAGTTCTCGATGTCTCCATGTATTCTTCCGAGAATAGACTTCTCGCTTCGCCAGGCGTGGTAACACGTTCGGGGGCCTGGCGGCCCACCCCCGAGCGGCCGTGGTCGTATGTTGACGACGTAGTGGGGCCCACTTGACTACCCCCGACTACGCCGGTACTGGGGTCTCCCTCCCCTGTACTGTACGTGTTTCTCCTATCTGTTGTGCCTTCCATGGTGAATGAAGTTGTTTCTCGCCGGGTCGTCATCGGGAATCTGTCCTGGTGCCACTCACTCTTTCGCACCCTGTCCCGGAGAGTCCGGAGCAGGGTGTCAGGGAGCCCCACGAGAAGGTGAGGTGAGTGGTCTTGACAGGCATGGGCCCACCAACTTCTCCGAAGTTCCTCGCACCGGATCAGCGACCTGACGGGTACCAGAGGCACCGACCGGCCGCCACCCGACTATAGGGGAACATCAGATCCATCGGGGTTTCCCGGGGGGTGGTCCTACGCCCCGAGAACCCATGCCCGCCTCATGCTCCCCAACCTAACCCCAACCTAACCCCAACCTAACCCCAACCTAACCCCAACCTAACCCCAACCTAACCCCAACCTAACCCCAACCTAACCCCAACCTTTTTTTTTTTTTTTTTTTTTTTCGTGGAGAAATCCTCATGGACTCCCAGCTGCGAGCAGCATGGGAAGTGTCGGACTCTTACCGACTAAAACTCCACGGTGGTCTTCCAGACGGCTGTTCGAGGAGGGCTCAGGGTCTCTTGCGAATACTACCAAGCGCTCCTCGCCGTCTATCTCCCTGCTGGGCGGGAGACTTCCTTGTTAGACAGAAGATCGGGGCCGCCAGGGGGGACCACGCCCCCTAGCGCCCCTTTCCTTGGGTCTTGTTACTTCCTTGATGACTCCTTGGGCGCGTTCACGGCGGCGGTACCGCCGGTCCGTGACGCGCGGAGACTCCTTGTTGCCGCGCCCTGCTGGTATGCTGGGCTTTCTCTCTTTCTCTCTCCGCCCGCTCCTTCACGAGCATAACTTGCTCGCAGAAGGTGCGGACGGCTCTGTACTCCTGGGGCCCCCTGAGCATAGCTTCGATGAGCGTCTCGGGGGCCAATCTCTCGCCGATCTCGAGTCGTAAGACACGTCGCGGTACCTCCCACGCCGGGCAAGCCTCCAGCGTGTGCCGCGCCGTGTCCTCCTCCTCCCCACAGTGGTGACAGATGGTCGTCACCTCTCGCCGGATCTTGAGCAGGTAATCGCCGAACACCCCGTGGCCGGTGAGCACCTGAGTCGTCCTGAATGTGAGCGGGACCCCGCCTTTGTCTCTCCACTTGTCCCAGTTGGGCAGGACGGCGCGGACGGCCCGATGAGGGCGCATCGCATCCTCTTCCAACAGCTGCGAGTGCCACCGCTCCCATGCTTCTAGTCTTGTTTCCTCCCGAACGTCCACGGTTGGTGCCGTCGGCGTGGCACGTCGGTCCAAGGTCGCGGCCCTCCGGTGTTCGTACACCCGGCGAAGGGCAAGGGCCTGTAGCTCGAACGGGGGGGACGCGGCCAGCACGGTCGCTGTCGCGTAGGACACCGTCCTGTATCCCCTCGCTGCCCGGATGGCGATCGTCCTGTGGAGCCTTCTCACCAGAGTCCGGTTACGCCGGCTCACCGCCAGATCATCGGCCCATACGGGCGCTCCGTAAAGGACTCGTGACCTGATCACTCCTTCGTAGAGCCTGCGGACTCCCAATCCTGCCCCGCCGATGTTAGGTAAAAGGCCGCACAGCGCGTTGGCTGCGGCCGTTACTTTCGGGGCTAAGTACTCAAAGTGTGGCTCGAACGTCCACTTACTGTCGACGATCAAGCCCAAGTACTTCATCCGGTGTCCCACAGGGACCTCTTCTCCGTCGATGACTATAGTCGACAGATCCGCAGGCGGCGTTCCTCTGCGTCGTTGGTCGTAGAACCACAGGGCTTCCGATTTCGCCGGCGACACGCTCAAGCCGAGTCTTCGAATGGCGTGCACCGCGCATGCCACGGCGGTCTCAGTCAGGCATGCGGCGTCGTTCCACCATCGTCCGCTGGCCAGCACCAGCGTGTCATCCGCGTAGCATATCATGCCAGCCCCCGGCGGCATGGGACTTCGGAGGACCGAGTCATAGGCAGTGATCCACAGAATCGGTCCGAGTACCGAGCCCTGCGGCACGCCGCGCTCCACCGGTCTTCGCTCCTTCACGCCGTTTCTGCCTGTGTAGGTGATCCACCTATCGTTCAGATAGGCCTGAATCACCCTGACGAGGTATGGCGGGGACTCGAAGTGTCGCAGCGCCTCCACGATCCTGCTCCAAGGAATGCTATTGAAAGCGTTGGAGATGTCCAAGGAGACGGCTACCGCCACCCCTTCTCGCGCGACCATGTCCTCCGCCATGGATCTCAGCCTCTTTACCGCGTCCACGGTCGAGCGGCCCCGGCGAAATCCAAATTGGCTATCGTGCCATCCGGGAATCCGTCTCTCCATGTGTGCCTCCAGGCGGGCGACTATGATCCTCTCGAAGAGTTTACCCACCTCGTCGAGAAGACACACCGGCCTGTATGCCGATGGCGCGTCCGGCGGTCGACCCTCCTTCCGTAGCAGCACGAGTTTCGCCGTGCGCCACGCCCGAGGATAGGCGCCCTCCTTCAGGCACCTGGAGAACAGGTGCCGCAAACGGGGAGCCAAGGTGTCGATCGACTCCGTCCAGACCCGGCCCGGGATCCCGTCCGGACCCGGCGCCACGTCGCGGGATGCCATCTTCTTCGCGGCTTCGAGCAACTCTTCCTCAGTCACTCGAAGTTCCTCGTTCCAATCCGTCGGCGCCGTCCCGTCGATGGTGGTAGGGGCTGGCGCGGACGTCTCGTTGTTGTCCCGCCGTGGGAACAAAGTCCCGATGACGTTGTCCAGTAACGCCGGATCCATGTTTTCGGTCAGCGGGGGGGCCGAAGGTCGCAGTTTCTTCGTAACGATGCGATAGGGCCTCCCCCACGGATCTGAATCGACCAATTCGATCAATCGATCCCAACACCGGGCCTTGGCTAGTTTGATCTCCCGTTGGAGAGCGCGTCTCGTCTCTCTGTATTCTTCATAGCGGCGAGAGATCTCCTCCTCGTCGTGTGTCCGTCTGCGGCGACGCGCCCTTACGAATCTTCTCCGGGCCCGCATGCAACCCGCCCGCATATCGGCTATTTCCGGTGTCCACCAATACACGGAACGGTCGCCTCTGTTTCCCGGGGCGGAGCGCGGCATAGAGGCGTCGCATGCCGCGATCATGTATCCGTGGAGTTCGTCAGCCTCCTCGTCGACGCTACCCAATGTGGAGGTGGTGGTGGGGGGGGGTTGTGGTGTTGTCCCCCCGTGCGTCCCAGCTCCAGGCGGAGACAGTGACCGCCGCCCGCAGCATGTCCTTGTCCCTCTCCTTCCAGCGCCACCTAGGTGTGGGTGGTGGTGGTCGACGGGACCGGTTCTCCTCTCGTTGTCGTCGGGCACCGCTGTCGCGCGCGGCGGCCTCCCCCTCCATTTCCATCATTATATAGAGGTGGTCCGATAAGGTCTCCATTCTGTCGGCCACTCTCCATCCGTGGATCTTTCGGTAGAGCCCGGCGGTAGCCCAGGTAACGTCGACGATGGACGATCCCCTCCACGCCACGCAGGTGCTAGTTGTGCCCCTGTTCACCAGGACCAGTCCGAGCGTCGCGGCCCAGTCTGTCAGCATCCCTCCGCGGGAGTCCGTCCTGGTGTCCCCCCATTGCGACGAGCGCGCGTTGAAGTCCCCAAGGACGAGTACCTGACGAGGCATGCATCTACGAACGCAGTCACCGACCTCGTCCAGGAAGTCCCCGAACGAGGCCACTCCGCTGTTGGGCGAGACGTAAATGCCCACTATCGCGATCCCGTTCCACTCGACGGCGACGAAGCCGTTACCGCGATCCAGCAGGGCGCCGGGCGAACACAACGCCGGCGTCCATGTTATGGCTGTAGATCCGTTCAGATCGCCGATCCAGTTGGGGGCGTCGGGGACGCGGTATGGTTCAGCCACCACAGCGAGTGCGACCCGATTCTCCCGTATAGCCTGGAGAAGCAGGTCCTGCGCCCGTCTGGCTCTTCCTATGTTACATTGGAGCAGGCGGTTAAAGTTACTCCGCCAGCTCCATGGCCTCCTCCCGGCCACTCGTCACTGCTGATGGTGACTCCGCCCCGGTAGCGTTTCCGCCGTAGTTCTCGTTGCCGCCGGCGATGGTAGTGATAACGGTGTCGGCGGCGGCGGCAGACCGACGGGTAAGCTGCCCCTTACTTCTCTTGATTTTCGGGGGGGCACATGCCACTCCGCCCATCCTGTGTCCGGATGGAGCTCCCAGTCGCTCGCATAAGGGACATTTCGGCGCCAAGGCGGGACATCCCCTGGCGCGGTGCCCGCTTTCACCGCACCTGTAGCAAAGACGGCTTCTATCCTCGGCGGACGTGCAAGTTGCCCGTACGTGCCCCAACTCCAGGCACTTGAAGCACTGTAAGGGTCTCTTCGGTATGGCAGAGACCCTCGCGATGGACCACCCCAAGGCCACCCTGCCCGCCTGAGCTAGCTTGCGGGCACCGGCCGCCGGACACCTGACCCATGCCGATCCGAGTCCGCCCCTGGAGACGCCGATCTCGCCGATCCGAACATCCTCGCTGTTGCATCCCGCGGCCAAGGCCAGAGCTTGACGCAGCTCCTCCTTGCCCATTGAGATGTCCACATTGGTGACCCTCAGCTCGGCTTTGATCGTGGGAGTTCCGACCCTTACCTTGGTCGGGTCCAGAACGTCTGCCAGGCGCGTCGCAAGGATCGACGCCTTTTCTCTGTCCTTGTCCCTCGGGACTCTGATGACGATGGCGCCCGTCACCGCCTTCTTCATCGTGACGGCCTCCACGCCTATCTCGCCGAGGGGGATAGCTCTTCTGGCCATCGTTACGACGTCGGCATACGACATGTTGGCTCCCTCGCTTAACGTCAGTGTTACCGCGGATGTACTCGGTGCGCGAGGGAGCTTGACTGTTGGCGACGTCTTTTCCTCCCTGAATGGCTTTTTAACGGTGCCACCGCTGCCCGATTTCGGCGCGCCTCCCATCCTATCTGCCCACGGTTTTTGGACAGTCGCTGGTGGCCGGGACTTCTCCTCTCCTCCAGCGGCGTCCAGCTTCCTTTCGGCGATGTTCCTCTGCCCCATCTTGCTTTTTCTCCCTACCACCACGCTCCACCCGCCGTCCTCCCGAGTCCTTGGTGGCGGCGGAGGATCTGCGCGGGCGGGGGGGCGAGTAGCGGAGTATTCCGCGCTCCGTCGGGTTTCGGGAGTGCTTTGTTGCTGCTGCCGCTGTTGTTGCAGCTGTTGTTGTTGTGGCTGCTGCGGCTTCAATAGACTCCCGAGTTGTCTCTCCACCATCTTCGTTATGGAGGGACCCAACTCTTCTAGCTTTCTCTCGAGGGCGTCGAGTCGCGCTTCTTGGGTTGCAGCCTCGACCCGTGGGCGGTCCGTGTCGGCACCGCCGCCCCGCAGGCCTTCGATCGCGGGCATAGACCTCCTTGCCAGCTCTCTCCTAAGGGCGGCGTTCTCCTCCTCCAACGCGGACAGTCTCGCCTCCACCAGCCTCATCGCCGCGTTGTTGCCGCTGCTGCCCGCTTGTTCTCTCCTTCGCGGGGCCTCGCTCTTCCATGCGGCCGAGATATAGCTTGCCGCTTCCTTCAGCGCTTTGACGTAGGTGCCCTTGAGGTTGGACGATGTGGTCGCCACCTTCATGATCTCGGACACGTGTCTCGTTAATTCCGCGCTGACGTCCGCGGCCGAACTCGTCCTCACTTGTATCTCCAGATCTTCGGAGACTTCCAAGGTGGCTGTTGTCGCCAGTCTCCTCTTCTTCCCCCTGGATGCGATTGATGCCAGTGATGAGCGAGACGCGAACGAGGCTACCGATTCTTCGTCGTCCGACCTCGCTCGCTCCCGCGATCCTCCCGCAGCAGATGTTGTTATTGTTGTTGCTCCGTCTGACGGGGCCGGCGCAAGGAAAACGCTGCCCGCCCGGCACCCGCTTCTCGTCCTCGGAGTTCTCGATGTCTCCATGTATTCTTCCGAGAATAGACTTCTCGCTTCGCCAGGTGTGGTAACACGTTCGGGGGCCTGGCGGCCCACCCCCGAGCGGCCGTGGTCGTATGTTGACGACGTAGTGGGGCCCACTTGACTACCCCCGACTACGCCGGTACTGGGGTCTCCCTCCCCTGTACTGTACGTGTTTCTCCTATCTGTTGTGCCTTCCATGGTGAATGAAGTTGTTTCTCGCCGGGTCGTCATCGGGAATCTGTCCTGGTGCCACTCACTCTTTCGCACCCTGTCCCGGAGAGTCCGGAGCAGGGTGACAGGGAGCCCCACGAGAAGGTGAGGTGAGTGGTCTTGACAGGCATGGGCCCACCAACTTCTCCGAAGTTCCTCGCACCGGATCAGCGACCTGACGGGTACCAGAGGCACCGACCGGCCGCCACCCGACTATAGGGGAACATCAGATCCATCGGGGTTTCCCGGGGGGTGGTCCTACGCCCCGAGAACCCATGCCCGCCTCATGCTCCCCAAAAATGTGGAACGCTTCACGATTTTGCGTGTCATCCTTGCGCAGGGGCCATGCTAATCTTCTCTGTATCGTTCCAATTTTAGTATATGTACTGCCGAAGCAAGTACAACCTAACCCCAACCTAACCCCAACCTAACCCCAACCTAACCCCAACCTTTTTTTTTTTTTTTTTTTTTTTTTTTTTATTTCGTGGAGGAAACCTTCATAGGCGCCCCGCGCCATCCTGGGAGAGGAGGCCGGGTAGTGCCGGATTCGTACCGGCAAAACCTCCACGGTGGCCGTACTTGACGCCTGGAGGAAATTTGAATTTTTAAATTTGAATTTTCAAATTTGAATTTTTAAATTTGAATTTTTAAATTTGAATTTTCAAATTTGAATTTTTAAATTTTCAAATTTGAATTTTTTAAATTTGAATTTTCAAACATTCAAATTTGAATTTTTAAATTTTCGAATTTGAATTTCCAAATTTGAATTTTCAAATTAGAATTTTTAAATTTGAATTTTTACATTTACAAATTTGAATTTTTAAATTTTCAAATTTGAATTTTTAAATTTTCGTATTTGAATTTCCAAATTTGAATTTTCAAATTAGAATTTTCAAATTTGAATTTTCAAATTTTCAAATTTGAATTTTTAAATTTGAATTTTCAAATTTGAATTATTAAATTTAAATTTTTAATTTGAATTTTCAAATTTGAATTTTTAAATTTTCAAATTTGAATTTTCAAATATTTAAATTTGAATTTTTAAATTCGAATTTTCAAATTTGAATTTTGAAATTTTCAAATTTGAATTTTCGAATTTGAATTTTCAAATTTGAATTTTCAAATTTGAATTTTCAAATTTGAATTTTCAAATTTGAATTTTCAAATTTGAATTTTCAAATTTGAATTTTTAAATTTTCAAATTTGAATTTTCAAATTTTCAAATTTGAATTTTCAAATATTCATGATTGAATTTTCAAATTTGAATTTTGAAATTTGAATTTTTAAATTTGAACTTTCGAATTTGAATTTTTAAATTTTCAAATTTGAATTTTCAAATATTCAAATTTGAATTTTCAAATATTCAAATTTTAATTTTCAAATATTCAAATTTGAATTTTCAAATTTGAATTTTCAAATTTGAATTTCTAAATTTGAATTTTCAAATTTTCAAATTTGAATTTTTAAATTTGAATGTTCAAATTTGAATTTTTAAATTTTCAAATTTGAATTTTTAAATTTGAATTTTTAAATTTGAATTTTCAAATTTGAATTTTCAAATTTGTATTTTCAAATTTAATTTTTAAATTTCAATTTTCAAATTTGAAAATATGAATTTTTGAATTTGAATGTTCAAATTTGAATTTTTAAATTTTCAAATTTGAATTTTCAATTATTCAAATTTGAATTTTCATATTTGAATTTTCTAATTTGAATTTTTAAATTTGAATTTTTAAATTCGAATTTTCAAATTTGAATTTTCAAATTTGAATTTTTAAATTTGAATTTTCAAATTTGAATTTCTAAATTTGATTTTTCAAATTTTCAAATTTGAATTTTTAAATTCGAATTTTCAAATCTGAATTTTCAAATTTGAATTTTTAAATTTGAACTTTCAAATTTGAATTTTTAAATTTTCAAATTTGAATTTTCAAATATTCAAATTTGAATTTTCAAATTTTCAAATTTGAATTTTCAATTATTCAAATTTGAATTTTCATATTTGAATTTTCTAATTTGAATTTTTAAATTTGAATTTTTAAATTCGAATTTTCAAATTTGAATTTTCAAATTTGAATTTTTAAATTTGAATTTTCAAATTTGAATTTCTAAATTTGATTTTTCAAATTTTCAAATTTGAATTTTTAAATTCGAATTTTCAAATCTGAATTTTCAAATTTGAATTTTTAAATTTGAACTTTCAAATTTGAATTTTTAAATTTTCAAATTTGAATTTTCAAATATTCAAATTTGAATTTTCAAATATTCAAATTTGAATTTTCAAATTTGAATTTTCAAATTTGAATTTTCAAATTTGAATTTCTAAATTTGAATTTTCAAATTTTCAAATTTGAATTTTTAAATTTGAATGTTCAAATTTGAATTTTTAAATTTTCAAATTTGAATTTTTAAATTTGAATTTTTAAATTTGAATTTTCAAATTTGAATTTTCAAATTTGAATTTTCAAATTTGAATTTTTAAATTTGAATTTTCAAATTTGAATTTTCAAATTTGAATTTTTAAATTTGAATTTTTAAATTTGAATTTTCGAATTTGAATTTTCAAATTTGAATTTTCAAATTTGAATTTTCAAATTTGAATTTTCAAATATTCAAATTTGAATTTTCATATTTGAATTTTCTAATTTGAATTTTTAAATTTGAATTTTTAAATTCGAATTTTCAAATTTGAATTTTTAAATTTGAATTTTTAAATTATCAAATTTGAATTTTCAAATATTCAAATTTGAATTTTCAAATTTGAATTTTTAAATTTGTATTTTTAAATTTGAATTTTCAAATTTGAATTCTTAAATTTTCAAATTTGAATTTTCAAATATTCAAATTTGAATTTTTTAATTTGAATTTTCAAATTTGAATTTTTAAATTTTCAAATTTGAATTTTTAAATTTTCAAATTTGAATTTTCAAATATTCAAATTTGAATTTTCAAATTTGAATTTTTAAATTTGAATTTTCAAATTTGAATTTTCAAATGTGAATTTTCAAATTTGAATTTTCAAATTTGAATTTTCAAATTTGAATTTTCAAATTTGAATTTTCAAATTTGAATTTTCAAATTTGAATTTTTAAATTTGAATTTTCAAATTTGAATTTTCAAATTTGAATTTTCAAATTTGAATTTTTAAATTTGAATGTTCAAATTTGAAAATATGAATTTTTAAATTTGAATGTTCAAATTTGAATTTTTAAATTTTCGAATTTGCATTTTCAAATATTCAAATTTGAATTCTCAAATTTGAATTTTCAAATTTGAATTTTTAAATTTGAATTTTTAAATTTGAATTTTCAAATTTGAATTTTCAAATTTGAATTTTTAAATTTGAATTTTCAAATTTGAATTTTTAAATTTTCAAATTTGAGTTTTCAAATTTGAATATTCAAATTTGAATTTTCAAATTTTCAAATTTGAATATTCAAATTTTCAAATTTGAATTTTCAAATTTTCAAATTTTCAAATTTTCAAAAATTCAAATAGTCAAATTTGAATTTTCAAATCTTCAAATTTTTAAATTTGAATTTTGTTGTCCAACGTTGTCCCACGTTGTCCAACGTTGACCTTCGTTGTCCAACGTTGTCCCACGATGACCTACGGTGCAGCCCAGTCTGTATCATCCAAAATTCTGTTCGCGGCATTTGGAGATACAAACCGGACTGCTGCGTAGTTCTTAGCTTGGTATCGTTTTCCAAAGATTAATCAACTGATTAATTTTTTGGAAAACGATGCCAATTACCAGGTCTCACCACGCGGATGTGACTACGCAAGAGACCCGCCCATGGCTTCTTTATCTTTATACATCCATCTCGACATTCAACCCATTGGCAGAATGTCGAGTTACGACTCTACTTGACCATGGTCCTGCGTAAAGAAATAGTTGTTTCGTACCCTAACTGCGAAACACATATTTCCAACGCAGCGCTTACATGAATCTTTACAATCGTGGAGCAAAGCATACATAACGCCACAGCTATCTCCCACACACCGATTATATAGATCAGTACATATATTGTACAATAATTGGTATCCCTACTGGCAGCATTCGGTATCATAGACACATTTATCTAACTTGGAGCGAATGAAAGAAAATGAAGCTAACGAACGAACTAACAAACTTACGAGACGTACCCCTGTGCACCGGATAACCCGAAGGATTAGCGGACAGCCCAAGTATTGACCATAACTCGATTCCTGTTTCGCCTGTTTTCTTAGAATTTGCTTACGAACCAATACAGAGTTTAAGCGAAGGGGAAATAGAACAAGTACTAAAAGAAAATCATGACTTGGTAGGACATCCCGGAATACAAAAGACGTACGACAGAATCCGAGGCAAATATGATATCCCACACCTAATAGACAGAATAAAAGGCAGAATAGGAACTTGCGCGACATGTCAAACATCAAAGACTACTCGGATAAGAGGAAAGGGGGAACCACAGATAACCGACACCCCGTTAGAATCTAACGACAAAATCGCTATGGATGTGATAGGCCCGTTGAAAAAGACCAAGATGAAAAAGTCCAAGTGTCTTATAAGTGTATAAACGAAGTAAAAATAAAGTTTTCTTCTTCCTTATAAAATTTCTCTTTATTTTTACGTGACATTTTGGCGATCCTGCCAGGATCCATCAACTTCAAGAAAACGAAATTACGCATTTCGGGCTACGGTCAACTTTGAAGATTGAGGATCAGTGGACCACTGTAACAGAGCAGACACTTTCGACGTTTCGACAAAGGAACACCGCAACGGAACTTTTCCTACGGGTTAAACGATCAAGGTGAGCAAGACCTGGATTCTTTTGTCAAATACAGATCGAGAACAGACAGCACAATTAGTATAACAATGGCAACGCCACGAGAAGACAAAACCGAAACTGTTAGCGCCGCTTTAACTAACAGCGGAATAGACCCAACAGTTAAAGCTTTACTTGATGCAATGCAGAAGCAAAATGAGAGACTGACCCAACAAATGAGTATGCTTACACTGCGTGTGGATGAAGTTGTAGCAAACACAAAAACGGGAAATGTATCGGAGGCCAGTTCCCTAATAACCGTAGACGAAGTAACCCACACCGCTAAAGATCAATCGGTCCTTCGAGAACCTCGCCCATTACTTCAAACACCACCTCAACCATCCTGGGAAAGGACTTTTCCTGAACGATATACGCAACCAGAGCTAAAAGCTGAGAGTGCATTAAAATGCATTCCGATATTAAACGGAGAGGATGATATAGACGTGGAGGATTTTATTCATGAAATACAAGAAGTAAGAATAATGTGTAGCGAACCAACACTATTACTAAAAATGATTAAAATAGAGAAGATTGTAGGAAAAGCCGCAATGGCAATCCGCAATATTCGTATTACCGAATTCGAATCTCTGTACGAAGCATTGAGACGTAATGTAGCTGCGCAAGTATCAGTGAGAGAACAACAGGACGAATTAAGAGGAATGAGGCAAGGATTAACCGAAAGCGTGCAAAACTATAACATCAGATTTCGAAGTGTTTTTAACAAACTCCAACACAGCATTACCAACGAGTATAGAGACGAACTAACTCGACGGGTGATGAACGAGCAACTATACATGGACTCTGTGACCGACTATGTAAGAGGCCTTCGTCCAGAAATAGGGCAGACGCTAATGGTTAATCTCCCCCCAAATCTCATCGAAGCAGAAAGGAGAGCAATGAATATGGAAAGATACTTTCGCGAGCACAGCTCTCGCAGACAAATGACGCGACAGACAACCGCCCCGCCATTTTATCGTAACCAGGCTTTTCATCCAGTAGACAATCGCCTCGCTATTACAAGTAACACAAATAATAAAACTCCACTCACACAAATTATTCTACCAAGAACGAACAATTTTACGAAGTTTGGGAACAGACCATTAAGCGAAATGTCCCAAATGCAATCGATTGGGACACCTTCCCAATCAATGCCAAAATTTTCGGATACCGCCTCAAAGAAAAGCCCCTCCAGGAATAAACCACGTTCAAGAACAATCAGAATTAACAATGCTACCTCAGGAAGATTACCCACAATACTATTACAATTACCAGGACGACCAGGATTGCGATTTCTCGTTGACTCCGGGGCAGGAATCAACTTGCTTAAACAAAGGTGCTTGCTACCCAGGAAAGACAACAATACCAGACACAAAGAAATTCTCCATGGGACATTCCGAATACGAATCTAATTCCAAAGTCAAATTGAATTTGTTCGACAAAAAGATAGACTTCTCTTTAATAGATGACGATTTCCCAATTATAGAAGATGGCGTATTAGGCTTACCCGGTTTGAATCAATATCGATTCGAACTCTCCAACGAAACATTGAAATTATATAACAACACCCTTCTGCTGCAACAAGAACCAACCCTTGCACCAGGAGAAACCATTCAAAAAATTGTATACCTCGAAGGGAAGCCAACGCCAGTGTGCTTTATCAATGGTGGTAAGTCCTCAATTCAAGTTTCTAACATTATCGAAAATACAACTACCATAGATCAAATCCAAAAATTCAAATCTTCGATTCGACTATCGCACATAGAAAAACCTTTCAGAGAACCGATAGAAAAGATTCTTCTCTATTACATGGATGTATTTAATTTAGACAGCGAAACATTACCGTGTACATCTCTTGCTAAACATTCCATTACATTGAAAGAAGATAAAATCATCAACGTAAAATTCTACCGTCCTCCCGAACACCATAAAATCGAAATAAACAAACAAATGACGGAAATGTTAGACAAAAAGATTATAGAACCCTCCGACTCTTCCTATAACTCTCCCGTCTGGGTCGTCCCAAAGAAAATCGACGCGTCGGGGAAACAAAAGTGGCGAATAGTGATTGACTTTCGGAAGTTAAACGAATTAACGGACCAAGACGCATATCCATTACCCGACATTGACGATATACTATCGCAACTAGGAAACGCAAAATATTTCTCCGCTTTAGACTTATCCTCGGGATTCCACCAAATACCCATGGATGAGAATTCGAGGAAGTACACCACATTTAGCACACCACAAGGGCACTTCCACTATAACAGAATGCCACTCGGGCTCAAGAACGCACCCGCTACCTTTCAAAGAATGATGGACACCGCGTTAAGAGGTTTAATTAATAATCATTGTTTCGTCTATCTCGATGAGAGCTAGAGCTCGGAAGTGTCTTATAAGTGTATAAACGAAGTAAAAATAAAGTTTTCTTCTTCCTTATAAAATTTCTCTTTATTTTTACGTGACACCCGTGACGCGATGCAAACGTCGAGCAGTCACCAAGAGTGAGATGTCCTTGTGCCGTCTTACGAATCAAAAGAGTTATCTAGTGCACGTTGACCAGCACGCACCCGGGATACGCGCGAGCGAGTACGCCACGCGACAGTTTGAAAGAACTGAGTGATCGCGAATCGACAAATAGCGAGTACAATTTCTCCAGTGTGATAGGCGACGGGAGAGAGACGAGATTTTTCTTTTTTCGTCCCAAAACGGATAAGTATCTTTGTACAGCATTCTACGGTGTCCCCCGGTGTCCAACGGTGTCCAACGGTGTCCAACGATGTCCAACGGTGTCCAACGGTGTCCAACGGTGTCCAACGGTGTCCAACGGTGTCCAACGGTGTCCAACGATGTCCAACGGTGTCCAACGATGTCCAACGGTGTCCAACGGTGTCCAACGGTGTCCAACGATGTCCAACGGTGTCCAACGATGTCCAACGGTGTCCAACGATGTCCAACGGTGTCCAACGATGTCCAACGGTGTCCAACGATGTCCAACGATGTCCAACGATGTCCAACGGTGCAGTCCAGTGTAGATCATCCAAAATTCTTTTCGCGGCATTTGGAGATCCACACTGAACCAATGGTGTCCCACGTTGCAGTCCAGTGTAGATCATCCAAAATTCTTTTCGCGGCTTTTGGAGATCCACACTGAACCAAAGGTGTCCCACGTTGCAGTCCAGTGTAGATCATCCAAAATTCTTTTCGCGGCTTTTGGAGATCCACACTGGACCAATGGAATCCCACGGTGTCCCACGTTGCAGTCCAGTCTAGATCATCCAAAATTCTTTTCGCGTTTTTTGGTGATCTACACTGGACCAACGGTGTTCTACGGTTTCCAGCGGCGTCCCACGGTGTCCAGCGGCGTCCCACGTTGCAGTCCAGTTTAGATTATCCAAAATTCTCTTCGTGGCTTTTCGTAATCCAAAATGGACTGTATTAGCGTGATTCTGAGCTTGGTATCGAATTATTGTGCAATGTTTGTACTTATCAATGTAGTCGTTTTCTGAAAATTAATCAACTGATTAATCTGCGAAAACAATTACATCGATCGGTACAAACATTGTACAATAATTCGCAACCGTACTGACAACATTCGGTATGAATGGTACTTATGTCTAACTTGGAACCACAGAAAGGAAATGAAAGTACTGACACTGTATATACAATTTAGAGTTTTGCAAAAGAGACATACGACTCGTTGTACTAAACTTATGAAGATATCGAAAAGTTATATACTCCAACGTGACCGCGATATGCTTCTTTTAAAAATGGGAAAACGGGAAGAAGCCTGAACAATCAGACGATCGAAGAAAAATCATTTGGGCATCTAGCATACATATTTAATATGCTGTGAAATGTTCATATATGTAACTGAAACGTATTTTCTGTAAATTGATAAATCCGAAACAAACTCATTTACTGGATTTGGTATATGGAAGAAACAGACATCTTTAAAACGAGAACATTTTATGAAACATTTTATGAAAAATAAACTATTAATAATGGTCAATTATAGATCAAATTACTATTGATTGAATTTTAGCAAATATAGAGAATCAGGTGTATCTTTTAATCGAAACTAGGGTTACGTTGGAAACAAGAATTTTAAGTAATTGAATTTAAACTGAATTAAAAATTGAAAAGTTCATTTGGAATAACTAAGATGAGAGAAACCCCGGTTATTATACAATCACTTGCTTTATCTTTTAACTTTTAACAGTATCTGTTATTTTCTACAACCACATAGTGATTTGCAACATAATAAACCGAAAGGTATGTGCATAAGTCATTTTTTGCAGAATTTTTGCTACAAACGTGACGATGTCTTTGTTTTGTGACGAAACTATTGTTTCGTGCAAATGAAATTCGAATATTTATAAAATTCTACATTACTGTTAAAAGATTGAAGTGAAAATATCGCGGTCGAAAAAATTCTAAAAGTTATGGTTCTAAGAACGAACAATCACCGGCACTAATTCCAATTGCAATGAATTAAATTTTAAAAAATATTTCAAGCCTTCATAGCAACATTAAGATATTTCATTATAATACTTTGTTGCGCATGAAATCGCTCACAATTTCATACATGTAAATATATGTCGGGTTGGCGTTACGATTAGAGTTAGGGTTAAGGGCGTAAACGAATTCCTATTGACACTAGACGTGATCACTATGCAATAGAGGAGATATTTACTAGTGCAAACATGACCATGTTGGAATTGGACAAGTAATCGCGATAAATTGATACTCGAGAAGCTAATGACAATGATCCTAGGCTCAATAACGAATCCACGGTCAACGGGATGACGAACTCTACGCTTCTTTAGCGTCTAAGTTGTACTCAATGTTAATGCGTGGGGCGATCACTACGTATCCGAGAGTTACTTGAATCGTCGTCGAGATCGTACCGGAGAGTGACTCTCCGTCTCGACGATGCCGTCGAGGAAAACTATAATGGGTGGGTCTAAGGACATGAGATCCTCGGATTCGTCAAAGAAAGCTTTCGTTCCAAAGGTGAGGGAAATTAGCGCTATTGCTAATTGGTCGATCTCCATATCGGCGTTTTGAAAGAGATGCTGGCCGCCCTTGAGGGGAGGTTGTTGACGGGGGGCAACGCTCGTGGAGGATAGGTTTCTCCTATCTTCCCGTAGTTGCAACAAAGTCTATTTGACGGACTTCGCTTGACTAAATCTTAAGATCTATAGCGGGTCCTCACGTTAGCTAAACATACGCCACAAAGGCATGCCGACACCCGGCGATCATCTTACTCGGAGGACGAAATCTGCGTGTGGCGGGCCGCGGGATAGAAACTATTGAAGTATTTACTGCCACGTGTCGCTACGACTATTTCTTTTAAGGAGAGGAATAGAGTTACTCTGTGCCTTTGTTAGATAAAACGTTCATCCCTTTGACCGCGGCTACGTTCGGCGACTGATTGTCGCCTCGAGCCCAAGCTCATGATCATAAATCTCGAACAATCGGAGCGGCATTTGTTTAATCCAAGTTACAGAGTTGCGGTATTCCCGCGAATCCAAGGAGGAGCTCCGGCGTTCTTTCATCTCCGACACGGCCATTCTGACTATCACACGTCCTCGGGTGTAGCTACAATATTGAGTTTTCTTAACGTTAGTCTCGGTACAATTAACATTGTTTAAAATTTAACTTAATGTCTAAATAAGCTGAGGGTCCAGTGTAACAACAAAATTTTGTTCGGAGGTTTGACAACAAAAGGAATAGAAGAGAACATGAATTAGTAACGTTGTAATTAGTATCGGAAGTGCTAGTTGCATCCTGTGGGTTATCAGTCGGGTCATAACGGCAAAATGGACCAGTCTCGATTTCGTACCCCAATGGATCTCGTTTTTCTAGATCGCACGACCGCACCAAACTTCGTAACACTGTAGCTCATGGTGCGCGTGAACACATCACTTGCCCCTTAGTCGAGCTTCATAACACTATAGCTCATGGTGCGCGTGAACACATCACTTGCCCCTTTACCGAGCTTCACAACTCTATAGCTCATGGTGCGCGTGAACACATCACTTGCCCCTTTACCGAGCTTCATAACGCACTCCGTAAGGTGCTACGGTCTTTGTGCTAAGGATCTTCCGAGATCGAGGCACTCATGTCGTCGTGGTCACTGTTATTGCCGTCACTACCGACGTCCAACTCAGCGGGAACGCGACTGTCCGGCATTTTTCTTAATCTGTCGTGACTGTCTTTATACGATCGTTTGCCGTCTAGCGTTTTTAGAATATATCTATCTCCTTCCAAAATCTCGGTTATTACAAATGGACCCTTGAATTTCGGCTCTAGCTTGGTTTGGTTTCTTTCCTCGTTCTTGCGTAGTACGAAGTCGCCGAGGTTAAACCTAACCACTTTAGCTTTGTTCCTATCAAATCTTTCTTTGTCGTATTGGGCGTTACTTTCTATGTTCTGTACGGCCTGCTGCCTTACATCAGAGATATCGACTTCTTTCTCTTCGATATTGTCGGGTAGCAATAGGTCATACGGTCTCGCCGATCTACCGATTAGTAGTTGTAAAGGACTCGAATTGGTCACGCGGTTGACGGTGCAGTTCAACGCTAGCTGCATTTCCCCAATCGCGTCTTGCCACGGCCGCCCGGTCGTTTCTACTGTCGTGAACGTATTTTCAATGTACGCATAACACGCTCTACCTGTCTATTGGCTCTATCATCGGTCGCTATCGAGTGAACTTTAATTCGTTTGCTTTCACAGAATTCTCGAAATTCATTACCCTTAGGACATCTTTCCTGATCTGCTACTATCCGGCAGGGACTTCCGAATAAAATATAGCGGGTTTAAGCGCTTTAATGGTGTTACGGAAATCTATCTTACGAGTACGATGCAGGTATACGAATTTAGTGAACACATCGATCAAAACAATGACGTACTCCTTTGAATCGCTTTTACCACTCAACTTGCCTGTTATGTCCATGTGGACCGTATGCCAGGGTATGCTGGTCTTAGGTATAGGATGTAGTTCGGCTTGTATCTTACCTGAACTAGCTTTCGAAACTTGACAAGCATGACAGTTCTCAATGAATCGGCGAACGTACTTCGCCATCCCTTCGAACCAGTAATACTCGTACAGTCTCTCGAGCGTTTTCTCCCAACCCAAGTGCATAATTGACTGGTGCACATGGTTAATAACAGACTATCTAAAACCTCTTAGGACTATAGGTAAACAGAGAGTCCTGCCTTTTCTTTGTATCCTACGGTAAAGAGTATCGGACCGTAATTCGTATGTATTCGCGATGTCTTCCGCGAGCTCATCGTTTTGCAATTTCTTGACGATTCCCAAGGTTTGAGAATCACGACGTTGTTCGACTAGTAGCCAGTATTCCGATATTTCGGCCAGATTGATTTCTTTCTCCGCAATTTTATCAATTTTACGGTGGTCTAAATCTATGGGGTTTCGCGAGAAGAAATCTACGTGGGCTGTCCGTTTACTTTCGAGATACATAATGTCAAAAAACAAAAGTCTGCAAGTAGGCCCATCACCGATGGTCCCTGTCATTTAAATGTACTTTATTACTCGACGCTTTCGACGAGTCGCAATCCGTGACGACAAGAAATTCCCATCCATGTAGATAGTGACGGAAACGCTCGACTGCGTTTACGACTGCTAACGTCTCTAGTTCGTAGGAATTATACCTAGATTCTGTGAGGGTAGTTCTTTTGCTGTAATACTCTATTGCTTTGCCTTTACCTTCGACTTGATGCGTCAAAATCGCCCCGTAACTCTCCGAGCTAGCGTCAGTATGTAGTTCTATCGGGTAATTGGGATCGAATATCATTAACACCGGCGCGTCGGTCAGGGCGGAAACTGCCTGTTGTCTTATTTTCTCGTGCCTATCTGTCCAAGTTATATTTCTGTTATTTGAGATGAGCGCATACAGGGGTTTCATCACCTGTGAGAATTTAGGGATGAACTTTCGGAAGTACGAAGCTAACCCTATGAACTGCCTGGACTGTGTGACGGCTGTTGGCACAGGTAAAGAGCTTAAGGTGTGTATTTTACCCGGGTTCGGACGAACTTCTTCGTTATGAATTACATATCTCAAATAGAGCACCGATGTCTTTAGAAAAGAACAGTTCGCAATGTTAACAGAGAATCCTGCTTTTACGAGGGTATCTAATACGGTGTTCAATCTTCCTAAAGCTTGATCTATCGAGTCGGCAATAATTAGAACGTTATCGAAATAAATAACAACGTACGAATGAGCGAGGTTGCGTAGGGCCTTGCGAATGGCCCTCCGAAAGACGGACGGCGCAATTTTTTCAGTTCAAACGGCATCGTTATCTACTCATATTGTCTGTCGGGAGTAACGAACGCTGTATACTCCGCTGAATTAGGATAAGTAGGAATTTGGTGAAACCCGCTGGCCATATCCAGGCTAATAAAATATCTCGCCTCTTGCAATCTCGCGACTTGATCCGCAATAAGGAGTAAAGGGTACCGATCCGCGACGGTACTTTGATTTAGTTCTCGGGGATCCACTCGTAATATATCTGAGCCGCTTTCCTCTTCACGAGTTACGTAGGGCTCGCGAATGGCGAATTACTAGGCCTTATGTTCTTTGCTTTAATTAAAACGCTTATTTTCTCACGTACCGCTCTTCGGTCCTCCTCACTAAATCTATAAGGACTTCCTCATACGGTGATGTTAGGATCAATTAATCGTATTTCTAACCAGCCTGTATTTACGCGAATACGTAGGGAATCCGTAACGAATGAATCTTTGAATTTGTCGAGAAGAGAAATTGATCGACTTTTATTATTACCATGTACATCAGTTTCAGCTTCATTAACGACAATCTCGTTTGCAGTGGTTTCATTACAGACATTAATTATTTTTGTTTTACACATAGCGAGGCTATTTTTTGTAATGTTACGTCAAAACCCAGACTTAGAGTTCCGCAACTAATCGCGATATCATATTTTAGATAACTATCAGCAAGGACATGAGAAATTATCTTCGATGTAAAAATCATTAATACACACGATGAACAAATGGGAGGCGTATGTTTAATACAAGTATTTCCTGCCCCTCGCATTACTAATATGTCAGTCATTCTTTTGCCAGAAATCTCGAGGCCACGGACTCTTTAATTAGTGAACGCTCGGCTCCCGAATCGGAGTAAAATGGAAACGACTCACCCAGATGACATGATCTACCCGATGATGCTTCCAGTACGTAGAAGTCGACTCGCCACTCGTTATTGAAATTATGGTTTTCTTTCATAATCAGGTTGACAGTTGCGCCCCGTGCAGCGGGGTCGGAACGTGCGATTTTAAGGGTTAAAACGTGGTAGCGAAAACTTGTTAGGTTTCACACTCGATTTTGCACTAGCGACTGGGTTACTCGCGCACGATGGTCGTAAGTTCTAACACTGTTATAATCGGCACTGATCCCACTTCTGATGTCGGGTTGGCGTTACGATTAGAGTTAGGGTTAAGGGCGTAAACGAATTCCTATTGACACTAGACGTGATCACTATGCAATAGAGGAGATATTTACTAGTGCAAACATGACCATGTTGGAATTGGACAAGTAATCGCGATAAATTGATACTCGAGAAGCTAATGACAATGATCCTAGGCTCAATAACGAATCCACGGTCAACGGGATGACGAACTCTACGCTTCTTTAGCGTCTAAGTTGTACTCAATGTTAATGCGTGGGGCGATCACTACGTATCCGAGAGTTACTTGAATCGTCGTCGAGATCGTACCGGAGAGTGACTCTCCGTCTCGACGATGCCGTCGAGGAAAACTATAATGGGTGGGTCTAAGGACATGAGATCCTCGGATTCGTCAAAGAAAGCTTTCGTTCCAAAGGTGAGGGAAATTAGCGCTATTGCTAATTGGTCGATCTCCATATCGGCGTTTTGAAAGAGATGCTGGCCGCCCTTGAGGGGAGGTTGTTGACGGGGGGCAACGCTCGTGGAGGATAGGTTTCTCCTATCTTCCCGTAGTTGCAACAAAGTCTATTTGACGGACTTCGCTTGACTAAATCTTAAGATCTATAGCGGGTCCTCACGTTAGCTAAACATACGCCACAAAGGCATGCCGACACCCGGCGATCATCTTACTCGGAGGACGAAATCTGCGTGTGGCGGGCCGCGGGATAGAAACTATTGAAGTATTTACTGCCACGTGTCGCTACGACTATTTCTTTTAAGGAGAGGAATAGAGTTACTCTGTGCCTTTGTTAGATAAAACGTTCATCCCTTTGACCGCGGCTACGTTCGGCGACTGATTGTCGCCTCGAGCCCAAGCTCATGATCATAAATCTCGAACAATCGGAGCGGCATTTGTTTAATCCAAGTTACAGAGTTGCGGTATTCCCGCGAATCCAAGGAGGAGCTCCGGCGTTCTTTCATCTCCGACATATATATATATATATATATATTATACATTCGTAATAAAGTTCTGTATTTTAGCAGTCATGGTAACGTTAACGCTGACAAAGGAATATGTCTTATAGCAGTATTTTCAGTAATAAACGTAGTAATAAGGGGCGCATTAATAAGGGGCGCTGAGAAAGAAACAAAGCAGTAGCCAGAAGGGCTACTAAAATTCAATCGTCTTCCACTCTATATAAACCCGATCAACACGTCGAGAGTGGAACTGAATATTCTTGTTTCGCAACGCTAATTTACTACTAATATTTATGAAGCAGAAAATTCTCAAAATCAAACGCGACGAGTGCTTCGTTGTATCTGCAATATCAATTAATCTACTATTAAAAAGAAAAAGAAAGAAAAATCTGAAAATTCCCGATATCTGATACGCAACGCTAATAAGTATAAATCTACGCACTCGTATTTAAGCAATACGCAACACTAATAGCGAGAGATCGCAGTGCAACCATTTAGGAGGTTGCGGATGAACGATCACACTTGTACAGCTCTTTAGGCTGTACATGTGATCCAGGAGCAGTGTCCGACAAATGCAGTCGGAGGGTTTGGGCAGTTTGTGAACGCAACTCTACTTAACAAAACGCGAGCATTCATTATCGCAACGCTAATAGGAAAAATAAGTAGAACTCGCGATGGAACAATGTCGCAACGCTAATTCTTAAAGTGAATTTAATGAAAATTACTATTTACTATTTGAAAAAGCTACTTTAAATATCCTAGTATTGCAACTTAAACAGAAAAACAGAAAAAATTCTAAAAATTGCAAAAGACAATCGCGATATCGTAATTCGCAACTCTAAAACAAACGCGATTATCATTTTATCGCAACTCTAATTCAAACCGTAATCATTCTCTCGCCACACTAATGAAAAATAGCAATATTATTTCGTAACTCTAATACAACCCGTAATTAACTTGTCGAAACACTAATAAGAAAAATCGCGATTTGCCCAATGGGACGATGGACCGATATATACATCGGCCAAAAAAACAAAGACTACTACTACTACTACTACTACTACTACTACTAATACTAAAATCGAGCATAGTGACAAAGTAGTAACAATAATGACTTCCCATGCTCTGGATGACCCAGAGGATGGGGAGCCATTAGTAGTTGCCCTCTTGAGTGGCAGTTTGCCGGGCCTCTTCAGCATATAGCCTCTTCTTTCTTCGGGCGCAATGCCCGCTGAAACTTAAATCTAAGCTCGAGACTTCTAAATCGCAAACAAAAAAAAAAGTTATAAAATAAAAATATAAACCGCGGAAGCTGATGGAAGTGCATATGGACTGACCAACGATCACAACAGTGATCGTTGCTCACTCGCATGTGCGTGCTCGAGCAATAAACGTTCGTTTCGAGCCCATTCGCGACCGCGACCGCGAAATTCGAAAAATCGAAAGGCAAAACCAGAGACGAGTGCATGCTCTACTCGTGCCAGTTTCACCGTCGATTTTTCAAATTAGATTTCCAGAAACAGGTTGGTCACACGAAAACGAGCCTACCCGACCAGAGACTGTGCCAACCTGCCCGGCCCTACCTACTTATAATTAACAGACATACCAGAAAGTATACTACCTATCCTACCTAACGCTATATTTAAAAAATGGCAAAACATGCACACCAACACACTCACTCCACGGTTCTCACACATACCACCCGGGCGCAAAGGTCCTACACTAGAGAGGACGTCCCGGGACGCCTCCGACACCCGAGCTTAATACAACATTCACACTCTAAGGTACTTACCTTTTTCCTGAAATCGACTGACGAAGGCTAGTGACCATTGCGTAAAACGTGATAAAACACGTCTGAGGAAATGATATCGTTAAAATAAATGTAAGTAAACTTGGAATTATAATTGTAATTTATGGCAATATAAAAAGCGTGGTTACACTTAATCGCGTGGATGATATTATCACAAATTGTGATTGTATCGAGACGTAAATTGAATCGATATATGTCTCGACATTTTTAATATTTGAAGTTTTAACGAATGAGAAAAAGCGACGCAATTCCACGGCCTAACAACACACACACACACATAATGTGGAAAATACGTCGTGCACGATACACTAACACATCGTCAGTCGCTGAGAAATTATTACATTACTTAATTCTAGACCATCGTGCCCAATGTCTTTCTCCCATTCAAGTAGCACCTGGGCACGTGAATGAGATCCTGACAATGGGCACGGAAAGGGTTAAACCTGAAAATCCTGATCTAAAAAGATGATTAGTTTGTGTAATTTTTATTTAACGGACTAACGTTCTTTGAGTTTATATTTTACTACTTTGCATCTGATTAAATTTACTTTATTAATTTAATAGTAACTAAGTAACTCTACTTTATTAATTTAATAAATTAGAACAAAATTTTAATATTTCGAAAAAAGTAGCGTTAGTAGAAAAAGACTGAGACTCATGCAAATAGAATTATTGACTCTAAATATATTACTAAGAAAGAAATAATCTCAGGCGATCTCTTTATCAAAGCATATACTCGAAAGTGCAGAAGCAGTGTTCAAAATTATTGCTTTGATTAAAAAATCTGCCTGTCGCGAAGTGTCTTCTTGCACGTAAAATTTTGCACATTTTTGTACGGAAAAAAATGAATTTTGACTCATATTTTAAATTCTAACCGAAATGAAATAAACGATCGTGACTTAATATTGTCACGATTAATTCATTACTTAAGATCAAGTATATGTATGTCATACAGGTATATTCGTGTAGATATTTGCCATTTGCAAATATTCATACAAAATATTAACATACACATTTATAAATAACACGAATATATTCTCGAGTGTATATGTTTAACCTAATTATTAAAAAACTAATTATTATAATCGCGCTGTGCAAGAAGACCTATCCTAAACTAATAAATTTGAAAAAAGAGTGTTACTACTCACGGGTATAAAAAATACCCGCGGTCACTATGCTCGCAAAAATTTCTACGTAGTACAACCGGTCACCCGTGCCGATTTGGACCTTTCATCCTACGACATGATTGAGTGACCGGAGGAACAAAAATGCATGCGACTCACCGTTCGAAGCGGAGAAACAGAAGACGTACCATGGATGCTGCGGATAATCAGGGAGACTAACATCAGGCAGGAACCGTGTAAGGTCCAGTGTTGGAAATGGAGGTTGCGAACAATCTGTTACAGAGCAAAACACGATGAGTGATTGCTGATTATTTAAAAAGTCGAAGATAATGAAAAATGAAGGTTTATTAACTTTAGTAATATTAGTAGTAATAAAGATTGAAATTCTAATAAACTTTGATAAGTATAAAAACTAAAACTCTAATATGAAAGTCTAAAATATAAAAATCAAGACTTTAAGACTTTATTTCAATTAAAGAGAACATTTACAGCTTTTTAAGTTATCAACCATTCTTATTTTATAATTAACAATATTTCAAACAAAATATAATAAATAGGACAAGTTGAAATACAATATATAAAACTACTTACATTCTTGAGTTCCAGGAGAGGCTTTATCCTCTTGAGGAAGGCACTGACTCTAATACCGAAAACGAATATTCGAAACAATAAATATAAAAAAAAAAAAAAAAAAAAAAATAAAAGACTACGTTACCACGACCGCTTAAATTATGATCGACGAACAAGGACTCTAATATCGCGTACAAATTTAATTGATAAAATTTTATTACTTTCGCGTGTGATTATTTGATCGAATTTAATCAAAAATATCGTGATTTTAAAAAATTGAAAAGAAACTATTGCGTAGCAAACACTGACTCTACAACCGCATTGCGCGCGGTTACAAATATTTCCTGTAAATAAAGCAGTTTAGGGGCGGAGGTGGGGGGGGGGTGTGGAAAAGAAGCGAAACGTTGTTTCGACAATTTTTCCTCTTTTTCCTATTGAACGTTTATTTAGAAAATACTGCTATTTCTTTACACTTAAAAATTATTATCAAGAAACTGGAACAAGTATGAAACTATAAGTTGAAAATTGTGAGATATTTCTCGATAGCAAACAAATGCTTACGAATACCGTGAATGCAATGCAATCGATTTCAAGAATTATACTGTTCGCAATTAGAATATATACTGTGAATTTTCGTTATTAGAATACGAAATATACATTGCACTAATACACTATAGTCGCCTGTTATAAATATTGGAAAATATTTGCAAGAATTCAAAAGTTCGCCAATAAATATGTTTAAAGAATACTTGTTTCGAGGTATTTGAATCTAACTGTTACTATGTTGCAAGTTTATGACGTTAACTGAAGCAAATACACATAATACAACAAAAAAAAAATTGAATTCCATAAGTGAATTATTGAGATATAACTCAATTTGAAACAATAAAATAACTTATTAAAAATTCGTTTGAAATAAGAGAATGATCTCACATATCGGAAATAAAACAATAATTTATTTAACCCAACCTATTGACACTGCATACACAATTTCGTGTTCTGAAAACGGGACATTGGAGTAATTGTTCTAAACTGTTTAACGTTCTATTTTCGCGGCTCAAAACTTTTGAATATATCGAAAAGTTAGAAACTCTAACAGGACCGCAATAATTTTCTCTTAAAAATGGGAAACTAAGAAGAAGCCCGAACAAACAGACAATGAAAGAAAAATCGCGGCGCGAACTCGTTCGTTCGCGATCTTTCCAAAGAATCAATGGACTTACGCAACGCACTCCCGTGCACAAAATAACCACATAATTCAATGCAAAAAAAGAATCGATTTTTATACTAGATTCCAAGTCTGATAAGTACCATTATACAGAATGGGCTCAGAATGGATTTGAGAGACAAGACATATCCCACGGTGTCCAACGGTGTCCCACGTTGTCCCAAGTTGTCCCACGTTGTCCCACGTTGCTCCACGTTGTCCCACGTTGTCCCACGGTGACCTACGGTGCAGCCCAGTCTGTATCATCCAAAATTCTGTTCGCGGCATTTGGAGATACAAACCGGACTGCTGCGTAGTTCTTAGCTTGGTATCGTTTTCCAAAGATTAATCAACTGATTAATTTTTTGGAAAACGATGCCAATTACCAGGTCTCACCACGCGGAGGTGACTACGGAAGAGACCCGCCCATGGCTTCTTTATCTTTATACATCCATCTCGACATTCAACCCATTGGCAGAATGTCGAGTTACGACTCTACTTGACCATGGGCCTGCGTAAAGAAATAGTTGTTTCGTACCCTAACTGCGAAACACATATTTCCAACGCAGCGCTTGCATGAATCTTTACAAACGTGGAGCAAAGCATACATAACGCGACATCTATCCCCCACACAACGATTACATAGATCCGTACAAATATTGTATAATAATTGGCATCCCTATTGGCAGCATTCGGTATCAAAGACACATTTATATAACTTGGAACGAATGAAAGAAAATGAAGCTAACGAAGGAACTAACGAACTCATGCGACGTACCCCGGTGCACCGGATAACCCGAAGGATTAGCGGACAGCCCAAGTATTGACCATAACTCGATTCCTGTTTCGCCGTTCGAAACTTATACGAGTCGCGGTCGATGGCGCCGACCGATGATGCCAGTGATCCGCTGGTGATCCAGCCGTGGATCCAGCACATAGGCCGGCAACTTAACACACTCCAACTGAACATGTGGAACCCGGGGAGGGGCCGCTGAACAGAATTACGAAGGCAGAGGCCTCAACTGAACAGTGGGGCCCACCCCCGCGGGCCCGAACAGGATTACGGAGGACGTGAAATTACAGGTCCCTGCCCGAGTACCGAAGTACCAATCGGACAGGAGTGCAGATCCACGACTGAATCCCCAACAGATGCGCAAGCATCAGCGGCGCGACGACAACTCCCGCGATTCGGTGCGAACGTCGAGCAGTCGTCGAGCGGTCACCAAGACTGAGATGTGCTTGGGCCGCCTTACGAATCCAAAGAGTTTTCCAGTGCACGTTGACCCGCACGTACCCGGGATAAGCGCGAGCGAGTACGCCACGCGACAGTTTGAAAGAACTGAGTGATCGCGAACCGACAAATCGCGGGTACAATTTTTCGTTCCAAGATGCATAAGTATCGTTGTACAGAATGAGCTCACAATGCACTTAACATATGTATCTATCTTACGATTAATTAAGCCTAAAACGCACGCATTCTACGGTGTCCAACGATGTCCAACGATGTCCAACGTTGTCCAACGTTGAAGTCCAGTCCAGATCATCCAAAATGCTTTTAGCGGCATTTGGAGATCCAAACCGGACTGCTGCGTAGTTCTTAGCTTGGTATCGTTTTCCAAAGATTAATCAACTGATTAATTTTTTGGAAAACGATGCCAATTACCAGGTCTCACTACGTGGAGGTGACTGCGCAAGAGACCCGCCCATGGGTTATTTAACTTTATACATCCATCTCGACATTCAACCCATTGGCAGAATGTCGAGTTACGACTCTACTTGACCATGGGCCTGCGTAAAGAAATAGTTGTTTCGTACCCTAACTGCGAAACACATATTTCCAACGCAGCGCTTACATGAATCTTTACAAACGTGGAGCAAAGCATACATAACGCCACAGCTATCTCCCACACACCGATTACATAGATCAGTACAAATATTGTACAATAATTGGTACCCCTACTGGCAGCATTCGGTATCAAAGACACATTTATCTAACTTGGAACGAATGAAAGAAAATGAAGCTAACGAACGAACTAACGAACTTATGCGACGTACCCCGGTGCACCGGATAACCCGAAGGATTAGCGGAAAGCCCAAGTATTGACCATAACTCGATTCCTGCTTCGCCGTTCGAAACTTATACGAGTCGCGGTCGATGGCGCCGACCGATGATGCCAGTGATCCGCTGGTGATCCAGCCGTGGATCCAGCACATAGGCCGGCAACTTAACATACTCCAACTGAACATGTGGAACCCGGAGAGGGGCCGCTGAACAGAATTACGAAGGCAGAAGCCTCAACTGAACAGTGGGGCCCACCCCCGCGGGCCCGAACAGAATTACGGAGGACGTGAAATTACAGGTCCCTGCCCGAGTACAGAAGTACCAATCGGACAGGAGTGCAGATCCACGAATGAATCCCCAACAGATTCGCAAGCATCAGCGGCGCGACGACAACTCCCGCGATTCGGTGCGAACGTCGAGCAGTCGTCGAGCTGTCACCAAGACTGAGGTGTGCTTGGGCCGCCTTACGAATCCAAAGAGTTTTCCAGTGCACGTTGACCCGCACGTACCCGGGATACGCGCGAGCGAGTACGCCACGCGACAGTTTGAAAGAACTGAGTGATCGCGAACCGACAAATCGCGGGTACAATTTTTCGTTCCAAGATGGATAAGTATCGTTGTACAGAATGAGCTCACAATGCACTTAACATATGTATCTATCTTACGATTAATGAAGCCTAAAACGCACGCATTCTACGGTGTCCAACGATGTCCAACGATGTCCAACGTTGTCCAACGTTGAAGTCCAGTCCAGATCATCCAAAATGCTTTTAGCGGCATTTGGAGATCCAAACCGGACTGGTGCGTAGTTCTTAGCTTGGCATCGTTTTCCAAAGATTAATCAACGGATTAATTTTTTGGAAAACGATGCCAATTACCAGGTCTCACTACGTGGAGGTGACTGCGCAAGAGACCCGCCCATGGCTTCTTTATCTTTATACATCCATCTCGACATTCAACCCATTGGCAGAATGTCGAGTTACGACTCTACTTGACCATGGGCCTGCGTAAAGAAATAGTTGTTTCGTACCCTAACTGCGAAACACATATTTCCAACGCAGCGCTTACATGAATCTTTACAAACGTGGAGCAAAGCATACATAACGCCACAGCTATCTCCCACACACCGATTACATAGATCAGTACAAATATTGTACAATAATTGGTACCCCTACTGGCAGCATTCGGTATCAAAGACACATTTATCTAACTTGGAACGAATGAAAGAAAATGAAGCTAACGAACGAACTAACGAACTTATGCGACGTACCCCGGTGCACCGGATAACCCGAAGGATTAGCGGACAGCCCAAGTATTGACCATAACTCGATTCCTGTTTCGCCGTTCGAAACTTATACGAGTCGCGGTCGATGGCGCCGACCGATGATGCCAGTGATCCGCTGGTGATCCAGCCGTGGATCCAGCACATAGGCCGGCAACTTAACACACTCCAACTGAACATGTGGAACCCGGAGAGGGGCCGCTGAACAGAATTACGAAGGCAGAAGCCTCAACTGAACAGTGGGGCCCACCCCCGCGGGCCCGAACAGAATTACGGAGGACGTGAAATTATAGGTCCCTGCCCGAGTACCGAAGTACCAATCGGACAGGAGTGCAGATCCACGAATGAATCCCCAACAGATTCGCAAGCATCAGTGGCGCGACGACAACTCCCGCGATTCGGTGCGAACGTCGAGCAGTCGTCGAGCAGTCACCAAGACTGAGGTGTGCTTGGGCCGCCTTACGAATCCAAAGAGTTTTCCAGTGCACGTTGACCCGCACGTACCCGGGATACGCGCGAGCGAGTACGCCACGCGACAGTTTGAAAGAACTGAGTGATCGCGAACCGACAAATCGCGGGTACAATTTTTCGTTCCAAGATGGATAAGTATCGTTGTACAGAATGAGCTCACAATGCACTTAACATATGTATCTATCTTACGATTAATGAAGCCTAAAACGCACGCATTCTACGGTGTCCAACGATGTCCAACGATGTCCAACGTTGTCCAACGTTGAAGTCCAGTCCAGATCATCCAAAATGCTTTTAGCGGCATTTGGAGATCCAAACCGGACTGGTGCGTAGTTCTTAGCTTGGCATCGTTTTCCAAAGATTAATCAACGGATTAATTTTTTGGAAAACGATGCCAATTACCAGGTCTCACTACGTGGAGGTGACTGCGCAAGAGACCCGCCCATGGCTTCTTTATCTTTATACATCCATCTCGACATTCAACCCATTGGCAGAATGTCGAGTTACGACTCTACTTGACCATGGGCCTGCGTAAAGAAATAGTTGTTTCGTACCCTAACTGCGAAACACATATTTCCAACGCAGCGCTTACATGAATCTTTACAAACGTGGAGCAAAGCATACATAACGCCACAGCTATCTCCCACACACCGATTACATAGATCAGTACAAATATTGTACAATAATTGGTACCCCTACTGGCAGCATTCGGTATCAAAGACACATTTATCTAACTTGGAACGAATGAAAGAAAATGAAGCTAACGAACGAACTAACGAACTTATGCGACGTACCCCGGTGCACCGGATAACCCGAAGGATTAGCGGACAGCCCAAGTATTGACCATAACTCGATTCCTGTTTCGCCGTTCGAAACTTATACGAGTCGCGGTCGATGGCGCCGACCGATGATGCCAGTGATCCGCTGGTGATCCAGCCGTGGATCCAGCACATAGGCCGGCAACTTAACACACTCCAACTGAACATGTGGAACCCGGAGAGGGGCCGCTGAACAGAATTACGAAGGCAGAAGCCTCAACTGAACAGTGGGGCCCACCCCCGCGGGCCCGAACAGAATTACGGAGGACGTGAAATTATAGGTCCCTGCCCGAGTACCGAAGTACCAATCGGACAGGAGTGCAGATCCACGAATGAATCCCCAACAGATTCGCAAGCATCAGTGGCGCGACGACAACTCCCGCGATTCGGTGCGAACGTCGAGCAGTCGTCGAGCAGTCACCAAGACTGAGGTGTGCTTGGGCCGCCTTACGAATCCAAAGAGTTTTCCAGTGCACGATGACCCGCACGTACCCGGGATACGCGCGAGCGAGTACGCCACGCGACAGTTTGAAAGAACTGAGTGATCGCGAACCGACAAATCGCGTGTACAATTTTTCGTTCCAAGATGGATAAGTATCGTTGTACAGAATGAGCTCACAATGCACTTAACATATGTATCTATCTTACGATTAATTAAGCCTAAAACGCACGCATTCTACGGTGTCCAACGTTGTCCAACGTTGAAGTCCAGTCCAGATCATCCAAAATGCTTTTAGCGGCATTTGGAGATCCAAACCGGACTGGTGCGTAGTTCTTAGCTTGGCATCGTTTTCCAAAGATTAATCAACGGATTAATTTTTTGGAAAACGATGCCAATTACCAGGTCTCACTACGTGGAGGTGACTGCGCAAGAGACCCGCCCATGGGTTATTTAACTTTATACATCCATCTCGACATTCAACCCATTGGCAGAATGTCGAGTTACGACTCTACTTGACCATGGGCCTGCGTAAAGAAATAGTTGTTTCGTACCCTAACTGCGAAACACATATTTCCAACGCAGCGCTTACATGAATCTTTACAAACGTGGAGCAAAGCATACATAACGCCACAGCTATCTCCCACACACCGATTACATAGATCAGTACAAATATTGTACAATAATTGGTACCCCTACTGGCAGCATTCGGTATCAAAGACACATTTATCTAACTTGGAACGAATGAAAGAAAATGAAGCTAACGAACGAACTAACGAACTTATGCGACGTACCCCGGTGCACCGGATAACCCGAAGGATTAGCGGAAAGCCCAAGTATTGACCATAACTCGATTCCTGCTTCGCCGTTCGAAACTTATACGAGTCGCGGTCGATGGCGCCGACCGATGATGCCAGTGATCCGCTGGTGATCCAGCCGTGGATCCAGCACATAGGCCGGCAACTTAACACACTCCAACTGAACATGTGGAACCCGGGGAGGGGCCGCTGAACAGAATTACGAAGGCAGAAGCCTCAACTGAACAGTGGGGCCCACCCCCGCGGGCCCGAACAGAATTACGGAGGACGTGAAATTACAGGTCCCTGCCCGAGTACCGAAGTACCAATCGGACAGGAGTGCAGATGCACGACTGAATCCCCAACAGATTCGCAAGCATCAGCGGCGCGACGACAACTCCCGCGATTCGGTGCGAACGTCGAGCAGTCGTCGAGCAGTCACCAAGACTGAGGTGTGCTTGGGCCGCCTTACGAATCCAAAGAGTTTTCCAGTGCACGTTGACCCGCACGTACCCGGGATACGCGCGAGCGAGTACGCCACGCGACAGTTTGAAAGAACTGAGTGATCGCGAACCGACAAATCGCGGGTACAATTTTTCGTTCCAAGATGGATAAGTATCGTTGTACAGAATGAGCTCACAATGCACTTAACATATGTATCTATCTTACGATTAATTAAGGATAAAACGCACGCATTCTACGGTGTCCAACGATGTCCAACGATGTCCAACGTTGTCCCACGTTGAAGTCCAGTCCAGATCATCCAAAATGCTTTTAGCGGCATTTGGAGATCCGAACCGGACTGGTGCGTAGTTCTTAGCTTTGCATCGTTTTCCAAAGATTAATCAACGAATTAATTTTTTGGAAAACGATGCCAATTAAAAAGGTCTCACTACGTGGAGGTGACTGCGCAAGAGACCCGCCCATGGGTTATTTAACTTTATACATCCATCTCGACATTCAACCCATTGGCAGAATGTCGAGTTACGACTCTACTTGACCATGGGCCTGCGTAAAGAAATAGTCGTTACGTACCCTAACTGCGAAACACATATTTCCAACGCAGCGCTTACATGAATCTTTACAAACGTGGAGCAAAGCATACATAACGCCACAGCTATCTCCCACACACCGATTACATAGATCAGTACAAATATTGTACAATAATTGGTACCCCTACTGGCAGCATTCGGTATCAAAGACACATTTATCTAACTTGGAACGAATGAAAGAAAATGAAGCTAACGAACGAACTAACGAACTTATGCGACGTACCCCGGTGCACCGGATAACCCGAAGGATTAGCGGAAAGCCCAAGTATTGACCATAACTCGATTCCTGCTTCGCCGTTCGATACTTATACGAGTCGCGGTCGATGGCGCCGACCGATGATGCCAGTGATCCGCTGGTGATCCAGCCGTGGATCCAGCACATAGGCCGGCAACATAACACACTCCAACTGAACATGTGGAACCCGGAGAGGGGCCGCTGAACAGAATTACGAAGGCAGAAGCCTCAACTGAACAGTGGGGCCCATCCCCGCGGGCCCGGGGGGAACAGAATTACGGAGGACGTGAAATTACAGGTCCCTGCCCGAGTACCGAAGTACCAATCGGACAGGAGTGCAGATCCACGACTGAATCCCCTACAGATTCGCAAGCATCAGCGGCGCGACGACAACTCCCGCGATTCGGTGCGAACGTCGAGCAGTCGTCGAGCAGTCACCAAGACTGAGGTGTGCTTGGGCCGCCTTACGAATCCAAACAGTTTTCCAGTGCACGTTGACCCGCACGTACCCGGGATACGCGCGAGCGAGTACGCCACGCGACAGTTTGAAAGAACTGAGTGATCGCGAACCGACAAATCGCGGGTACAATTTTTCGTTCCAAGATGGATAAGTATCGTTGTACAGAATGAGCTCACAATGCACTTAACATATGTATCTATCTTACGATTAATTAAGCCTAAAACGCACGCATTCTACGGTGTCCAACGTTGTCCAACGTTGAAGTCCAGTCCAGATCATCCAAAATGCTTTTAGCGGCATTTGGAGATCCAAACCGGACTGGTGCGTAGTTCTTAGCTTGGCATCGTTTTCCAAAGATTAATCAACGGATTAATTTTTTGGAAAACGATGCCAATTACCAGGTCTCACTACGTGGAGGTGACTGCGCAAGAGACCCGCCCATGGGTTATTTAACTTTATACATCCATCTCGACATTCAACCCATTGGCAGAATGTCGAGTTACGACTCTACTTGACCATGGGCCTGCGTAAAGAAATAGTTGTTTCGTACCCTAACTGCGAAACACATATTTCCAACGCAGCGCTTACATGAATCTTTACAAACGTGGAGCAAAGCATACATAACGCCACAGCTATCTCCCACACACCGATTACATAGATCAGTACAAATATTGTACAATAATTGGTACCCCTACTGGCAGCATTCGGTATCAAAGACACATTTATCTAACTTGGAACGAATGAAAGAAAATGAAGCTAACGAACGAACTAACGAACTTATGCGACGTACCCCGGTGCACCGGATAACCCGAAGGATTAGCGGAAAGCCCAAGTATTGACCATAACTCGATTCCTGCTTCGCCGTTCGAAACTTATACGAGTCGCGGTCGATGGCGCCGACCGATGATGCCAGTGATCCGCTGGTGATCCAGCCGTGGATCCAGCACATAGGCCGGCAACTTAACACACTCCAACTGAACATGTGGAACCCGGGGAGGGGCCGCTGAACAGAATTACGAAGGCAGAAGCCTCAACTGAACAGTGGGGCCCACCCCCGCGGGCCCGAACAGAATTACGGAGGACGTGAAATTACAGGTCCCTGCCCGAGTACCGAAGTACCAATCGGACAGGAGTGCAGATGCACGACTGAATCCCCAACAGATTCGCAAGCATCAGCGGCGCGACGACAACTCCCGCGATTCGGTGCGAACGTCGAGCAGTCGTCGAGCAGTCACCAAGACTGAGGTGTGCTTGGGCCGCCTTACGAATCCAAAGAGTTTTCCAGTGCACGTTGACCCGCACGTACCCGGGATACGCGCGAGCGAGTACGCCACGCGACAGTTTGAAAGAACTGAGTGATCGCGAACCGACAAATCGCGGGTACAATTTTTCGTTCCAAGATGGATAAGTATCGTTGTACAGAATGAGCTCACAATGCACTTAACATATGTGTCTATCTTACGATTAATTAAGCCTGAAACGCACGCATTCTACGGTGTCCAACGATGTCCAACGATGTCCAACGTTGTCCAACGTTGAAGTCTAGTCCAGATCATCCAAAATGCTTTTAGCGGCATTTGGAGATCCAAACCGGACTGGTGCGTAGTTCTTAGCTTGGCATCGTTTTCCAAAGATTAATCAACGGATTAATTTTTTGGAAAACGATGCCAATTACCAGGTCTCACTACGTGGAGGTGACTGCGCAAGAGACCCGCCCATGGGTTATTTAACTTTATACATCCATCTCGACATTCAACCCATTGGCAGAATGTCTAGTTACGACTCTACTTGACCATGGGCCTGCGTAAAGAAATAGTTGTTTCGTACCCTAACTGCGAAACACATATTTCCAACGCAGCGCTTACATGAATCTTTACAAACGTGGAGCAAAGCATACATAACGCCACAGCTATCTCCCACACACCGATTACATAGATCAGTACAAATATTGTACAATAATTGGTACCCCTACTGGCAGCATTCGGTATCAAAGACACATTTATCTAACTTGGAACGAATGAAAGAAAATGAAGCTAACGAACGAACTAACGAACTTATGCGACGTACCCCGGTGCACCGGATAACCCGAAGGATTAGCGGAAAGCCCAAGTATTGACCATAACTCGATTCCTGCTTCGCCGTTCGAAACTTATACGAGTCGCGGTCGATGGCGCCGACCGATGATGCCAGTGATCCGCTGGTGATCCAGCCGTGGATCCAGCACATAGGCCGGCAACTTAACACGCTCCAACTGAACATGTGGAACCCGGGGAGGGGCCGCTGAACAGAATTACGAAGGCAGAAGCCTCAACTGAACAGTGGGGCCCACCCCCGCGGGCCCGAACAGAATTACGGAGGACGTGAAATTACAGGTCCCTGCCCGAGTACCGAAGTACCAATCGGACAGGAGTGCAGATCCACGACTGAATCCCCAACAGATTCGCAAGCATCAGCGGCGCGACGACAACTCCCGCGATTCGGTGCGAACGTCGAGCAGTCGTCGAGCAGTCACCAAGACTGAGGTGTGCTTGGGCCGCCTTACGAATCCAAAGAGTTTTCCAGTGCACGTTGACCCGCACCTACCCGGGATACGCGCGAACGAGTACGCCACGCAACAGTTTGAAAGAACTGAGTGATCGCGAACCGACATATCGCGGGTACAATTTTTCGTTCCAAGATGGATAAGTATCGTTGTACAGAATGAGCTCACAATGCACTTAACATATGTATCTATCTTACGATTAATTAAGCCTAAAACGCACGCATTCTACGGTGTCCAACGATGTCCAACGATGTCCAACGTTGTCCAACGTTGAAGTCCAGTCCAGATCATCCAAAATGCTTTTAGCGGCATTTGGAGATCCAAACCGGACTGGTGCGTAGTTCTTAGCTTGGCATCGTTTTCCAAAGATTAATCAACGGATTAATTTTTTGGAAAACGATGCCAATTACCAGGTCTCACCACGCGGAGGTGACTACGCAAGAGACCCGCCCATGGCTTCTTTATCTTTATACATCCATCTCGACATTCAACCCATTGGCAGAATGTCGAGTTACGACTCTTCTTGACCATGGGCCTGCGTACAGAAATAGTTGTTTCGTACCCTAACTGCGAAACACATATTTCCAACGCAGCGCTTACATGAATCTTTACAAACGTGGAGCAAAGCATACATAACGCCACAGCTATCTCCCACACACCGATTACATAGATCAGTACAAATATTGTACAATAATTGGTACCCCTACTGGCAGCATTCGGTATCAAAGACACATTTATCTAACTTGGAACGAATGAAAGAAAATGAAGCTAACGAACGAACTAACGAACTTATGCGACGTACCCCGGTGCACCGGATAACCCGAAGGATTAGCGGAAAGCCCAAGTATTGACCATAACTCGATTCCTGCTTCGCCGTTCGAAACTTATACGAGTCGCGGTCGATGGCGCCGACCGATGATGCCAGTGATCCGCTGGTGATCCAGCCGTGGATCCAGCACATAGGCCGGCAACTTAACACACTCCAACTGAACATGTGGAACCCGGGGAGGGGCCGCTGAACAGAATTACGAAGGCAGAAGCCTCAACTGAACAGTGGGGCCCACCCCCGCGGGCCCGAACAGAATTACGGAGGACGTGAAATTACAGGTCCCTGCCCGAGTACCGAAGTACCAATCGGACAGGAGTGCAGATCCACGACTGAATCCCCAACAGATTCGCAAGCATCAGCGGCGCGACGACAACTCCCGCGATTCGGTGCGAACGTCGAGCAGTCGTCGAGCAGTCACCAAGACTGAGGTGTGCTTGGGCCGCCTTACGAATCCAAAGAGTTTTCCAGTGCACGTTGACCCGCACGTACCCGGGATACGCGCGAGCGAGTACGCCACGCGACAGTTTGAAAGAACTGAGTGATCGCGAACCGACAAATCGCGGGTACAATTTTTCGTTCCAAGATGGATAAGTATCGTTGTACAGAATGAGCTCACAATGCACTTAAGATAGATACATATCTATCTTACGATTAATTAAGCCTAAAACGCACGCATTCTACGGTGTCCAACGATGTCCAACGATGTCCAACGATGTCCAACGTTGAAGTCCAGTCCAGATCATCCAAAATGCTTTTAGCGGCATTTGGAGATCCAAACCGGACTGGTGCGTAGTTCTTAGCTTGGCATCGTTTTCCAAAGATTAATCAACGGATTAATTTTTTGGAAAACGATGCCAATTACCAGGTCTCACTACGTGGAGGTGACTGCGCAAGAGACCCGCCCATGGGTTATTTAACTTTATACATCCATCTCGACATTCAACCCATTGGCAGAATGTCGAGTTACGACTCTACTTGACCATGGGCCTGCGTAAAGAAATAGTCGTTACGTACCCTAACTGCGAAACACATATTTCCAACGCAGCGCTTACATGAATCTTTACAAACGTGGAGCAAAGCATACATAACGCCACAGCTATCTCCCACACACCGATTACATAGATCAGTACAAATATTGTACAATAATTGGTACCCCTACTGGCAGCATTCGGTATCAAAGACACATTTATCTAACTTGGAACGAATGAAAGAAAATGAAGCTAACGAACGAACTAACGAACTTATGCGACGTACCCCGGTGCACCGGATAACCCGAAGGATTAGCGGAAAGCCCAAGTATTGACCATAACTCGATTCCTGCTTCGCCGTTCGAAACTTATACGAGTCGCGGTCGATGGCGCCGACCGATGATGCCAGTGATCCGCTGGTGATCCAGCCGTGGATCCAGCACATAGGCCGGCAACATAACACACTCCAACTGAACATGTGGAACCCGGAGAGGGGCCGCTGAACAGAATTACGAAGGCAGAAGCCTCAACTGAACAGTGGGGCCCATCCCCGCGGGCCCGGGGGGAACAGAATTACGGAGGACGTGAAATTACAGGTCCCTGCCCGAGTACCGAAGTACCAATCGGACAGGAGTGCAGATCCACGACTGAATCCCCAACAGATTCGCAAGCATCAGCGGCGCGACGACAACTCCCGCGATTCGGTGCGAACGTCGAGCAGTCGTCGAGCAGTCACCAAGACTGAGGTGTGCTTGGGCCGCCTTACGAATCCAAAGAGTTTTCCAGTGCACGTTGACCCGCACGTACCCGGGATACGCGCGAGCGAGTACGCCACGCGACAGTTTGAAAGAACTGAGTGATCGCGAACCGACAAATCGCGGGTACAATTTTTCGTTCCAAGATGGATAAGTATCGTTGTACAGAATGAGCTCACAATGCACTTAACATATGTATCTATCTTACGATTAATTAAGACCAAACGCACGCATTCTACGGTGTCCAACGATGTCCAACGATGTCCAACGTTGTCCAACGTTGAAGTCCAGTCCAGATCATCCAAAATGCTTTTAGCGGCATTTGGAGATCCAAACCGGACTGGTGCGTAGTTCTTAGCTTGGCATCGTTTTCCAAAGATTAATCAACGGATTAATTTTTTGGAAAACGATGCCAATTACCAGGTCTCACTACGTGGAGGTGACTGCGCAAGAGACCCGCCCATGGGTTATTTAACTTTATACATCCATCTCGACATTCAACCCATTGGCAGAATGTCGAGTTACGACTCTACTTGACCATGGGCCTGCGTAAAGAAATAGTTGTTTCGTACCCTAACTGCGAAACACATATTTCCAACGCAGCGCTTACATGAATCTTTACAAACGTGGAGCAAAGCATACATAACGCCACAGCTATCTCCCACACACCGATTACATAGATCAGTACAAATATTGTACAATAATTGGTACCCCTACTGGCAGCATTCGGTATCAAAGACACATTTATCTAACTTGGAACGAATGAAAGAAAATGAAGCTAATGAACGAACTAACGAACTTATGCGACGTACCCCGGTGCACCGGATAACCCGAAGGATTAGCGGAAAGCCCAAGTATTGACCATAACTCGATTCCTGCTTCGCCGTTCGAAACTTATACGAGTCGCGGTCTATGGCGCCGACCGATGATGCCAGTGATCCGCTGGTGATCCAGCCGTGGATCCAGCACATAGGCCGGCAACTTAACACACTCCAACTGAACATGTGGAACCCGGGGAGGGGCCGCTAAACAGAATTACGAAGGCAGAAGCCTCAACTGAACAGTGGGGCCCACCCCCGCGGGCCCGAACAGAATTACGGAGGACGTGAAATTACAGGTCCCTGCCCGAGTACCGAAGTACCAATCGGACAGGAGTGCAGATCCACGACTGAATCCCCAACAGATTCGCAAGCATCAGCGGCGCGACGACAACTCCCGCGATTCGGTGCGAACGTCGAGCAGTCGTCGAGCAGTCACCAAGACTGAGGTGTGCTTGGGCCGCCTTACGAATCCAAAGAGTTTTCCAGTGCACGTTGACCCGCACGTACCCGGGATACGCGGGAGCGAGTACGCCACGCGACAGTTTGAAAGAACTGAGTGATCGCGAACCGACAAATCGCGGGTACAATTTTTCGTTCCAAGATGGATAAGTATCGTTGTACAGAATGAGCTCACAATGCACTTAACATATGTATCTATCTTACGATTAATTAAGCCCAAACGCACGCATTCTACGGTGTCCAACGATGTCCAACGATGTCCAACGATGTCCAACGTTGAAGTCCAGTCCAGATCATCCAAAATGCTTTTAGCGGCATTTGGAGATCCAAACCGGACTGGTGCGTAGTTCTTAGCTTGGCATCGTTTTCCAAAGATTAATCAACGGATTAATTTTTTGGAAAACGATGCCAATTACCAGGTCTCACTACGTGGAGGTGACTGCGCAAGAGACCCGCCCATGGGTTATTTAACTTTATACATCCATCTCGACATTCAACCCATTGGCAGAATGTCGAGTTACGACTCTACTTGACCATGGGCCTGCGTAAAGAAATAGTTGTTTCGTACCCTAACTGCGAAACACATATTTCCAACGCAGCGCTTACATGAATCTTTACAAACGTGGAGCAAAGCATACATAACGCCACAGCTATCTCCCACACACCGATTACATAGATCAGTACAAATATTGTACAATAATTGGTACCCCTACTGGCAGCATTCGGTATCAAAGACACATTTATCTAACTTGGAACGAATGAAAGAAAATGAAGCTAATGAACGAACTAACGAACTTATGCGACGTACCCCGGTGCACCGGATAACCCGAAGGATTAGCGGAAAGCCCAAGTATTGACCATAACTCGATTCCTGCTTCGCCGTTCGAAACTTATACGAGTCGCGGTCTATGGCGCCGACCGATGATGCCAGTGATCCGCTGGTGATCCAGCCGTGGATCCAGCACATAGGCCGGCAACTTAACACACTCCAACTGAACATGTGGAACCCGGGGAGGGGCCGCTAAACAGAATTACGAAGGCAGAAGCCTCAACTGAACAGTGGGGCCCACCCCCGCGGGCCCGAACAGAATTACGGAGGACGTGAAATTACAGGTCCCTGCCCGAGTACCGAAGTACCAATCGGACAGGAGTGCAGATCCACGACTGAATCCCCAACAGATTCGCAAGCATCAGCGGCGCGACGACAACTCCCGCGATTCGGTGCGAACGTCGAGCAGTCGTCGAGCAGTCACCAAGACTGAGGTGTGCTTGGGCCGCCTTACGAATCCAAAGAGTTTTCCAGTGCACGTTGACCCGCACGTACCCGGGATACGCGGGAGCGAGTACGCCACGCGACAGTTTGAAAGAACTGAGTGATCGCGAACCGACAAATCGCGGGTACAATTTTTCGTTCCAAGATGGATAAGTATCGTTGTACAGAATGAGCTCACAATGCACTTAACATATGTATCTATCTTACGATTAATTAAGCCCAAACGCACGCATTCTACGGTGTCCAACGATGTCCAACGATGTCCAACGATGTCCAACGTTGAAGTCCAGTCCAGATCATCCAAAATGCTTTTAGCGGCATTTGGAGATCCAAACCGGACTGGTGCGTAGTTCTTAGCTTGGCATCGTTTTCCAAAGATTAATCAACGGATGAATTTTTTGGAAAACGATGCCAATTACCAGGTCTCACTACGTGGAGGTGACTGCGCAAGAGACCCGCACATGGGTTATTTAACTTTATACATCCATCTCGACATTCAACCCATTGGCAGAATGTCGAGTTACGACTCTACTTGACCATGGGCCTGCGTAAAGAAATAGTCGTTTCGTACCCTAACTGCGAAACACATATTTCCAACGCAGCGCTTACATGAATCTTTACAAACGTGGAGCAAAGCATACATAACGCCACAGCTATCTCCCACACACCGATTACATAGATCAGTACAAATATTGTACAATAATTGGTACCCCTACTGGCAGCATTCGGTATCAAAGACACATTTATCTAACTTGGAACGAATGAAAGAAAATGAAGCTAACGAACGAACTAACGAACTTATGCGACGTACCCCGGTGCACCGGATAACCCGAAGGATTAGCGGAAAGCCCAGGTATTGACCATAACTCGATTCCTGCTTCGCCGTTCGAAACTTATACGAGTCGCGGTCGATGGCGCCGACCGATGATGCCAGTGATCCGCTGGAGATCCAGCCGTGGATCCAGCACATAGGCCGGCAACTTAACACACTCCAACTGAACATGTGGAACCCGGAGAGGGGCCGCTGAACAGAATTACGAAGGCAGAAGCCTCAACTGAACAGTGGGGCCCACCCCCGCGGGCCCGAACAGAATTACGGAGGACGTGAAATTACAGGTCCCTGCCCGAGTACCGAAGTACCAATCGGACAGGAGTGCAGATCCACGACTGAATCCCCAACAGATTCGCAACCATCAGCGGCGCGACGACAACTCCCGCGATTCGGTGCGAACGTCGAGCAGTCGTCGAGCAGTCACCAAGACTGAGGTGTGCTTGGGCCGCCTTACGAATCCAAAGAGTTTTCCAGTGCACGTTGACCCGCACGTACCCGGGATACGCGCGAGCGAGTACGCCACGCGACAGTTTGAAAGAACTGAGTGATCGCGAACCGACAAATCGCGGGTACAATTTTTCGTTCCAAGATGGATAAGTATCGTTGTACAGAATGAGCTCACAATGCATTTAACATATGTATCTATCTTACGATTAATTAAGCCTAAAACGCACGTATTCTACGGTGTCCAACGATGTCCAACGATGTCCAACGTTGTCCAACGTTGAAGTCCAGTCCAGATCATCCAAAATGCTTTTAGCGGCATTTGGAGATCCAAACCGGACTGGTGCGTAGTTCTTAGCTTGGCATCGTTTTCCAAAGATTAATCAACGGATTAATTTTTTGGAAAACGATGCCAATTACCAGGTCTCACTGCGTGGAGGTGACTGCGCAAGAGACCCGGCCATGGGTTATTTAACTTTATACATCCATCTCGACATTCAACCCATTGGCAGAATGTCGAGTTACGACTCTACTTGACCATGGGCCTGCGTAAAGAAATAGTTGTTTCGTACTCTAACTGCGAAACACATATTTCCAACGCAGCGCTTACATGAATCTTTACAAACGTGGAGTAAAGCATACATAACGCCACAGCTATCTCCCACACACCGATTACATAGATCAGTACAAATATTGTACAATAATTGGTACCCCTACTGGCAGCATTCGGTATCAAAGACACATTTATCTAACTTGGAACGAATGAAAGAAAATGAAGCTAACGAACGAACTAACGAACTTATGCGACGTACCCCGGTGCACCGGATAACCCGAAGGATTAGCGGAAAGCCCAAGTATTGACCATAACTCGATTCCTGCTTCGCCGTTCGAAACTTATACGAGTCGCGGTCGATGGCGCCGACCGATGATGCCAGTGATCCGCTGGTGATCCAGCCGTGGATCCAGCACATAGGCCGGCAACTTAACACACTCCAACTGAACATGTGGAACCCGGGGAGGGGCCGCTGAACAGAATTACGAAGGCAGAAGCCTCAACTGAACAGTGGGGCCCACCCCCGCGGGCCCGAACAGAATTACGGAGGACGTGAAATTACAGGTCCCTGCCCGAGTACCGAAGTACCAATCGGACAGGAGTGCAGATCCACGACTGAATCCCCAACAGATTCGCAAGCATCAGCGGCGCGACGACAACTCCCGCGATTCGGTGCGAACGTCGAGCAGTCGTCGAGCAGTCACCAAGACTGAGGTGTGCTTGGGCCGCCTTACGAATCCAAAGAGTTTTCCAGTGCACGTTGACCCGCACGTACCCGGGATACGCGGGAGCGAGTACGCCACGCGACAGTTTGAAAGAACTGAGTGATCGCGAACCGACAAATCGCGGGTACAATTTTTCGTTCCAAGATGGATAAGTATCGTTGTACAGAATGAGCTCACAATGCACTTAACATATGTATCTATCTTACGATTAATTAAGCCTAAAACGCACGCATTCTACGGTGTCCAACGATGTCCAACGATGTCCAACGTTGTCCAACGTTGAAGTCCAGTCCAGATCATCCAAAATACTTTTAGCGGCATTTGGAGATCCAAACCGGACTGGTGCGTAGTTCTTAGCTTGGCATCGTTTTCCAAAGATTAATCAACGGATTAATTTTTTGGAAAACGATGCCAATTACCAGGTCTCACTACGTGGAGGTGACTGCGCAAGAGACCCGCCCATGGGTTATTTAACTTTATACATCCATCTCGACATTCAACCCATTGGCAGAATGTCGAGTTACGACTCTACTTGACCATGGGCCTGCGTAAAGAAATAGTTGTTTGGTACCCTAACTGCGAAACACATATTTCCAACGCAGCGCTTACATGAATCTTTACAAACGTGGAGCAAAGCATACATAACGCCACAGCTATCTCCCACACACCGATTACATAGATCAGTACAAATATTGTACAATAATTGGTACCCCTACTGGCAGCATTCGGTATCAAAGACACATTTATCTAACTTGGAACGAATGAAAGAAAATGAAGCTAACGAACGAACTAACGAACTTATGCGACGTACCCCGGTGCACCGGATAACCCGAAGGATTAGCGGAAAGCCCAAGTATTGAACATAACTCGATTCCTGCTTCGCCGTTCGAAACTTATACGAGTCGCGGTCGATGGCGCCGACCGATGATGCCAGTGATCCGCTGGTGATCCAGCCGTGGATCCAGCACATAGGCCGGCAAATTAACACACTCCAACTGAACATGTGGAACCCGGGGAGGGGCCGCTGAACAGAATTACGAAGGCAGAAGCCTCAACTGAACAGTGGGGCCCACCCCCGCGGGCCCGAACAGAATTACGGAGGACGTGAAATTACAGGTCCCTGCCCGAGTACCGTAGTACCAATCGGACAGGAGTGCAGATCCACGACTGAATCCCCAACAGATTCGCAAGCATCAGCGGCGCGACAACTCCCGCGATTCGGTGCGAACGTCGAGCAGTCGTCGAGCAGTCACCAAGACTGAGGTGTGCTTGGGCCGCCTTACGAATCCAAAGAGTTTTCCAGTGCACGTTGACCCGCACGTACCCGGGATACGCGCGAGCGAGTACGCCACGCGACAATTTGAAAGAACTGAGTGATCGCGCACCGACAAATCGCGGGTACAATTTTTCGTTCCAAGATGGATAAGTATCGTTGTACAGAATGAGCTCACAATGCACTTAACATATGTATCTATCTTACGATTAATTAAGCCTAAAACGCACGCATTCTACGGTGTCCAACGATGTCCAACGATGTCCAACGTTGTCCAACGTTGAAGTCCAGTCCAGATCATCCAAAATGCTTTTAGCGGCATTTGGATATCCAAACCGGACTGGTGCGTAGTTCTTAGCTTGGCATCGTTTTCCAAAGATTAATCAACGGATTAATTTTTTGGAAAACGATGCCAATTACCAGGTCTCACTACGTGGAGGTGACTGCGCAAGAGACCCGCCCATGGGTTATTTAACTTTATACATCCATCTCGACATTCAACCCATTGGCAGAATGTCGAGTTACGACTCTACTTGACCATGGGCCTGCGTACAGAAATAGTTGTTTCGTACCCTAACTGCGAAACACATATTTCCAACGCAGCGCTTACATGAATCTTTCCAAACGTGGAGCAAAGCATACATAACGCCACAGCTATCTCCCACACACCGATTACATAGATCAGTACAAATATTGTACAATAATTGGTACCCCTACTGGCAGCATTCGGTATCAAAGACACATTTATATAACTTGGAACGAATGAAAGAAAATGAAGCTAACGAACGAACTAACGAACTTATGCGACGTACCCCGGTGCACCGGATAACCCGAAGGATTAGCGGAAAGCCCAAGTATTGACCATAACTCGATTCCTGCTTCGCCGTTCGAAACTTATACGAGTCGCGGTCGATGGCGTCGACCGATGATGCCAGTGATCCGCTGGTGATCCAGCCGTGGATCCAGCACATAGGCCGGCAACTTAACACACTCCAACTGAACATGTGGAACCCGGAGAGGGGCCGCTGAACAGAATTACGAAGGCAGAAGCCTCAACTGAACAGTGGGGCCCACCCCCGCGGACCCGAACAGAATTACGGAGGACGTGAAATTACAGGTCCCTGCCCGAGTACCGAAGTACCAATCGGACAGGAGTGCAGATCCACGACTGAATCCCCAACAGATTCGCAAGCATCAGCGGCGCGACGACAACTCCCGCGATTCGGTGCGAACGTCGAGCAGTCGTCGAGCAGTCACCAAGACTGAGGTGTGCTTGGGCCGCCTTACGAATCCAAAGAGTTTTCCAGTGCACGTTGACCCGCACGTACCCGGGATACGCGCGAGCGAGTACGCCACGCGACAGTTTGAAAGAACTGAGTGATCGCGAACCGACAAATCGCGGGTACAATTTTTCGTTCCAAGATGGATAAGTATCGTTGTACAGAATGAGCTCACAATGCACTTAACATATGTATCTATCTTACGATTAATTAAGCCTAAAACGCACGCATTGTACGGTGTCCAACGATGTCCAACGATGTCCAACGTTGTCCAACGTTGAAGTCCAGTCCAGATCATCCAAAATGCTTTTAGCGGCATTTGGAGATCCAAACCGGACTGCTGCGTAGTTCTTAGCTTGGTATCGTTTTCCAAAGATTAACCAACTGATTAATTTTTTGGAAAACGATGCCAATTACCAGGTCTCACCACGCGGAGGTGACTACGCAAGAGACCCGCCCATGGCTTCTTTATCTTTATACATCCATCTCGACATTCAACCCATTGGCAGAATGTCGAGTTACGACTCTACTTGACCATGGGCCTGCGTAAAGAAATAGTTGTTTCGTACCCTAACTGCGAAACACATATTTCCAACGCAGCGCTTACATGAATCTTTACAAACGTGGAGCAAAGCATACATAACGCCACAGCTATCTCCCACACACCGATTACATAGATCAGTACAAATATTGTACAATAATTGGTACCCCTACTGGCAGCATTCGGTATCAAAGACACATTTATCTAACTTGGAACGAATGAAAGAAAATGAAGCTAACGAACGAACTAACGAACTTATGCGACGTACCCCGGTGCACCGGATAACCCGAAGGATTAGCGGAAAGCCCAAGTATTGACCATAACTCGATTCCTGCTTCGCCGTTCGAAACTTATACGAGTCGCGGTCGATGGCGCCGACCGATGATGCCAGTGATCCGCTGGTGATCCAGCCGTGGATCCAGAACATAGGCCGGCAACTTAACACACTCCAACTGAACATGTGGAACACGGGGAGGGGCCGCTGAACAGAATTACGAAGGCAGAAGCCTCAACTGAACAGTGGGGCCCACCCCCGCGGGCCCGAACAGAATTACGGAGGACGTGAAATTACAGGTCCCTGCCCGAGTACCGAAGTACCAATCGGACAGGAGTGCAGATCCACGACTGAATCCCCAACAGATTCGCAAGCATCAGCGGCGCGACGACAACTCCCGCGATTCGGTGCGAACGTCGAGCAGTCGTCGAGCAGTCACCAAGACTGAGGTGTGCTTGGGCCGCCTTACGAATCCAAAGAGTTTTCCAGTGCACGTTGACCCGCACGTACCCGGGATACGCGCGAGCGAGTACGCCACGCGACAGTTTGAAAGAACTGAGTGATCGCGAACCGACAAATCGCGGGTACAATTTTTCGTTCCAAGATGGATAAGTATCGTTGTACAGAATGAGCTCACAATGCACTTAACATATGTATCTATCTTACGATTAATTAAGCCTAAAACGCACGCATTCTACGGTGTCCAACGTTGTCCAACGTTGAAGTCCAGTCCAGATCATCCAAAATGCTTTTAGCGGCATTTGGAGATCCAAACCGGACTGGTGCGTAGTTCTTAGCTTGGCATCGTTTTCCAAAGATTAATCAACGGATTAAATTTTTGGAAAACGATGCCAATTACCAGGTCTCACTACGTGGAGGTGACTGCGCAAGAGACCCGCCCATGGGTTATTTAACTTTATACATCCATCTCGACATTCAACCCATTGGCAGAATTTCGAGTTACGACTCTACTTGACCATGGGCCTGCGTAAAGAAATAGTTGTTTCGTACCCTAACTGCGAAACACATATTTCCAAAGCAGCGCTTACATGAATCTTTACAAACGTGGAGCAAAGCATACATAACGCCACAGCTATCTCCCACACACCGATTACATAGATCAGTACAAATATTGTACAATAATTGGTACCCCTACTGGCAGCATTCGGTATCAAAGACACATTTATCTAACTTGGAACGAATGAAAGAAAATGAAGCTAACGAACGAACTAACGAACTTATGCGACGTACCCCGGTGCACCGGATAACCCGAAGGATTAGCGGAAAGCCCAAGTATTGACCATAACTCGATTCCTGCTTCGCCGTTCGAAACTTATACGAGTCGCGGTCGATGGCGCCGACCGATGATGCCAGTGATCCGCTGGTGATCCAGCCGTGGATCCAGCACATAGGCCGGCAACTTAACACACTCCAACTGAACATGTGGAACCCGGGGAGGGGCCGCTGAACAGAATTACGAAGGCAGAAGCCTCAACTGAACAGTGGGGCCCACCCCCGCGGGCCCGAACAGAATTACGGAGGACGTGAAATTACAGGTCCCTGCCCGAGTACCGAAGTACCAATCGGACAGGAGTGCAGATCCACGACTGAATCCCCAACAGATTCGCAAGCATCAGCGGCGCGACGACAACTCCCGCGATTCGGTGCGAACGTCGAGCAGTCGTCGAGCAGTCACCAAGACTGAGGTGTGCTTGGGCCGCCTTACGAATCCAAAGAGTTTTCCAGTGCACGTTGACCCGCACGTACCCGGGATACGCGCGAGCGAGTACGCCACGCGACAGTTTGAAAGAACTGAGTGATCGCGAACCGACAAATCGCGGGTACAATTTTTCGTTCCAAGATGGATAAGTATCGTTGTACAGAATGAGCTCACAATGCACTTAACATATGTATCTATCTTACGATTAATTAAGCCTAAAACGCACGCATTCTACGGTGTCCAACGATGTCCAACGATGTCCAACGTTGTCCAACGTTGAAGTCCTGTCCAGATCATCCAAAATACTTTTAGCGGCATTTGGAGATCCAAACCGGACTGGTGCGTAGTTCTTAGCTTGGCATCGTTTTCCAAAGATTAATCAACGGATTAATTTTTTGGAAAACGATGCCAATTACCAGGTCTCACTACGTGGAGGTGACTGCGCAAGAGACCCGCCCATGGGTTATTTAACTTTATACATCCATCTCGACATTCAACCCATTGGCAGAATGTCGAGTTACGACTCTACTTGACCATGGGCCTGCGTAAAGAAATAGTTGTTTCGTACCCTAACTGCGAAACACATATTTCCAACGCAGCGCTTACATGAATCTTTACAAACGTGGAGCAAAGCATACATAACGCCACAGCTATCTCCCACACACCGATTACATAGATCAGTACAAATATTGTACAATAATTGGTACCCCTACTGGCAGCATTCGGTATCAAAGACACATTTATCTAACTTGGAACGAATGAAAGAAAATGAAGCTAACGAACGAACTAACGAACTTATGCGACGTACCCCGGTGCACCGGATAACCCGAAGGATTAGCGGAAAGCCCAAGTATTGACCATAACTCGATTCCTGCTTCGCCGTTCGAAACTTATACGAGTCGCGGTCGATGGCGCCGACCGATGATGCCAGTGATCCGCTGGTGATCCAGCCGTGGATCCAGCACATAGGCCGGCAACTTAACACACTCCAACTGAACATGTGGAACCCGGGGAGGGGCCGCTGAACAGAATTACGAAGGCAGAAGCCTCAACTGAACAGTGGGGCCCACCCCCGCGGGCCCGAACAGAATTACGGAGGACGTGAAATTACAGGTCCCTGCCCGAGTACCGAAGTACCAATCGGACAGGAGTGCAGATCCACGACTGAATCCCCAACAGATTCGCAAGCATCAGCGGCGCGACGACAACTCCCGCGATTCGGTGCGAACGTCGAGCAGTCGTCGAGCAGTCACCAAGACTGAGGTGTGCTTGGGCCGCCTTACGAATCCAAAGAGTTTTCCAGTGCACGTTGACCCGCACGTACCCGGGATACGCGCGAGCGAGTACGCCACGCGACAGTTTGAAAGAACTGAGTGATCGCGAACCGACAAATCGCGGGTACAATTTTTCGTTCCAAGATGGATAAGTATCGTTGTACAGAATGAGCTAACAATGCACTTAACATATGTATCTATCTTACGATTAATTAAGCCTAAAACGCACGCATTCTACGGTGTCCAACGATGTCCAACGATGTCCAACGTTGACCAACGTTGAAGTCCAGTCCAGATCATCCAAAATGCTTTTAGCGGCATTTGGAGATCCAAACCGGACTGGTGCGTAGTTCTTAGCTTGGCATCGTTTTCCAAAGATTAATCAACGGATTAAATTTTTGGAAAACGATGCCAATTACCAGGTCTCACTACGTGGTGGTGACTGCGCAAGAGACCCGCCCATGGGTTATTTCACTTTATACATCCATCTCGACATTCAACCCATTGGCAGAATGTCGAGTTACGACTCTACTTGACCATGGGCCTGCGTACAGAAATAGTTGTTTCGTACCCTAACTGCGAAACACATATTTCCAACGCAGCGCTTACATGAATCTTTACAAACGTGGAGCAAAGCATACATAACGCCACAGCTATCTCCCACACACCGATTACATAGATCAGTACAAATATTGTACAATAATTGGTACCCCTACTGGCAGCATTCGGTATCAAAGACACATTTATCTAACTTGGAACGAATGAAAGAAAATGAAGCTAACGAACGAACTAACGAACTTATGCGACGTACCCCGGTGCACCGGATAACCCGAAGGATTAGCGGAAAGCCCAAGTATTGAACATAACTCGATTCCTGCTTCGCCGTTCGAAACTTATACGAGTCGCGGTCGATGGCGCCGACCGATGATGCCAGTGATCCGCTGGTGATCCAGCCGTGGATCCAGCACATAGGCCGGCAAATTAACACACTCCAACTGAACATGTGGAACCCGGGGAGGGGCCGCTGAACAGAATTACGAAGGCAGAAGCCTCAACTGAACAGTGGGGCCCACCCCCGCGGGCCCGAACAGAATTACGGAGGACGTGAAATTACAGGTCCCTGCCCGAGTACCGTAGTACCAATCGGACAGGAGTGCAGATCCACGACTGAATCCCCAACAGATTCGCAAGCATCAGCGGCGCGACGACAACTCCCGCGATTCGGTGCGAACGTCGAGCAGTCGTCGAGCAGTCACCAAGACTGAGGTGTGCTTGGGCCGCCTTACGAATCCAAAGAGTTTTCCAGTGCACGTTGACCCGCACGTACCCGGGATACGCGCGAGCGAGTACGCCACGCGACAGTTTGAAAGAACTGAGTGATCGCGAACCGACAAATCGCGGGTACAATTTTTCGTTCCAAGATGGATAAGTATCGTTGTACAGAATGAGCTCACAATGCACTTAACATATGTATCTATCTTACGATTAATTAAGCCTAAAACGCACGCATTCTACGGTGTCCAACGATGTCCAACGATGTCCAACGTTGTCCAACGTTGAAGTCCAGTCCAGATCATCCAAAATGCTTTTAGCGGCATTTGGAGATCCAAACCGGACTGCTGCGTAGTTCTTAGCTTGGTATCGTTTTCCAAAGATTAACCAACTGATTAATTTTTTGGAAAACGATGCCAATTACCAGGTCTCACCACGCGGAGGTGACTACGCAAGAGACCCGCCCATGGCTTCTTTATCTTTATACATCCATCTCGACATTCAACCCATTGGCAGAATGTCGAGTTACGACTCTACTTGACCATGGGCCTGCGTAAAGAAATAGTTGTTTCGTACCCTAACTGCGAAACACATATTTCCAACGCAGCGCTTACATGAATCTTTACAAACGTGGAGCAAAGCATACATAACGCCACAGCTATCTCCCACACACCGATTACATAGATCAGTACAAATATTGTACAATAATTGGTACCCCTACTGGCAGCATTCGGTATCAAAGACACATTTATCTAACTTGGAACGAATGAAAGAAAATGAAGCTAACGAACGAACTAACGAACTTATGCGACGTACCCCGGTGCACCGGATAACCCGAAGGATTAGCGGAAAGCCCAAGTATTGACCATAACTCGATTCCTGCTTCGCCGTTCGAAACTTATACGAGTCGCGGTCGATGGCGCCGACCGATGATGCCAGTGATCCGCTGGTGATCCAGCCGTGGATCCAGCACATAGGCCGGCAACTTAACACACTCCAACTGAACATGTGGAACCCGGGGAGGGGCCGCTGAACAGAATTACGAAGGCAGAAGCCTCAACTGAACAGTGGGGCCCACCCCCGCGGGCCCGAACAGAATTACGGAGGACGTGAAGTTACAGGTCCCTGCCCGTGTACCGAAGTACCAATCGGACAGGAGTGCAGATCCACGACTGAATCCCCAACAGATTCGCAAGCATCAGCGGCGCGACGACAACTCCCGCGATTCGGTGCGAACGTCGAGCAGTCGTCGAGCAGTCACCAAGACTGAGGTGTGCTTGGGCCGCCTTACGAATCCAAAGAGTTTTCCAGTGCACGTTGACCCGCACGTACCCGGGATACGCGCGAGCGAGTACGCCACGCGACAGTTTGAAAGAACTGAGTGATCGCGAACCGACAAATCGCGGGTACAATTTTTCGTTCCAAGATGGATAAGTATCGTTGTACAGAATGAGCTCACAATGCACTTAACATATGTATCTATCTTACGATTAATTAAGCCTAAAACGCACGCATTCTACGGTGCCCAACGATGTCCAACGATGTCCAACGTTGTCCAACGTTGAAGTCCAGTCCAGATCATCCAAAATGCTTTTAGCGGCATTTGGATATCCAAACCGGACTGGTGCGTAGTTCTTAGCTTGGCATCGTTTTCCAAAGATTAATCAACGGATTAATTTTTTGGAAAACGATGCCAATTACCAGGTCTCACTACGTGGAGGTGACTGCGCAAGAGACCCGCCCATGGGTTATTTAACTTTATACATCCATCTCGACATTCAACCCATTGGCAGAATGTCGAGTTACGACTCTACTTGACCATGGGCCTGCGTACAGAAATAGTTGTTTCGTACCCTAACTGCGAAACACATATTTCCAACGCAGCGCTTACATGAATCTTTACAAACGTGGAGCAAAGCATACATAACGCCACAGCTATCTCCCACACACCGATTACATAGATCAGTACAAATATTGTACAATAATTGGTACCCCTACTGGCAGCATTCGGTATCAAAGACACATTTATCTAACTTGGAACGAATGAAAGAAAATGAAGCTAACGAACGAACTAACGAACTTATGCGACGTACCCCGGTGCACCGGATAACCCGAAGGATTAGCGGAAAGCCCAAGTATTGACCATAACTCGATTCCTGCTTCGCCGTTCGAAACTTATACGAGTCGCGGTCGATGGCGCCGACCGATGATGCCAGTGATCCGCTGGTGATCCAGCCGTGGATCCAGCACATAGGCCGGCAACTTAACACACTCCAACTGAACATGTGGAACCCGGGGAGGGGCCGCTGAACAGAATTACGAAGGCAGAAGCCTCAACTGAACAGTGGGGCCCACCCCCGCGGGCCCGAACAGAATTACGGAGGACGTGAAGTTACAGGTCCCTGCCCGTGTACCGAAGTACCAATCGGACAGGAGTGCAGATCCACGACTGAATCCCCAACAGATTCGCAAGCATCAGCGGCGCGACGACAACTCCCGCGATTCGGTGCGAACGTCGAGCAGTCGTCGAGCAGTCACCAAGACTGAGGTGTGCTTGGGCCGCCTTACGAATCCAAAGAGTTTTCCAGTGCACGTTGACCCGCACGTACCCGGGATACGCGCGAGCGAGTACGCCACGCGACAGTTTGAAAGAACTGAGTGATCGCGAACCGACAAATCGCGGGTACAATTTTTCGTTCCAAGATGGATAAGTATCGTTGTACAGAATGAGCTCACAATGCACTTAACATATGTATCTATCTTACGATTAATTAAGCCTAAAACGCACGCATTCTACGGTGCCCAACGATGTCCAACGATGTCCAACGTTGTCCAACGTTGAAGTCCAGTCCAGATCATCCAAAATGCTTTTAGCGGCATTTGGATATCCAAACCGGACTGGTGCGTAGTTCTTAGCTTGGCATCGTTTTCCAAAGATTAATCAACGGATTAATTTTTTGGAAAACGATGCCAATTACCAGGTCTCACTACGTGGAGGTGACTGCGCAAGAGACCCGCCCATGGGTTATTTAACTTTATACATCCATCTCGACATTCAACCCATTGGCAGAATGTCGAGTTACGACTCTACTTGACCATGGGCCTGCGTACAGAAATAGTTGTTTCGTACCCTAACTGCGAAACACATATTTCCAACGCAGCGCTTACATGAATCTTTCCAAACGTGGAGCAAAGCATACATAACGCCACAGCTATCTCCCACACACCGATTACATAGATCAGTACAAATATTGTACAATAATTGGTACCCCTACTGGCAGCATTCGGTATCAAAGACACATTTATATAACTTGGAACGAATGAAAGAAAATGAAGCTAACGAACGAACTAACGAACTTATGCGACGTACCCCGGTGCACCGGATAACCCGAAGGATTAGCGGAAAGCCCAAGTATTGACCATAACTCGATTCCTGCTTCGCCGTTCGAAACTTATACGAGTCGCGGTCGATGGCGCCGACCGATGATGCCAGTGATCCGCTGGTGATCCAGCCGTGGATCCAGCACATAGGCCGGCAACTTAACACACTCCAACTGAACATGTGGAACCCGGAGAGGGGCCGCTGAACAGAATTACGAAGGCAGAAGCCTCAACTGAACAGTGGGGCCCACCCCCGCGGGCCCGAACAGAATTACGGAGGACGTGAAATTACAGGTCCCTGCCCGAGTACCGAAGTACCAATCGGACAGGAGTGCAGATCCACGACTGAATCCCCAACAGATTCGCAAGCATCAGCGGCGCGACGACAACTCCCGCGATTCGGTGCGAACGTCGAGCAGTCGTCGAGCAGTCACCAAGACTGAGGTGTGCTTGGGCCGCCTTACGAATCCAAAGAGTTTTCCAGTGCACGTTGACCCGCACGTACCCGGGATACGCGCGAGCGAGTACGCCACGCGACAGTTTGAAAGAACTGAGTGATCGCGAACCGACAAATCGCGGGTACAATTTTTCGTTCCAAGATGGATAAGTATCATTGTACAGAATGAGCTCACAATGCACTTAACATATGTATCTATCTTACGATTAATTAAGCCTAAAACGCACGCATTCTACGGTGTCCAACGATGTCCAACGATGTCCAACGTTGTCCAACGTTGAAGTCCAGTCCAGATCATCCAAAATGCTTTTAGCGGCATTTGGAGATCCAAACCGGACTGCTGCGTAGTTCTTAGCTTGGTATCGTTTTCCAAAGATTAACCAACTGATTAATTTTTTGGAAAACGATGCCAATTACCAGGTCTCACCACGCGGAGGTGACTACGCAAGAGACCCGCCCATGGCTTCTTTATCTTTATACATCCATCTCGACATTCAACCCATTGGCAGAATGTCGAGTTACGACTCTACTTGACCATGGGCCTGCGTAAAGAAATAGTTGTTTCGTACCCTAACTGCGAAACACATATTTCCAACGCAGCGCTTACATGAATCTTTACAAACGTGGAGCAAAGCATACATAACGCCACAGCTATCTCCCACACACCGATTACATAGATCAGTACAAATATTGTACAATAATTGGTACCCCTACTGGCAGCATTCGGTATCAAAGACACATTTATCTAACTTGGAACGAATGAAAGAAAATGAAGCTAACGAACGAACTAACGAACTTATGCGACGTACCCCGGTGCACCGGATAACCCGAAGGATTAGCGGAAAGCCCAAGTATTGACCATAACTCGATTCCTGCTTCGCCGTTCGAAACTTATACGAGTCGCGGTCGATGGCGCCGACCGATGATGCCAGTGATCCGCTGGTGATCCAGCCGTGGATCCAGCACATAGGCCGGCAACTTAACACACTCCAACTGAACATGTGGAACCCGGGGAGGGGCCGCTGAACAGAATTACGAAGGCAGAAGCCTCAACTGAACAGTGGGGCCCACCCCCGCGGGCCCGAACAGAATTACGGAGGACGTGAAGTTACAGGTCCCTGCCCGTGTACCGAAGTACCAATCGGACAGGAGTGCAGATCCACGACTGAATCCCCAACAGATTCGCAAGCATCAGCGGCGCGACGACAACTCCCGCGATTCGGTGCGAACGTCGAGCAGTCGTCGAGCAGTCACCAAGACTGAGGTGTGCTTGGGCCGCCTTACGAATCCAAAGAGTTTTCCAGTGCACGTTGACCAGCACGTACCCGGGATACGCGCGAGCGAGTACGCCACGCGACAGTTTGAAAGAACTGAGTGATCGCGAACCGACAAATCGCGGGTACAATTTTTCGTTCCAAGATGGATAAGTATCGTTGTACAGAATGAGCTCACAATGCACTTAACATATGTATCTATCTTACGATTAATTAAGCCTAAAACGCACGCATTCTACGGTGCCCAACGATGTCCAACGATGTCCAACGTTGTCCAACGTTGAAGTCCAGTCCAGATCATCCAAAATGCTTTTAGCGGCATTTGGAGATCCAAACCGGACTGGTGCGTAGTTCTTAGCTTGGCATCGTTTTCCAAAGATTAATCAACGGATTAATTTTTTGGAAAACGATGCCAATTACCAGGTCTCACTACGTGGAGGTGACTGCGCAAGAGACCCGCCCATGGGTTATTTAACTTTATACATCCATCTCGACATTCAACCCATTGGCAGAATGTCGAGTTACGACTCTACTTGACCATGGGCCTGCGTAGAGAAATAGTTGTTTCGTACCCTAACTGCGAAACACATATTTCCAACGCAGCGCTTACATGAATCTTTACAAACGTGGAGCAAAGCATACATAACGCCACAGCTATCTCCCACACACCGATTACATAGATCAGTACAAATATTGTACAATAATTGGTACCCCTACTGGCAGCATTCGGTATCAAAGACACATTTATCTAACTTGGAACGAATGAAAGAAAATGAAGCTAACGAACGAACTAACGAACTTATGCGACGTACCCCGGTGCACCGGATAACCCGAAGGATTAGCGGAAAGCCCAAGTATTGACCATAACTCGATTCCTGCTTCGCCGTTCGAAACTTATACGAGTCGCGGTCGATGGCGCCGACCGATGATGCCAGTGATCCGCTGGTGATCCAGCCGTGGATCCAGCACATAGGCTGGCAACTTAACACACTCCAACTGAACATGTGGAACCCGGGGAGGGGCCGCTGAACAGAATTACGAAGGCAGAAGCCTCAACTGAACAGTGGGGCCCACCCCCGCGGGCCCGAACAGAATTACGGAGGACGTGAAGTTACAGGTCCCTGCCCGTGTACCGAAGTACCAATCGGACAGGAGTGCAGATCCACGACTGAATCCCCAACAGATTCGCAAGCATCAGCGGCGCGACGACAACTCCCGCGATTCGGTGCGAACGTCGAGCAGTCGTCGAGCAGTCACCAAGACTGAGGTGTGCTTGGGCCGCCTTACGAATCCAAAGAGTTTTCCAGTGCACGTTGACCCGCACGTACCCGGGATACGCGCGAGCGAGTACGCCACGCGACAGTTTGAAAGAACTGAGTGATCGCGAACCGACAAATCGCGGGTACAATTTTTCGTTCCAAGATGGATAAGTATCGTTGTACAGAATGAGCTCACAATGCACTTAACATATGTATCTATCTTACGATTAATTAAGCCTAAAACGCACGCATTCTACGGTGCCCAACGATGTCCAACGATGTCCAACGTTGTCCAACGTTGAAGTCCAGTCCAGATCATCCAAAATGCTTTTAGCGGCATTTGGAGATCCAAACCGGACTGGTGCGTAGTTCTTAGCTTGGCATCGTTTTCCAAAGATTAATCAACGGATTAATTTTTTGGAAAACGATGCCAATTACCAGGTCTCACTACGTGGAGGTGACTGCGCAAGAGACCCGCCCATGGGTTATTTAACTTTATACATCCATCTCGACATTCAACCCATTGGCAGAATGTCGAGTTACGACTCTACTTGACCATGGGCCTGCGTAGAGAAATAGTTGTTTCGTACCCTAACTGCGAAACACATATTTCCAACGCAGCGCTTACATGAATCTTTACAAACGTGGAGCAAAGCATACATAACGCCACAGCTATCTCCCACACACCGATTACATAGATCAGTACAAATATTGTACAATAATTGGTACCCCTACTGGCAGCATTCGGTATCAAAGACACATTTATCTAACTTGGAACGAATGAAAGAAAATGAAGCTAACGAACGAACTAACGAACTTATGCGACGTACCCCGGTGCACCGGATAACCCGAAGGATTAGCGGAAAGCCCAAGTATTGACCATAACTCGATTCCTGCTTCGCCGTTCGAAACTTATACGAGTCGCGGTCGATGGCGCCGACCGATGATGCCAGTGATCCGCTGGTGATCCAGCCGTGGATCCAGCACATAGGCTGGCAACTTAACACACTCCAACTGAACATGTGGAACCCGGGGAGGGGCCGCTGAACAGAATTACGAAGGCAGAAGCCTCAACTGAACAGTGGGGCCCACCCCCGCGGGCCCGAACAGAATTACGGAGGACGTGAAGTTACAGGTCCCTGCCCGTGTACCGAAGTACCAATCGGACAGGAGTGCAGATCCACGACTGAATCCCCAACAGATTCGCAAGCATCAGCGGCGCGACGACAACTCCCGCGATTCGGTGCGAACGTCGAGCAGTCGTCGAGCAGTCACCAAGACTGAGGTGTGCTTGGGCCGCCTTACGAATCCAAAGAGTTTTCCAGTGCACGTTGACCCGCACGTACCCGGGATACGCGCGAGCGAGTACGCCACGCGACAGTTTGAAAGAACTGAGTGATCGCGAACCGACAAATCGCGGGTACAATTTTTCGTTCCAAGATGGATAAGTATCGTTGTACAGAATGAGCTCACAATGCACTTAACATATGTATCTATCTTACGATTAATTAAGCCTAAAACGCACGCATTCTACGGTGCCCAACGATGTCCAACGATGTCCAACGTTGTCCAACGTTGAAGTCCAGTCCAGATCATCCAAAATGCTTTTAGCGGCATTTGGAGATCCAAACCGGACTGGTGCGTAGTTCTTAGCTTGGCATCGTTTTCCAAAGATTAATCAACGGATTAATTTTTTGGAAAACGATGCCAATTACCAGGTCTCACTACGTGGAGGTGACTGCGCAAGAGACCCGCCCATGGGTTATTTAACTTTATACATCCATCTCGACATTCAACCCATTGGCAGAATGTCGAGTTACGACTCCACTTGACCATGGGCCTGCGTAAAGAAATAGTTGTTTCGTACCCTAACTGCGAAACACATATTTCCAACGCAGCGCTTACATGAATCTTTACAAACGTGGAGCAAAGCATACATAACGCCACAGCTATCTCCCACACACCGATTACATAGATCAGTACAAATATTGTACAATAATTGGTACCCCTACTGGCAGCATTCGGTATCAAAGACACATTTATCTAACTTGGAACGAATGAAAGAAAATGAAGCTAACGAACGAACTAACGAACTTATGCGACGTACCCCGGTGCACCGGATAACCGGAAGGATTAGCGGAAAGCCCAAGTATTGACCATAACTCGATTCCTGCTTCGCCGTTCGAAACTTATACGAGTCGCGGTCGATGGCGCCGACCGATGATGCCAGTGATCCGCTGGTGATCCAGCCGTGGATCCAGCACATAGGCCGGCAACTTAACACACTCCAACTGAACATGTGGAACCCGGGGAGGGGCCGCTGAACAGAATTACGAAGGCAGAAGCCTCAACTGAACAGTGGGGCCCACCCCCGCGGGCCCGAACAGAATTACGGAGGACGTGAAATTACAGGTCCCTGCCCGAGTACCGAAGTACCAATCGGACAGGAGTGCAGATCCACGACTGAATCCCCAACAGATTCGCAAGCATCAGCGGCGCGACGACAACTCCCGCGATTCGGTGCGAACGTCGAGCAGTCGTCGAGCAGTCACCAAGACTGAGGTGTGCTTGGGCCGCCTTACGAATCCAAAGAGTTTTCCAGTGCACGTTGACCCGCACGTACCCGGGATACGCGCGAGCGAGTACGCCACGCGACAGTTTGAAAGAACTGAGTGATCGCGAACCGACAAATCGCGGGTACAATTTTTCGTTCCAAGATGGATAAGTATCGTTGTACAGAATGAGCTCACAATGCACTTAACATATGTATCTATCTTACGATTAATTAAGCCTAAAACGCACGCATTCTACGGTGTCCAACGATGTCCAACGATGTCCAACGTTGTCCAACGTTGAAGTCCAGTCCAGATCATCCAAAATGCTTTTAGCGGCATTTGGAGATCCAAACCGGACTGGTGCGTAGTTCTTAGCTTGGCATCGTTTTCCAAAGATTAATCAACGGATTAATTTTTTGGAAAACGATGCCAATTACCAGGTCTCACTACGTGGAGGTGACTGCGCAAGAGCTCGCCCATGGGTTATTTAACTTTATACATCCATCTCGACATTCAACCCATTGGCAGAATGTCGAGTTACGACTCTACTTGACTATGGGCCTGCGTAAAGAAATAGTTGTTTCGTACCCTAACTGCGAAACACATATTTCCAACGCAGCGCTTACATGAATCTTTACAAACGTGGAGCAAAGCATACATAACGCCACAGCTATCTCCCACACACCGATTACATAGATCAGTACAAATATTGTACAATAATTGGTACCCCTACTGGCAGCATTCGGTATCAAAGACACATTTATCTAACTTGGATCGAATGAAAGAAAATGAAGCTAACGAACGAACTAACGAACTTATGCGACGTACCCCGGTGCACCGGATAACCGGAAGGATTAGCGGAAAGCCCAAGTATTGACCATAACTCGATTCCTGCTTCGCCGTTCGAAACTTATACGAGTCGCGGTCGATGGCGCCGACCGATGATGCCAGTGATCCGCTGGTGATCCAGCCGTGGATCCAGCACATAGGCCGGCAACTTAACACACTCCAACTGAACATGTGGAACCCGGGGAGGGGCCGCTGAACAGAATTACGAAGGCAGAAGCCTCAACTGAACAGTGGGGCCCACCCCCGCGGGCCCGAACAGAATTACGGAGGACGTGAAATTACAGGTCCCTGCCCGAGTACCGAAGTACCAATCGGACAGGAGTGCAGATCCACGACTGAATCCCCAACAGATTCGCAAGCATCAGCGGCGCGACGACAACTCCCGCGATTCGGTGCGAACGTCGAGCAGTCGTCGAGCAGTCACCAAGACTGAGGTGTGCTTGGGCCGCCTTACGAATCCAAAGAGTTTTCCAGTGCACGTTGACCAGCACGTACCCGGGATACGCGCGAGCGAGTACGCCACGCGACAGTTTGAAAGAACTGAGTGATCGCGAACCGACAAATCGCGGGTACAATTTTTCGTTCCAAGATGGATAAGTATCGTTGTACAGAATGAGCTCACAATGCACTTAACATAGGTATCTATCTTATGATTAATTAAGGCTAAAACGCACGCATTCTACGGTGTCCCCCGGTGTCCAACGATGTCCAACGGTGTCCAACGGTGTCCAACGGTGTCCAACGATGTCCAACGATGTCCAACGATGTCCAACGGTGTCCAACGGTGTCCAACGATGTCCAACGATGTCCAACGATGTCCAACGGTGTCCAACGGTGTCCAACGGTGTCCAACGATGTCCAACGATGTCCAACGGTGTCCAACGATGTCCAACGATGTCCAACGATGTCCAACGGTGTCCAACGATGTCCAACGATGTCCAACGGTGTCCAACGGTGTCCAACGATGTCCAACGATGTCCAACGATGTCCAACGGTGTCCAACGGTGTCCAACGGTGTCCAACGGTGTCCAACGGTGTCCAACGATGTCCAACGATGTCCAACGGTGTCCAACGATGTCCAACGATGTCCAACGATGTCCAACGGTGTCCAACGATGTCCAACGGTGTCCAACGATGTCCAACGGTGTCCAACGATGTCCAACGGTGTCCAACGATGTCCAACGGTGTCCAACGATGTCCAACGGTGTCCAACGATGTCCAACGGTGCAGTCCAGTGTAGATCATCCAAAATTCTTTTCGCGTTTTTTGGTGATCTACACTGGACCAACGGTGTTCTACGGTCTCCAGCGGCGTCCCACGGTGTCCAACGGCATCCCACGTTGCAGTCCAGTTTAGATTATCCAAAATTCTCTTCGTGGCTTTTCGTAATCCAAAATGGACTGTATTAGCGTGATTCTGAGCTTGGTATCGAATTATTGTGCAATGTTTGTACTTATCAATGTAGTCGTTTTCTGAAAATTAATCAACTGATTAATCTGCGAAAACAATTACATCGATCGGTACAAACATTGTACAATAATTCGCATCCGTACTGGCAACATTCGGTATCAATGATACATATGTCTAACTTGGAACCACAGAAAGGAAATGAAAGTACTGACACTGTATATACAATTTAGAGTTTTGCAAAAGAGACATACGACTCGTTGTACTAAGCTTATGAAGATATCGAAAAGTTATATACTCCAACGTGACCGCAATATTTTTCTTCTAAAAATGGGAAAACGGGAAGAAGCCTGAACAATCAGACGATGGAAGAAAAATCATTTGGGCATCTAGCATACATATTTAATATGCTATGAAATGTTTTGACATTTCAACGGAACCTTTCCTACGGGTTAAACGATCATGGTGAGCAAGCCCTGGATTCTTTTGTCAAATACAGATCGAGAACAGACAGCACAATTAGTATAACAATGGCAACGCCACGAGAAGACAAAACCGAAACTGTTAGCGCCGCTTTAACTAACAGCGGAATAGACCCAACAGTTAAAGCTTTGCTTGATGCAATGCAGAAACAAATGAGTATGCTTACACTGCGTATGGATGAAGTTGTAGCAAAAACAAAAACGGGAAATGTATCGGAGGCCAGTTCCCTAATAACCGTAGACGAAGTAACCCACACCGCTAAAGATCAATCGGTCCTTCGAGGACCTCGCCCATTACTTCAAACACCACCTCAACTATCCTGGGAAAGGACTTTTCCTGAACGATATACGCAACCAGAGCTAAAAGCTGAGAGTGCATTAAAATGCATTCCGATATTAAACGGAGAGGATGATATAGACGTGGAGGATTTTATTCATGAAATACAAGAAGTAAGAATAATGTGTAGCGAACCAACACTATTACTAAAAATGATTAAAATAGAGAAGATTGTAGGAAAAGCCGCAATGGCAATCCGCAATATTCGTATTACCGAATTCGAATCTCTGTACGAAGCATTGAGACGTAATGTAGCTGCGCAAGTATCAGTGAGAGAACAACAGGACGAATTAAGAGGAATGAGGCAAGGATTAACCGAAAGCGTGCAAAACTATAACATCAGATTTCGAAGTGTTTTTAACAAACTCCAACACAGCATTACCAACGAGTATAGAGACGAACTAACTCGACGGGTGATGAACGAGCAACTATACATGGACTCTGTGACCGACTATGTAAGAGGCCTTCGTCCAGAAATAGGGCAGACGCTAATGGTTAATCTCCCCCCAAATCTCATCGAAGCAGAAAGGAAAGCAATGAATATGGAAAGATACTTTCGCGAGCACAGCTCTCGCAGACAAATGACGCGACAGACAACCGCCCCGCCATTTTATCGTAACCAGGCTTTTCATCCAGTAGACAATCGCCTCGCTATTACAAGTAACACAAATAATAAAACTCCACTCACACAAATTATTCTACCAAGAACGAACAATTTTACGAAGTTTGGGAACAGACCATTAAGCGAAATGTCCCAAATGCAATCGATTGGGACACCTTCCCAATCAATGCCAAAATTTTCGGATACCGCCTCAAGGAAAAGCCCCTCCAGGAATAAACCACGTTCAAGAACAATCAGAATTAACAATGCTACCTCAGGAAGATTACCCACAATACTATTACAATTACCAGGACGACCAGGATTGCGATTTCTCGTTGACTCCGGGGCAGGAATCAACTTGCTTAAACAAAGGTGCTTGCTACCCAGGAAAGACAACAATACCAGACACAAAGAAATTCTCCATGGGACATTCCGAATACGAATCTAACTCCAAAGTCAAATTGAATTTGTTCGACAAAAAGATAGACTTCTCTTTAATAGATGACGATTTCCCAATTATAGAAGATGGCGTATTAGGCTTACCCGGTTTGAATCAATATCGATTCGAACTCTCCAACGAAACATTGAAATTAGATAACAACACCCTTCTGCTGCAACAAGAAGCAACCCTTGCACCAGGAGAAACCATTCAAAAAATTGTATACCTCGAAGGGAAGCCAACGCCAGTGTGCTTTATCAATGGTGGTAAGTCCTCAATTCAAGTTTCTAACATTATCGAAAATACAAATACCATAGATCAAATCCAAAAATTCAAATCTTCGATTCGACTATCGCACATAGAAAAACCTTTCAGAGAACCTATAGAAAAGATTCTTCTCTATTACATGGATGTATTTAATTTAGACAGCGAAACATTACCGTGTACATCTCTTGCTAAACATTCCATTACATTGAAAGAAGATAAAATCATCAACGTAAAATCCTACCGTCCTCCCGAACACCATAAAATCGAAATAAACAAACAAATGACGGAAATGTTAGACAAAAAGATTATAGAACCCTCCGACTCTCCCTATAACTCTCCCGTCTGGGTCGTCCCAAAGAAAATCGACGCGTCGGGGAAACAAAAGTGGCGAATAGTGATTGACTTTCGGAAGTTAAACGAATTAACGGACCAAGACGCATATCCATTACCCGACATTGACGATATACTATCGCAACTAGGGAACGCAAAATATTTCTCCGCTTTAGACTTATCCTCGGGATTCCACCAAATACCCATGGATGAGAATTCGAGGAAGTACACCGCATTTAGCACACCACAAGGGCACTTTCACTATACCAGAATGCCATTCGGGCTCAAGAACGCACCCGCTACCTTTCAAAGAATGATGGACACCGCGTTAAGAGGTTTAATTAATAATCATTGTTTCGTCTATCTAGATGAGAGCTAGAGCTCGGAAGTGTCTTATAAGTGTATAAACGAAGTAAAAATAAAGTTTTCTTCTTCCTTATAAAATTTCTCTTTATTTTTACGTGACACCCGTGACGCGATGCAAACTTCGAGCAGTCACCAAGAGTGAGATGTCCTTGTGCCGTCTTACGAATCCAAAGAGTTATCTAGTGCACGTTGACCCGCACGCACCCGGGATACGCGCGAGCGAGTACGCCACGCGACAGTTTGAAAGAACTGAGTGATCGCGAATCGACAAATAGCGAGTACAATTTCTCCAGTGTGATAAGCGACGGGAGAGAGACGAGATTTTTCTTTTTTCGTCCCAAGATGGATAAGTATCTTTGTACAGAATGAGCTCACAATGAACTTAACGTAGGTATCTATCTTACGATTAATTAAGCCTAAAACGCTCGCATTCTACGGTGTCCCCCGGTGTCCAACGGTGTCCAACGATGTCCAACGATGTCCAACGGTGTCCAACGTCGTCCAACGGTGTCCAACGATGTCCAACGGTGTCCAACGGTGTCCAACGGTGTCCAACGGTGTCCAACGGTGTCCAACGGTGTCCAACGATGTCCAACGATGTCCAACGTCGTCCAACGGTGTCCAACGATGTCCAACGGTGTCCAACGGTGTCCAACGGTGTCCAACGGTGTCCAACGGTGTCCAACGGTGTCCAACGGTGTCCAACGGTGTCCAACGGTGTCCAACGGTGTCCAACGGTGTCCAACGGTGTCCAACGGTGTCCAACGGTGTCCAACGGTGTCCAACGGTGTCCAACGATGTCCAACGGTGTCCAACGATGTCCAACGGTGTCCAACGGTGTCCAACGGTGTCCAACGATGTCCAACGGTGTCCAACGGTGTCCAACGGTGTCCAACGGTGTCCAACGGTGTCCAACGGTGTCCAACGATGTCCAACGATGTCCAACGTCGTCCAACGGTGTCCAACGATGTCCAACGGTGTCCAACGGTGTCCAACGATGTCCAACGGTGTCCAACGATGTCCAACGGTGCAGTCCAGTGTAGATCATCCAAAATTCTTTTCGCGGCATTTGGAGATCCACACTGAACCAATGGTGTCCCACGTTACAGTCCAGTGTAGAACATCCAAAATACTTTTCGCGGCTTTTGGAGATCCACACTGAACCAAAGGTGTCCCACGTTGCAGTCCAGTGTAGATCATCCAAAATTCTTTTCGCGTTTTTTGGTGATCTACACTAGACCAACGGTGTTCTACGGTTTCCAGCGGCGTCCCACGGTGTCCAGCGGCGTCCCACGTTGCAGTCCAGTTTAGATTATCCAAAATTCTCTTCGTGGCTTTTCGTAATCCAAAATGGACTGTATTAGCGTGATTCTGAGCTTGGTATCGAATTATTGTGCAATGTTTGTACTTATCAATGTAGTCGTTTTCTGAAAATTAATCAACTGATTAATCTGCGAAAACAATTACATCGATCGGTACAAACATTGTACAATAATTCGCAACCGTACTGACAACATTCGGTATGAATGGTACTTATGTCTAACTTGGAACCACAGAAAGGAAATGAAAGTACTGACACTGTATATACAATTTAGAGTTTTGCAAAAGAGACATACGACTCGTTGTACTAAACTTATGAAGATATCGAAAAGTTATATACTCCAACGTGACCGCGATATGCTTCTTTTAAAAATGGGAAAACGGGAAGAAGCCTGAACAATCAGACGATCGAAGAAAAATCATTTGGGCATCTAGCATACATATTTAATATGCTGTGAAATGTTCATATATGTAACTGAAACGTATTTTCTGTAAATTGATAAATCCGAAACAAACTCATTTACTGGATTTGGTATATGGAAGAAACAGACATCTTTAAAACGAGAACATTTTATGAAACATTTTATGAAAAATAAACTATTAATAATGGTCAATTATAGATCAAATTACTATTGATTGAATTTTAGCAAATATAGAGAATCAGGTGTATCTTTTAATCGAAACTAGGGTTACGTTGGAAACAAGAATTTTAAGTAATTGAATTTAAACTGAATTAAAAATTGAAAAGTTCATTTGGAATAACTAAGATGAGAGAAACCCCGGTTATTATACAATCACTTGCTTTATCTTTTAACTTTTAACAGTATCTGTTATTTTCTACAACCACATAGTGATTTGCAACATAATAAACCGAAAGGTATGTGCATAAGTCATTTTTTGCAGAATTTTTGCTACAAACGTGACGATGTCTTTGTTTTGTGACGAAACAAAAGTTTCGTGCAAATGAAATTCGAATATTTATAAAATTCTACATTACTGTTAAAAGATTGAAGTGAAAATATCGCGGTCGAAAAAATTCTAAAAGTTATGGTTCTAAGAACGAACAATCACCGGCACTAATTCCAATTGCAATGAATTAAATTTTAAAAAATATTTCAAGCCTTCATAGCAACATTAAGATATTTCATTATAATACTTTGTTGCGCATGAAATCGCTCACAATTTCATACATGTAAATATATATATATATATATATATATATATATTATACATTCGTAATAAAGTTCTGTATTTTAGCAGTCATGGTAACGTTAACGCTGACAAAGGAATATGTCTTATAGCAGTATTTTCAGTAATAAACGTAGTAATAAGGGGCGCATTAATAAGGGGCGCTGAGAAAGAAACAAAGCAGTAGCCAGAAGGGCTACTAAAATTCAATCGTCTTCCACTCTATATAAACCCGATCAACACGTCGAGAGTGGAACTGAATATTCTTGTTTCGCAACGCTAATTTACTACTAATATTTATGAAGCAGAAAATTCTCAAAATCAAACGCGACGAGTGCTTCGTTGTATCTGCAATATCAATTAATCTACTATTAAAAAGAAAAAGAAAGAAAAATCTGAAAATTCCCGATATCTGATACGCAACGCTAATAAGTATAAATCTACGCACTCGTATTTAAGCAATACGCAACACTAATAGCGAGAGATCGCAGTGCAACCATTTAGGAGGTTGCGGATGAACGATCACACTTGTACAGCTCTTTAGGCTGTATATGTGATCCAGGAGCAGTGTCCGACAAATGCAGTCGGAGGGTTTGGGCAGTTTGTGAACGCAACTCTACTTAACAAAACGCGAGCATTCATTATCGCAACGCTAATAGGAAAAATAAGTAGAACTCGCGATGGAACAATGTCGCAACGCTAATTCTTAAAGTGAATTTAATGAAAATTACTATTTACTATTTGAAAAAGCTACTTTAAATATCCTAGTATTGCAACTTAAACAGAAAAACAGAAAAAATTCTAAAAATTGCAAAAGACAATCGCGATATCGTAATTCGCAACTCTAAAACAAACGCGATTATCATTTTATCGCAACTCTAATTCAAACCGTAATCATTCTCTCGCCACACTAATGAAAAATAGCAATATTATTTCGTAACTCTAATACAACCCGTAATTAACTTGTCGAAACACTAATAAGAAAAATCGCGATTTGCCCAATGGGACGATGGACCGATATATACATCGGCCAAAAAAACAAAGACTACTACTACTACTACTAATACTAAAATCGAGCATAGTGACAAAGTAGTAACAATAATGACTTCCCATGCTCTGGATGACCCAGAGGATGGGGAGCCATTAGTAGTTGCCCTCTTGAGTGGCAGTTTGCCGGGCCTCTTCAGCATATAGCCTCTTCTTTCTTCGGGCGCAATGCCCGCTGAAACTTAAATCTAAGCTCGAGACTTCTAAATCGCAAACAAAAAAAAAACTTATAAAATAAAAATATAAACCGCGGAAGCTGATGGAAGTGCATATGGACTGACCAACGATCACAACAGTGATCGTTGCTCACTCGCATGTGCGTGCTCGAGCAATAAACGTTCGTTTCGAGCCCATTCGCGACCGCGACCGCGAAATTCGAAAAATCGAAAGGCAAAACCAGAGACGAGTGCATGCTCTACTCGTGCCAGTTTCACCGTCGATTTTTCAAATTAGATTTCCAGAAACAGGTTGGTCACACGAAAACGAGCCTACCCGACCAGAGACTGTGCCAACCTGCCCGGCCCTACCTACTTATAATTAACAGACATACCAGAAAGTATACTACCTATCCTACCTAACGCTATATTTAAAAAATGGCAAAACATGCACACCAACACACTCACTCCACGGTTCTCACACATACCACCCGGGCGCAAAGGTCCTACACTAGAGAGGACGTCCCGGGACGCCTCCGACACCCGAGCTTAATACAACATTCACACTCTAAGGTACTTACCTTTTTCCTGAAATCGACTGACGAAGGCTAGTGACCATTGCGTAAAACGTGATAAAACACGTCTGAGGAAATGATATCGTTAAAATAAATGTAAGTAAACTTGGAATTATAATTGTAATTTATGGCAATATAAAAAGCGTGGTTACACTTAATCGCGTGGATGATATTATCACAAATTGTGATTGTATCGAGACGTAAATTGAATCGATATATGTCTCGACATTTTTAATATTTGAAGTTTTAACGAATGAGAAAAAGCGACGCAATTCCACGGCCTAACAACACACACACACACATAATGTGGAAAATACGTCGTGCACGATACACTAACACATCGTCAGTCGCTGAGAAATTATTACATTACTTAATTCTAGACCATCGTGCCCAATGTCTTTCTCCCATTCAAGTAGCACCTGGGCACGTGAATGAGATCCTGACAATGGGCACGGAAAGGGTTAAACCTGAAAATCCTGATCTAAAAAGATGATTAGTTTGTGTAATTTTTATTTAACGGACTAACGTTCTTTGAGTTTATATTTTACTACTTTGCATCTGATTAAATTTACTTTATTAATTTAATAGTTACTAAGTAACTCTACTTTATTAATTTAATAAATTAGAACAAAATTTTAATATTTCGAAAAAAGTAGCGTTAGTAGAAAAAGACTGAGACTCATGCAAATAGAATTATTGACTCTAAATATATTACTAAGAAAGAAATAATCTCAGGCGATCTCTTTATCAAAGCATATACTCGAAAGTGCAGAAGCAGTGTTCAAAATTATTGCTTTGATTAAAAAATCTGCCTGTCGCGAAGTGTCTTCTTGCACGTAAAATTTTGCACATTTTTGTACGGAAAAAAATGAATTTTGACTCATATTTTAAATTCTAACCGAAATGAAATAAACGATCGTGACTTAATATTGTCACGATTAATTCATTACTTAAGATCAAGTATATGTATGTCATACAGGTATATTCGTGTAGATATTTGCCATTTGCAAATATTCATACAAAATATTAACATGCACATTTATAAATAACACGAATATATTCTCGAGTGTATATGTTTAACCTAATTATTAAAAAACTAATTATTATAATCGCGCTGTGCAAGAAGACCTATCCTAAACTAATAAATTTGAAAAAAGAGTGTTACTACTCACGGGTATAAAAAATACCCGCGGTCACTATGCTCGCAAAAATTTCTACGTAGTACAACCGGTCACCCGTGCCGATTTGGACCTTTCATCCTACGACATGATTGAGTGACCGGAGGAACAAAAATGCATGCGACTCACCGTTCGAAGCGGAGAAACAGAAGACGTACCATGGATGCTGCGGATAATCAGGGAGACTAACATCAGGCAGGAACCGTGTAAGGTCCAGTGTTGGAAATGGAGGTTGCGAACAATCTGTTACAGAGCAAAACACGATGAGTGATTGCTGATTATTTAAAAAGTCGAAGATAATGAAAAATGAAGGTTTATTAACTTTAGTAATATTAGTAGTAATAAAGATTGAAATTCTAATAAACTTTGATAAGTATAAAAACTAAAACTCTAATATGAAAGTCTAAAATATAAAAATCAAGAATCTAATGATTTTTTAAATATGTTAGTCATTTGTTCCATAATTCGGTATTAAGACTTTAACTCTTATTTTATTTCAATGAAAGAATAACCTCAGAAAATGCTAAACTCACAAATTTTCAATTGGATTGTGTCTATTAATTGTTAGTCGTTAAAGAAAAATATACAGAATAGACATAATTGAAGTACGATATGCAAAGTTACTTACATTTTTGGCTTTTGAGCCACCATTGGTGCATTCCCAAAGAAGACAAGGAAGTTGAAGCTGTGATATGTCTATAACAAAACATAAAATATCATTAATATCGTTAATGCACAATAAAAAACATGGAACTTTAGCAATTCAGTGATTTTTGATACGTATCGGACAGTTTTATTGCATTTTAACGTTAAGACTTTAAGACTTTATTTCAATTAAAGAGAACATTTACAGCTTTTTAAGTTATCAACCATTCTTATTTTATAATTAACAATATTTCAAACAAAATATAATAAATAGGACAAGTTGAAATACAATATATAAAACTACTTACATTCTTGAGTTCCAGGAGAGGCTTTATCCTCTTGAGGAAGGCACTGACTCTAATACCGAAAACGAATATTCGAAACAATAAATATAAAAAAAAAAAAAAAAAAAAAATAAAAGACTACGTTACCACGACCGCTTAAATTATGATCGACGAACAAGGACTCTAATATCGCGTACAAATTTAATTGATAAAATTTTATTACTTTCGCGTGTGATTATTTGATCGAATTTAATCAAAAATATCGTGATTTTAAAAAATTGAAAAGAAACTATTGCGTAGCAAACACTGACTCTACAACCGCATTGCGCGCGGTCACAAATATTTCCTGAAAATAAAGCAGTTTAGAGCCGGAGGTGGGGGGGGGGGGTGGAAAAGAAGCGAAACGTTGTTTCGACAATTTTCCCCTTTTTCCTATTGAACGTTTATTTAGAAAATACTGCTATTTCTTTACACTTAAAAATTATTATTAAGAAACTGGTACAAGTATGAAACTATAAGTTGAAAATTGTGAGATATTTCTCGATAGCAAACAAATGCTTACGAATACCGTGAATGCAATGCAATCGATTTCAAGAATTATACTGTTCGCAATTAGAATATATACTGTGAATTTTCGTTATTAGAATACGAAATATACACTGCACTAATACACTATAGTCGCCTGTTATAAATATTGGAAAATATTTGCAAGAATTCAAAAGTTCGCCACTAAATATGTTTAAAGAATACTTGTTTCGAGGTATTTGAATCTAACTGTTACTATGTTGCAAGTTTATGACGTTAACTGAAGCAAATACACATAATACAACAAAAAAAAATTGAATTACATAAGTGAATTATTGAGATATAACTCAATTTGAAACAATAAAATAACTTATTAAAAATTCGTTTGAAATAAGAGAATGATCTCATATATCGGAAATAAAACAATAATTTGTTTAACCGAACCTATTGACACTGCATACACAATTTCGTGTTCTGAAAAAGGGACATTCGAGTCATTGTTCTAAACTGTTTAACGTTCTATTTTCGCGGCTCAAAACTTTTGAATATATCGAAAAGTTAGAAACTCTAACAGGACCGCAATAATTTTCTCTTGAAAATGGGAAAATAAGAAGAAGCCCGAACAAACAGACAATGAAAGAAAAATCGCGGCGCAAACTCGTTCGTTCGCGATCTTTCCAAAGAATCAATGGACTTACGCAACGCACTCCCGTGCACAAAATAACCACAAGATTCAATGCAAAAAAAGAATCGATTTTTATACTAGATTCCAAGTCAGATAAGTACCATTATACAGAATGGGCTCAGAATGGATTTGAGAGACAAGACATATCCCACGGTGTCCAACGGCATCCCACGTTGTCCCACGTTGTCCCACGTTGTCCCACGTTCTCCCACGTTGTCCCACGTTGTCCCACGTTGTCCCACGTTGTACCACGTTGTCCAACGTTGTCCCACGTTGTCCAACGTTGTCCCACGTTGTCCCACGTTGGCCCACGTTGTCCCACGTTGTCCCACGTTGGCCCACGTTGTCCCACGTTGTCCCACGTTGTCCCACGTTGTCCCACGTTGTCCAACGTTGTCCAACGTTGTCCCACATTGTCCAACGTTGTCCCACGTTGTCCAACGTTGTCCCACGGTGACCTACGGTGCAGCCCAGTCTGTATCATCCAAAATTCTGTTCGCGGCATTTGGAGATACAAACCGGACTGCTGCGTAGTTCTTAGCTTGGTATCGTTTTCCAAAGATTAATCAACTGATTAATTTTTTGGAAAACGAAGCCAATTACCAGGTCTCACCACGCGGAGGTGACTACGCAAGAGACCCGCCCATGGGTTATTTAACATTACACATCGATCTCGACATTCAACCTAGTGGCAGAATGTCGAGTTCCGACTCTACTTGACCATGGGCCTGCGTAAAGAAATAGTTGTTTCGTGGCCTGCGAAACACATATCTCCAACGCAGCGCTTACACAAATCTTTACAAACTTAAAACAACATACATAGCACAACATCTATCTCCCACACAAAGATTACATCGATCAGTATAAATATTGTACAATAATTGGTATCCCTACTGGCATCATTCGGTATCAAAGACACATTTGTCTAACTTGGAACGAATGAAAGGAAATGAAGCTAACGAACGAACTAACAAACCTACGCGACGTACTCCCGTGCACCGGATAACCCGAAGGATTAGCGGAAAGCCCAAGTATTGACCATAACTCGATTCCTGCTTCGCCGTTCGAAACTTATACGAGTCGCGGTCGATGGCGCCGACCGATGATGCCAGTGATCCGCTGGTGATCCAGCCGTGGATCCAGCACATAGGCCGGCAACTTAACACACTCCAACTGAACATGTGGAACCCGGGGAGGGGCCGCTGAACAGAATTACGAAGGCAGAAGCCTCAACTGAACAGTGGGGCCCACCCCCGCGGGCCCGAACAGAATTACGGAGGACGTGAAATTACAGGTCCCTGCCCGAGTACCGAAGTACCAATCGGACAGGAGTGCAGATCCACGACTGAATCCCCAACAGATTCGCAAGCATCAGCGGCGCGACGACAACTCCCGCGATTCGGTGCGAACGTCGAGCAGTCGTCGAGCAGTCACCAAGACTGAGGTGTGCTTGGGCCGCCTTACGAATCCAAAGAGTTTTCCAGTGCACGTTGACCCGCACGTACCCGGGATACGCGCGAGCGAGTACGCCACGCGACAGTTTGAAAGAACTGAGTGATCGCGAACCGACAAATCGCGGGTACAATTTTTCGTTCCAAGATGGATAAGTATCGTTGTACAGAATGAGCTCACAATGCACTTAACATAGGTATCTATCTTACGATTAATTAAGGCTAAAACGCACGCATTCTACGGTGTCCCCCGGTGTCCAACGATGTCCAACGGTGTCCAACGGTGTCCAACGGTGTCCAACGGTGTCCAACGATGTCCAACGATGTCCAACGATGTCCAACGGTGTCCTACGGTGTCCAACGATGTCCAACGATGTCCAACGATGTCCAACGATGTCCAACGATGTCCAACGGTGTCCAACGGTGTCCAACGATGTCCAACGATGTCCAACGATGTCCAACGGTGTCCAACGGTGTCCAACGGTGTCCAACGGTGTCCAACGGTGTCCAACGGTGTCCAACGATGTCCAACGATGTCCAACGGTGTCCAACGATGTCCAACGGTGTCCAACGATGTCCAACGGTGTCCAACGATGTCCAACGGTGTCCAACGATGTCCAACGGTGTCCAACGATGTCCAACGGTGCAGTCCAGTGTAGATCATCCAAAATTCTTTTCGCGTTTTTTGGTGATCTACACTGGACCAACGGTGTTCTACGGTCTCCAGCGGCGTCCCACGGTGTCCAACGGCATCCCACGTTGCAGTCCAGTTTAGATTATCCAAAATTCTCTTCGTGGCTTTTCGTAATCCAAAATGGACTGTATTAGCGTGATTCTGAGCTTGGTATCGAATTATTGTGCAATGTTTGTACTTATCAATGTAGTCGTTTTCTGAAAATTAATCAACTGATTAATCTGCGAAAACAATTACATCGATCGGTACAAACATTGTACAATAATTCGCAACCGTACTGGCAACATTCGGTATCAATGATACATATGTCTAACTTGGAACCACAGAAAGGAAATGAAAGTACTGACACTGTATATACAATTTAGAGTTTTGCAAAAGAGACATACGACTCGTTGTACTAAGCTTATGAAGATATCGAAAAGTTATATACTCCAACGTGACCGCAATATTTTTCTTTTAAAAATGGGAAAACGGGAAGAAGCCTGAACAATCAGACGATGGAAGAAAAATCATTTGGGCATCTAGCATACATATTTAATATGCTATGAAATGTTTTGACATTTCAACGGAACCTTTCCTACGGGTTAAACGATCATGGTGAGCAAGCCCTGGATTCTTTTGTCAAATACAGATCGAGAACAGACAGCACAATTAGTATAACAATGGCAACGCCACGAGAAGACAAAACCGAAACTGTTAGCGCCGCTTTAACTAACAGCGGAATAGACCCAACAGTTAAAGCTTTGCTTGATGCAATGCAGAAACAAATGAGTATGCTTACACTGCGTATGGATGAAGTTGTAGCAAAAACAAAAACGGGAAATGTATCGGAGGCCAGTTCCCTAATAACCGTAGACGAAGTAACCCACACCGCTAAAGATCAATCGGTCCTTCGAGAACCTCGCCCATTACTTCAAACACCACCTTAACCATCCTGGGAAAGGACTTTTCCTGAACGATATACGCAACCAGAGCTAAAAGCTGAGAGTGCATTAAAATGCATTCCGATATTAAACGGAGAGGATGATATAGACGTGGAGGATTTTATTCATGAAATACAAGAAGTAAGAATAATGTGTAGCGAACCAACACTATTACTAAAAATGATTAAAATAGAGAAGATTGTAGGAAAAGCCGCAATGGCAATCCGCAATATTCGTATTACCGAATTCGAATCTCTGTACGAAGCATTGAGACGTAATGTAGCTGCGCAAGTATCAGTGAGAGAACAACAGGACGAATTAAGAGGAATGAGGCAAGGATTAACCGAAAGCGTGCAAAACTATAACATCAGATTTCGAAGTGTTTTTAACAAACTCCAACACAGCATTACCAACGAGTATAGAGACGAACTAACTCGACGGGTGATGAACGAGCAACTATACATGGACTCTGTGACCGACTATGTAAGAGGCCTTCGTCCAGAAATAGGGCAGACGCTAATGGTTAATCTCCCCCCAAATCTCATCGAAGCAGAAAGGAAAGCAATGAATATGGAAAGATACTTTCGCAAGCACAGCTCTCGCAGACAAATGACGCGACAGACAACCGTCCCGCCATTTTATCGTAACCAGGCTTTTCATCCAGTAGACAATCGCCTCGCTATTACAAGTAACACAAATAATAAAACTCCACTCACACAAATTATTCTACCAAGAACGAACAATTTTACGAAGTTTGGGAACAGACCATTAAGCGAAATGTCCCAAATGCAATCGATTGGGACACCTTCCCAATCAATGCCAAAATTTTCGGATACCGCCTCAAGGAAAAGCCCCTCCAGGAATAAACCACGTTCAAGAACAATCAGAATTAACAATGCTACCTCAGGAAGATTACCCACAATACTATTACAATTACCAGGACGACCAGGATTGCGATTTCTCGTTGACTCCGGGGCAGGAATCAACTTGCTTAAACAAAGGTGCTTGCTACCCAGGAAAGACAACAATACCAGACACAAAGAAATTCTCCATGGGACATTCCGAATACGAATCTAACTCCAAAGTCAAATTGAATTTGTTCGACAAAAAGATAGACTTCTCTTTAATAGATGACGATTTCCCAATTATAGAAGATGGCGTATTAGGCTTACCCGGTTTGAATCAATATCGATTCGAACTCTCCAACGAAACATTGAAATTAGATAACAACACCCTTCTGCTGCAACAAGAAGCAACCCTTGCACCAGGAGAAACCATTCAAAAAATTGTATACCTCGAAGGGAAGCCAACGCCAGTGTGCTTTATCAATGGTGGTAAGTCCTCAATTCAAGTTTCTAACATTATCGAAAATACAAATACCATAGATCAAATCCAAAAATTCAAATCTTCGATTCGACTATCGCACATAGAAAAACCTTTCAGAGAACCTATAGAAAAGATTCTTCTCTATTACATGGATGTATTTAATTTAGACAGCGAAACATTACCGTGTACATCTCTTGCTAAACATTCCATTACATTGAAAGAAGATAAAATCATCAACGTAAAATCCTACCGTCCTCCCGAACACCATAAAATCGAAATAAACAAACAAATGACGGAAATGTTAGACAAAAAGATTATAGAACCCTCCGACTCTCCCTATAACTCTCCCGTCTGGGTCGTCCCAAAGAAAATCGACGCGTCGGGGAAACAAAAGTGGCGAATAGTGATTGACTTTCGGAAGTTAAACGAATTAACGGACCAAGACGCATATCCATTACCCGACATTGACGATATACTATCGCAACTAGGGAACGCAAAATATTTCTCCGCTTTAGACTTATCCTCGGGATTCCACCAAATACCCATGGATGAGAATTCGAGGAAGTACACCGCATTTAGCACACCACAAGGGCACTTTCACTATACCAGAATGCCATTCGGGCTCAAGAACGCACCCGCTACCTTTCAAAGAATGATGGACACCGCGTTAAGAGGTTTAATTAATAATCATTGTTTCGTCTATCTCGATGATATCATTATATTCGGGCAATCGATAGAGGAACATAATAAAAACCTAGCCATTATACTCCAAAGACTCAGGGAAGTAGGTCTAAAAGTACAACCGGATAAATGTGAATTCCTAAAACCCGAATTGGAATATTTAGGACACTTAGTGACAGCAAACGGAGTAAAACCTAACCCTGAAAAGATAGAAGCAGTAAAGAACTTCAAACTACCCAAAAATCCTACGGATGTAAAATCGTTCCTTGGGTTAGCCGGATACTATAGAAAATTTATTAGGAATTTCTCGAAAATTGCCAAACCGTTAACGGAACTAACTAAGAAAGACATACAATTCCACTGGACTGACAAAACACAACTTAGCTTCGATACATTAAAAGAAAGACTATGCCAAGCACCAGTACTAAAATACCCCGACTATACGAAAACATTTACGTTAACAACGGACGCCAGTAATGAAGGTCTAGGAGCCATCCTTTCACAAGACGGACACCCTTGTTGCTTCATTTCAAGGACATTAAACCCCCCTGAACGAAATTATACTACGACGGAAAAAGAATTATTGGCCATCGTTTGGGCAGTTAGAAGATTTAGGCAATATTTATTAGGCCGCAAATTCAAAATTCAAACAGACCACCAAGCCCTTAAATGGCTGCACAACTGCAAGGACCCCTTTAGTCGATTGATTCGATGGAGATTGAGATTAGAGGAATACGAATACGATATAGAGTACGTAAAAGGAAAGGAAAACGTAGCCGCTGACACCCTATCCAGAGTACACGCGATAACACAAACTGACGTTTTATTAAGACAATTCAGAGACTGGGAAAAATCAGAAGAAATACCAAAATTATTGAAACTAACATCTAACAAAGACAACTTTTTCCAATTAACAAAACCATATCTGGGCCCATATGACGAAACCGTATGGTTACAGAAAATATCAGACATACTTAAAACAAATAGAAAGATAGGAATAGGAGACAATAACTTAAACGCACAAGACAAAGCACACATAAAAAGATTTCTTTTATTTTTCAATGACCAACGCGACGACATAGAATTTGCTTACGAACCAATACAGAGTTTAAGCGAAGAGGAAATAGAACAAGTACTAAAAGAAAATCATGACTTGGTAGGACATCCCGGAATACAAAAGACGTACGACAGAATCCGAGGCAAATATGATATCCCACATCTAATAGACAGAATAAAAGGCAGAATAGGAACTTGCGCGACATGTCAAACATCAAAGACTACTCGGATAAGAGGAAAGGAGGAACCACAGATAACCGACACCCCGTTAGAATCTAACGACAAAATCGCTATGGATGTGATAGGCCCGTTGAAAAAGACCAAGATAGGAAACCAATACATTCTCTCTATACACGATGAACTAACCAAATATTTAATACTTGTGCCCCTAAAAACACAACAGACCCAATCAATCTGGAATGCTTTACTGAATCATTACATTTATATATTCTCCGCACCGAAACGTATATTAACTGACAGAGGACAAAGTTTCATTAGCGAGCTAATGCAACGATACGAAGAAGCATTTAGGATCAAACACATAAAAACCACCTCATTTCATCCACAATCCAACGGAAGCCTAGAACGAACACATACTGTAATATCCGACATGTTAAAAGCTATACAAAACGATAATGAAACAGAATGGGATCAAAACCTAAATTTTGTGTGTCTAGCATACAACACTATGGTTCATGATGCCACTGGATATACCCCTTTCGAACTAACATTTGGACACAAGGCCAATCTCCCATCTACCATATCCCAAAATCCGCAAAGAACATACGCTGATGAGATCAGCTTCAGGAAACGAGAATGGGATGCCAAGCTACTTAAAGCCAGGGAAACTCTAATGAAGAGTAAACAAAGATACCAAAGAGATCAAAGAAAAAAATTCTCCACGAATCCGATGATTTCGTGCCCTTAGGCATACCCATCATAGTTTTCCTCGACAGCGTTACCGCGATGGAGAACCACTCTCCGGCACGATCTCAAAGACGATTCAAGTAACTCTCAGATACGTAGTGATTGCCTCGTGCATTAACATTGAGTACAACTTAGACGCTGAAGAAAAGTTCGTCATCCCCTTGACCGCGGATTCGTTAGTGAGCCTAGGATCATTGTCATTAGCTTCTCGAGTATCTAATTATCGCGATTACTTGTCCAATTCCATCATAGTCATATTTGCACTAGTAAATATCTCCTCTATTGCATAATGATCACGTCTAGCGCCAATAGGGATTCGTTTCACGCCCTCAACCCTAACTCAAATCTTAACGCCAACCCGACATATATATTATACATTCGTAATAAAGTTCCGTATTTCAGCAGTCATGGTAACGTTAACGCTGACAAAGGAATATGTCTTATAGCAGTATTTTCAGTAATAAACGTAGTAATAAGGGGCGCTGAAAAAGAAACAAAGCAGTAGCCAGAAGGGCTACTAAAATTCAATCGTCTTCCACTCTATATAAACCCGATCAACACGCCGAGAGTGGAACTGAATATTCTTGTTTCGCAACACTAATTTACTACTAATATTTATGAAGCAGAAAATTCTCAAAATCAAACGCGACGAGTGCTTCGTTACATCTGCAATATCAATTAATCTACCATTAAAAAAAAGAGAAAAATCTGAAAATTCCCGATATCTGATACGCAACGCTAATAACTATAAATCTACGCACTCGTATTTAAGCAATACGCAACACTAATAGCGAGAGATTGCAGTGCAACCATTTAGGAGGTTGCCGATGAACGATCACACTTGTACAGCTCTTTAGGCTGTACGTGTGATCCAGGAGCAGTGTCCGACAAATGCAGTCGGAGGGTTTGGGCAGTTTGTGAACGCAACTCTACTTAACAAAACGCGATCATTCATTATCGCAACGCTAACAGGAAAAATAAGTAGAACTCGCGATGGAACAATGTCGCAACGCTAATTCTTAAAGTGAATTTAATGAAAATTGCTATTTACTATTTGAAAAAGCTACTTTAAATATCCTAGTATTGCTACTTAAACAGAAAAAATTCTAAAAATTGCAAAAGACAATCGCGATATCGTAATTCGCAACTCTAAAGCAAACGCGATTATCATTTTATCGCAACTCTAATTCAAACCGTAATCATTCTCTCGTCACACTAATGAAAAGCCGTGATATTATTTCGCAACTCTAATACAACCCGTAATTAATTTGTCGCAACACTAATAAGAAAAATCGCGATTTGCCCAATGGGACGATGGACCGATATATATATCGGCCAAAAAAACAAAGACTACTACTACTACTACTATTACTACTACTACTACTACTACTACTACTACAAATACTAAAAGCGAGCATAGTGACAAAGTAGTAACGATAATGACTTCCCATGCTCCGGATGACCCAGAGGATGGGGAGCCATTAGTAGTTGCCCTCTTGAGTGACAGTTTGTCGGGCCTCTTCGGCTTATAGCCTCTTCCTTCTTCGGGCGCAATGCCCGCTGAAACTTAAATCTAAGCTCGAGACTTCTAAATCGCAAACAAAAAAAAAACTTATAAAATAAAAATATAAACCGCGGAAGCTGATGGAAGTGCATATGGACTGACCAACGATCACAACAGTGATCGTTGCTCACTCGCATGTGCGTGCTCGAGCAATAAACGTTCGTTTCGAGACCATTCGCGACCGCGACCGCGAAATTCGAAAAATCGAAAGGCAAAACCAGAGACGAGTGCATGCTCTACTCGTGCCAGTTTCACCGTCGATTTTTCAAATTAGATTTCCAGAAACAGGTTGGTCACACGAAAACGCGCCTACCCGACTAGAGACTGTGCCAACCTGCCCGGCCCTACCTACTTATAATTAGCAGACATACCAGAAAGTATACTACCTATCCTACCTAACGCTATATTTAAAAAATGGCAAAACATGCACACCAACACACTCACTCCACGGTTCTCACACATACCACCCGGGCGCAAAGGTCCTACACTAGAGAGGACGTCCCGGGACGCCTCCGACACCCGAGCTTAATACAACATGCACACTCTAAGGTACTTACCTTTTTCCTGAAATCGACTGACGAAGGCTAGTGACCATTGCGTAATACGTGATAAAACACGTCTGAGGAAATTATATTTTTAAAATAGATATAAGTAAACTTGAAATTATAATTGCAATTGATACCAATATTAAGAGTGTGATTACACTTAATCGTGTAAATGATATTATCACAACTGTGACTGCATCGAGACGTAAATTCAATCGATATATGTCTCGACATTTTTAATATTTGAAGTTTTAACGAATGAGAAAAAGCGACGCAATTCCACTGCCTAACAACACACACACACACACACACACAATGTGGAAAATACGTCGTGCACGATACACTAACACATCGTCAGTCGCTGAGAAATTATTATATTACTTAATTCTAGATCATCGTGCCCAATGTCTTTCTCCCATTCAAGTAGCACCTGGGCACGTGAATGAGATCCTGACAATGGGCACGGAAAGGGTTAAACCTGAAAATCCTGATCTAAAAAGATGATTAGTTTGTGTAATTTTTATTTAACGGACTAAAGTTCTTTGATTTTATATTCTACTACTTCGTTTCTGATTATCTCTATTAATTTAATAGTAATTAAGTAAGTCTACTTTATTAATTTAATAGTAACTAAGTAACTCTACTTTATTAATTTAATAAATTAGAACAAAATTTTAATATTACAAAAAAGGTAGCGTTAATTGAAAAAGACTGAGACTCGATCAAATGGAATAATTGACTCTAAATATATTACTAAGAAAGAAATAATCTCAGGCGATCTCTTTATCAAAGCAAATACTCGAAAATGTAAAAGCAATGTTCAAAATTATTGCTTTGATTAAAAAATCTGCCTGTCGCGAAATGTCTTCTTGCACGTAAAATTTCACACATCCTTGTACGGAAAAAAAATGAATTTTAACTCATATTTTAAATTCTAATAAGTGAAATAAACGAACGTGACTTAATATTGTCACGATTAATTCATTGCTTAAGATCAAGTATATTTATGTCATACAGATATATTCGTGTACATATTTGCCGTTTGCAAATATTTATAGGGAATATTAACATGCATATTTATAAATAACACGAATATATTCTCAAGTGTATATGTTTAAACTAATTATTATAATCGCGATGTACAAGAAGACCTATCCTATACTAATAAATTTGAGAAAAGAATGTTACTACTCACGGGTATAAAAAATACCCGCGGTCACTATGCTCACAAAAAATTCTACGTAATACAACCAGTCACTCGTGTCGATTCGGACCTTTCATCCTACGACATGATTGAGTGACCGGAGGAACAGAAATGCATGCGACTCACCGTTCGAAGCGGAGAAACAAAGGACGTATTATGGATGCTGCGCCACCCCAGCGAATATCATCAGGAAGACTCACATCAGGAAGGGACCGTTGAAAGTCCAATGGTGGAAATAGGCTTTATGCTCTTGAGATATGCACTGACTCTAATACCGAAAACGAATGTTGGATAATATATAAAGTAAGGCTACGTTTCCGCCACTTTAATAAAAACTATAATGATTTTAAAATTTTGAAAAAAAACTATTGCGTAGCAAACACTGACTCTACAAACCGCATTGCGCGCGGTCACAAATATTCCACGTAATGTTATAATTTAATAGTATAATTGTTACAAAATACTAGTTTAAATGTTGTTAATTATTAGTTTAAATGTTGTTAATTATTAGTTTAAATGTTGTTTATTAATAGTTTGAATGTTCTTAATTAATAGTTTGAATGTTTTTAATTAGTTGTTGAAATATTGTTAATTATTATTTGAAATGTTGTTAATTAATAGTTTAGATGGTGTTAATTAACTGGTTAAATATTGTTTATTAATTGTTTAAACGTCGTTAATTAATAGCTAAAATGTTGTTAACTAAGAGTTTTAATGTTGTTAATTAATAGCTTAAATGTTGTTAATTAATAGTTTAAATGTTGTTAATTAATAGTTTGAATGTTGTTAATTGATAGATTAAATGTTGTTAACTAAGAGTTTAAATGCTGTTCATTAATAGCTTAAATGCTATAAATTAATAACTTAAATGTTATAAATTAATAGCTTAAATGTTATAAATTAATAGTTTAAATGTTATAAATTAATAGCTTAAATGTTATAAATTAATAGCTTTAATGTTATAAATTAATGGTTTAAATGTTATAAATTAATAGCTTAAATGTTATAAATTAATAGCTTAAATGTTATAAATTAATAGCTTAAATGTTATAAATTAATAGCTTTAATGTTATAAATTAATAGCTTAAATGTTATAAATTAATAGCTTAAATGTTATAAATTAATAGCTTAAATGTTATAAATTAATAGTTTAAATGTTATAAATTAGTGGTTTAAACTTTGTTAGTAAATAGTTAAAATGTTATGGTTTAATAGTTTAAACGTTTTAAGTTGATAGTTTAAATCGCAACAGTTCTTTCTTAATGTTCACAGTGCGAGAGGTGTAGCACAAATGAGCTCGCGCGCGAGTAGCATCTTCCTTATATAACACTGGCATGCACTTGACAATGTCAATCAAACGGTAACGGTTTGTTGGTATCTTAAAAGTTGATTTTTCATTATAACACAATCGAATTTAATAATTTTTAATTTTTTATTGTAAATTGACGCCTTCAAGCAATCTATTATAATAACCATTTTCATAATTTTTATATTTTTTATCAGCTGAAACTAAAGTTGCATTTCTATGGTACTACTTTTTGACGTAAAACTGTCTTAATCTATATTCAATAGCAGTTTATAACAAACATAATTTTATTATAATAGCCAAAAATGAAGTTGACCAGTGGTCAAGAGCCCAAAAAAGAAAGAATCTATATAATATTTCAATTTGTAATAATTATTGATTTTTTGGCACTCTTACGAACATTATCTACTTTAATGATCCATCATAATATTTTATAACAATTTATCAATTTTCATAACTTAATTCTAGACATATACCATCGTTCAACAATTAATTATTAAATATATAAATCTAATATGTTCTTACACGCACAAGTGTGTTTTACTTCCTAAAATAAGATCATGATAAAATAATAAAAATTTTAGAATTTATACATCAATCAATAGCAAAGTAAATAATGATAATAAATTATTTTCAATTAAAGAAATTTCTCTTTTTCTGATAGTAGACATGATAGTAGTAGTTTTCAAAGATCATTCTAAATTGCTAACATTTTTGTCACGTTTTTCTATTTATTACAATGTTTGAATTATTGAAATATATTTACTAATAATTGTATGAATAATTAAGTAATATACTAATATACTAATACTATATTTTGTTTAATAGTAGCAGCTACATTCGTGTAATATAAAAGCTTTTCATTAGAAACATAATCTTATTCGTAATTGTTACTGAACATTGTCTGAAATATGTTTTCTATTCCTCAATTTCATCAATTCAACTGTTCGAATACCCTTTTCACGCCCTTAACCCTAACTCTAATCTTAACGCCAACCCGACATATATATATAGGATCACGGGCGCCAGGAATCGAACCCGGGCCCGAACGTTCGAAACCTAGAGCGCTAACCACTGCTTTTTTTTTTTTTTTTTATCTCTGTTTATTTGTTCCAGGTTATTTACATATTTTTCTACATCATTTTTTTCCAGAATAAACGCTGAATTCTAATTGTAGGGTGGTACAGGCAAGAGTACCGATACGCGGCGGTACGACGTAGCCATGCATTATTACATTCTTTTCTCTTTTTTTTTTTTTTAAGATTATTATTGTTAAATAAAATAAAATTAAGCCGCTGTTGCGCTGTGCCTATGTACGATATTTTAATTTATGTCCTGAAAGCCTGGACGCAAAAACAGGACAGGCGCTAACCACTGCGCTACCGTGTCCGTTGCTTAGTTGGTGTCGTGTAGCGGTATTTCTTGTCGAGAGCCGCTACATTTTATTTGTTAACAAGTTGGTATAGTTTGTGTGTTTAATAACGATGAATATAATGATAAAGCGTTACAGTTTATTCAGTGATAAACAATGTCAACGTGTTCGTTTGGCTTAGCGACTTTATTCATGTAACCATACTAAAGCCTAGTAGCGTAGCAAAGCGTACGCCCCTCTTTCTTCTTTTTGATACTACATGAATAATTAAGTTTAAAACACATGCACGCATCTCACGTTGTTCCACAGCATCCCATGGTGTCCAACGGCGTCCAACGTCGTCCAACGGCGTCCAACGTCGTCCAATGGTGTCCAACGGTGTCGGTGCCACCCACGATGTAGAGGTAGTCCGAAAGAGTCTCCTCGGAGGACTCCACAGCGGCGCCCCGCATCGCCACGCATGTGCTGGACGACCCCCGGTTCATAAGCCGGAGATCGGGCGCCGCCTCCCAGTCCTATGCGACGCGCCACCTTCAGTCGGACTTGCGAGAGGCCCACGACGATGAGTGAGCATGGAAGTCCCCAATGTCCCCTTCTCTCCCCTTTTTCCCGCATTCTCCGTTCTTCGCTTCGGAGCTTTCCTAGGGTTCTTTGACCCTGACCCTGGAGTTGTCTTCGACGGATATTTCTCGGCCGACGTCTTCTTGCTTTTTCTTCTACTTTCCACGGTCTGCCATTCTATAATAGCGGCTTGTCCACCCTTAGTCGCTGAGGTGATTAAGGCTCCAGTGTAAATCCTTCCCGTGGTCTGCTTGGAGACGACCTCCATTTCGTTCTTTCTATCGGTGTCCTGTAAGCGATCCTCTCCTAGTCGGGCCACAGCGATACCCAGCTCCTCCGTCTTGCGCCCGAACTCAGTGAGGATGCTTGTTTTCTCTTTTCGCTGCGCCTCTTTCTCCACGTCCAGTGCCGCCAGGTGTGCTTCTATGATGACGGCAGCGCAAGGAGCGGTATTCGTTCTTCCCGCCATCACTGTTACGCCAGTGGCGAATACATTCGACGCGTGTCTCAATGATTTCACCGATGTGCCTTTAAGATTGCCAAATATTTCGGCAACCTTAGCTACCACCGCGGCTTGTCGGAACATTCCCGCCCATATGTTCGCCGAATGAGTGCGTTCATCTCCTCGGCCAGATCCGGTTGGTACCCGGTATGTCCACCAGACGTTTCTTCGATAGGTTGGCTCGCTGCGCTTGATGGGCGGCGGAGGAACCCGTCCTTGGGAGAGGCCAACTCTGCTTCGGTGCTTCCTCTCGCGACTTCCTCCAATGATAATACGTAGTTTTTTGTGATTGTATGTGTATTTCTTCTGTGTAGAAATCATCCGATCGATAATGTTATAAAATAATGGTAAATTGTTACAAATTAGTTGTTGTTTAAATCTTGTTGATTAATAGCTTAACACGTTAACGCCGGCGTGCGTCAACATACATGTATTTCACAAAATAGGTAATACAAAATAGATTTATATTATTTTATCTCAACATTATAAGCAGACATACAATAGTAAAAACATAACAATCCAATATTATAAACTTAACATAATTATTTCCTTTTCTCATATAATTTTTTGAAATATGTTAGACAGAGTGCTGGCTGGTCCTTACAACGATCACAATATGTTGTTACATTTTTTGATTCTTTCCGCGTCATACTCTCTACTTTTTATTCTAGAAATGCGTTTATAACATTCTTTACACCGCCGTCTCGTCTTACTCGCGGGCTCTTGGTACGACTGCAGAAAATGTGAACGTTTTTTGGCCAATACTTCATTTTTACTTGGCATTTTTTTCTGTGGGGATTCACTATATTTAAAAGGTGATAAATAATTTCTTCGCGAAATTTTAAAATTTTAATACTTTTAGTACCCCATTTTCTATGTACATACCACGCATTTACGAGGCAAGTCCCGCATATTAATTCTATTATAATCTTTTTATACCGTTTTATGGTTCTGCGCAAACAAGTATAATAGGATGACACAGATGATCAGAATCGGATAGATCAACCCCCTCTTTAGCATCATTATCAAAAAAAAAAAAAAAAAAAAATAGTCTGGCTTTAATTTACTATGTTTCCCTTGAACAATAACACACCTATGATTTTTTGAAGTAGCTAACATACATACCGGTCTTTTGTCAATCGATTTTAAAAATTTAACGTAACTTAACACTATTTTCTTCGTGCATGTTCCTTACGCGCGTCGTTGTTCTCCGACGAACATGCATGACTACTTCCTTTTTTCTGTACGGAATTGAAAAGTTTTTTGATTTGCGCTATGAACATTTCTTATAGAAAAATGTTCACAAAATTGCGTGCGATGGTCAGAATTCGCATCAGACCTCTACTTTTTGAGAAAAATCGAAAAGAGTACAAAATTAGGGCCAAAGCTGATCCCGTCAGCTTTACTTAACATTTATAGATATATGCAAATTGATATTGATAAACTATTGTATATCAATGTATTAGTTGAAGTCCTTGGAATTCATTGAACCCAACAGGAATCGTATAGCTTTTGCAATTTTGCTATAAATTGAGGTCAAAGTTGAAAAATTGCAGTCGTGTCGAACATTCTAATGTGATCCAGCGCCGCTCCACGAAGCAGACCGTGAATTTGGACGTTAATTCACAAATTAATACTAAATTGTTACAAATTGATAGTTTAAATGTTGTAAATTAACAGTTTAAGTGTTATAAACTAATAGCGCAAATGTTACAAACTGGTAATTTAATTCATAAAAGTTCATTTCTTCGATCTTCACGGTACGGTAGTTGAAACGGAAATGAACTCGCGCGCGTGTCGTGTGTTCCGTATATATTTGTTGGCATACACTTATCGATCAAACAGAAACGGTTTGCTGATATCATAAGAAGTGGTTTTTAAAAGTTATAAATTAATGTCTCAAATGTTTTAAATTAATAGTTCAAATGTTATAAATTAATGGTGAATTGTTACAAATTACTGCTTTAAATATTGTAGATTAATAGTTTAAATGTTGTAAATTCATAGTGTAAATGTTGTAAATTAATAGTTTAAATATTGTAAATGATTAGTTTAAATGTAAATTAATAACTCAAATATTACAAATTAAAAGTTTAGATGTTGTAAATTAATAACTTAAAAGTTGTAAATTAATAGTAAATTGATACGCAATGATGACACGTTTCGAGAATTCGTACCTCAAAAACGGTTATGCATGTTTGCCCGTCAAATTGATACGCGTTGTCGATACGATACGAGGGTACGCGATAAATGGATACATAGCTCTCGGACTCACGTACGACTACTACCGTGTAAGAATACAAAAGAACGCAGGTGTTTCGCTTAGTTGAAAAGTAGAGGGGTTACCGACGACGAATATACGTAGTACATATGTACGTTTCTTCCACTGACTTCGTTCATGTCATGTTTGATCTCTTGCTTGTAGTGGAAATAACGAAGATTAATTTTTCCCTCTATATTTTTGTGATATTTTCTTTGCGGTTTTTTAATGTGGGCAACATTATAGTTCGTATAAAGAGAATTAAAAACAGTGAGAAAGTGCGCGATTAAAATTTAGTGAAGAAGAAGTGAAAATGATCAATCATTGCGTTAAAACCGATGGTATTATATATTATTATTATTATTATTATTATTATTATTATTGTTATTATTGTTGTTGTTGTTGTTGTTGTTATTGTAGTAGTATAGTATAGTATAGTATTATAATTAAAAGAACATGGATGTAAAAACAGTGTAAAGAAGCTTAAGGAATCACGAATGAATTTCTCTTGAAAACTCGGGTGTAAATTAAAATGAAGCCTCGTCGGGCCTAGTTTTGGTTGAAACGACTGCAAGATATTGATACACGGAGAAGTTACATTTTTCATTGATGTGTAAGTCACCATTTGTAAAATTTATATACGCTAATTTAGGTACGGATGTGGAATGTTTTTTTATCCTTCAAACGAAATTTGCACGGTTTGTCCTATTTTAACTTCAAAATATTATTGCTTACGTTGTGTATACATATTAGTTTTTTCTTTAAATGAAAAACATGATCTTTTATGAATATCATACATATATATACGTACGTATGTATGTATATAATTGAATCGAATAAATTTGAAATTGAGAATTTTTATTGTTAAGAAGTTACGTTTATGCAAAAACTAAAAGGAAACAAAAAAGGAAACATATTAAACATAGAAAATATTAAAGTATATCTTATGAATTGCATTAGATAATATGCTAATGTATTGTGATACAATTATGATAAGCAAGAAAATTGGAATTTATCATGGACCTACCTAAATGTATCTTTTTTGTCATTTCTTTTTTAAATATAAACTTTGTAGTTTCTCCATGTAAATACATTTTTAATCTTTCATTAGGACAGGGCATAATGTTTTATGAAATTAATAATCAGGAACTCAGAATCTAGTAATCGTTTAATTATTTGGTCTCGAATGTCTACTAATGTCGTGTTTGAGTGTACATTCGTCAAAATGTTACAAATATTAATGCCCATTTTAGACACTATTTATAACTACTGTACACTTTTTTCACAATAACATCACTGTGCAACAAGACTGTATTGAAAGGGCGACTACTTTAAAAATATCGCGTATGTGATAAATCATGTACGTATCGAATTTTTATATCGTATTCGTCTCGTTCATTTACGCGAAAAAACATTTCGAGCAATTATTGCTGATACAATGGTACAGGGTGACAGAATAAAGGTTTGTAACTTTTAGATTAGATAGCACTCGCCGAATGATGCCAAAAGATCCTAACAAAGATAGATGGAAAAAATTAATATTTTCAAACATATAAACAATTTTTTCCTTTGGTTAAAGCGACTGGTTGTTTCGCTTCGTGACATATCGTGCCATATGGAAACAACGGATTATCTTATCCATTCTTGTTAAAAAATTATCTGACAAAATTCCAGAGAGATCAGGTTGTCGAAAGAACTTTCGACTAAATTTATAATTTGATAAAATAATCTGAAGATGTACTTGACTTTAAACTTGTACAAGCGGTAACAGTTTAAGAAAGCATTTATAGTTAGTTTACTGTAGTAGCTACTTCAGTATTTGATACAGAAGTTAATAGTTTTTCATCAAATTACCAATAAGGTTTTAGCAACTAAGTACACTTTAAGTTTTACAACTACAAGTTTTATATATTCAACCATAGAAACGAAACACTTCGTACTCGTACGGTATCGTAAAACATGTTAAACGTTGGCAAAAAACGTCGTCTTGTATGATTCTCGTTATATCTTTATATACGTTATGTAATATCGTTTGAATGTTTGCTGTTCTATCCCATTATTCGAGGGTTAGCGCGATTCATCGAATTTCACGATTGTTCGTTTAGGAATAGTTCAGGAATAATAGAAAGTTTTACGCGTCACGCATGCCAAAATGTTATTAGCTCCGTTTAATCAAATCGCGAATTCGATTAATAAACAGTTTATAAGACACGAAATTTTATGTAGATTGTTTATAATTTGCAAAATTTAACAAAAGAAAAATTAACAAGCACAAAAGATTTGCATAATTTGATTAATTTTCAGTTTGATAGTTTAAGTACTTTGATCTTAGTTTGACTCTTGCACGATAATTTATTAACTAATAATGTTAGTGAATCGATAAACTACAAATTATAGATTATAAATATCAATTTTATTTTACTTTGCTTTTTTTGTCAAGAAGGATAATCAGGTGGCTTGTAACTTGTAAAATTTCATTTCGTTGAAATACTTTCCCTCTTCTATTGTATATAAAATTCCAACATATAATAATGCAATTTGCAGTTTTCTTCGAAGACCGTATGTCACGTGAAATAACCAGGACATGCTTGAAGGAAGCTCGAGTTCAAGGTTTCGGCAACGGTAACGATATCGATACGAAGAAAGAAGAGAAAGTTTCGTTCGTTGAAATAAATCTCTCGAGCTACTATAAACCTTGAAACCTTAAAAGGAAAGCATTGAAAAAATAGCACGAAATTTTTAGCAAATCATTTGATTCTCTTGCGTTGCACCATGAGAATCGAAACTAAGTATCCACCGTTGATCTTAATACTATTGCCAGCAGTCGCGAGTTCTTTCGTGGACTTGTTGCGAAACATGCTTCAATCAGGAAGGGTAAGTTCTTTGGCTAAGGCCCACTAAAACACTTGAATAATCCTCCACCTACAAAATTAATTTTCTAAATTAATTTTAACTACAAAATTTTAGAAATATCGTGTCTTTACGGTTTTTTTGTTATTAATAAACATCAGTTACGCTCTCACTTTATAAATAATGGGACATCTGGGTTCTCTTGCGCTTTGTCAGCTGTTCATGATAATAGTATATTAATAACGAATGACAAGTTATAGGTTATAAATTTTAATTGCTCAATTTTTGGACTTGATATCGAATAGAACAATCAGCTGGTAATTTATAAAATTGATTCGTACAACTTGTCTATTTCATTCTCAAATTTGTTACTGTTATGTAAAAGAATTAATTGGCACTGGGAATTGACTGAAAGACGTTGATCAATTAATATTTAGGTAGCAATATGCAATGATTGGACTTTGAATGCCTAACGCCACAGGTGGTAGTCATATTTCCGATAGGAACATTTTTTTGGATATTACATGCATTCGGTACATTTATACGCTTCTAAATAGTCTTCAAATTTCCAATAAATGCATAAAAATGCAGACATTTACAGACTGCACATAATTTTAAAAAATATACATATGCATTTTTTCTTTTTTCTTCCCTTTTTTTTTTGTCTATACAAATATTGTAGATTATAGATACTTGTAAAGCTGAAATAGATTTCGAATTGTAGCAGTATAATGAAATAAATATATATGATAATTAGATTGAACCAATACAATCTTTTGACCAATACAATATTTATTTTCACAAACCAAAATTATAATTAATTACAATTATTTACTTCCGCAAATTATTTTTCTCCTCGCAATCGCTTTCAGCAGCTACTATACTAACAATAAGGCCACGTTCATTCGTCTAATCCATTGATCGATCAATGTTCGGTTAATACAAAAAGTATTATTTATTCTACAAAATATCGGTTGATTTAACTGAATAATATCAACTTGACTATCAATCATGTTACTGCTGAATTTTGATCGACTTCATTGTTTCCGCGCCAGAATGTTGCACGTTAACGCGACATTGCGACCTATGTACATGTTACGTTAAACCGGAAGAACGACTAGACAACCAAGGAAACGAAAGAGTGCTTTGCATGCCGAGTAATTTAGTGAAAGGCCAGTACTTTTCTTTGAAAGAACAAACTAGACCGGATTCCCCGTGTTTGTTCGGTCTCATGTTCAGTCAGTCCATTTTCATGCACGGGCACGGTTGTTCGTAAATTATTTGCGACCTGTATTTAAGCCACGATGCGATAGAATGCAAATGAAGGAAAGCAACTGCCGCGACGTGCATTGTATTTTATATGTGCTAAACCCGTTGCCACTAAAATGACGGTTGGTATAGGATAAAATTCTATCGAAACTGATGGTGCCATGTATACATCGAACATGATACCGCGAATGCTCGCAAAATGATACGCAACGGAACTTTTATGCCTCGCTGAAGAACTCGCGCTAGAATAAGAACGAAAATAAAGAATTCGCTAACCGTAAGTAGTAATGTGACAAACGCGCGCACGTAAATTTCTTCTTTGCTATTAATTGAAAATTTTCTATCTTCTATAAGATGCTCGTTGAAAATAAATTATCGGTATACGTATACGGTAGAGTCATTCGAGAAGTTGTTAAATTACATCAGAAACATTTAGGTAATTACATATTTGAAATGATATAGAATGAAAATCACAAAGGAAACGTGATAAGTACAGTTTTCTTTTATTTTTGCATTTTAAAATGTGTTTTTAAAATTAAACGCGAGAATTTGAATACGACGTAGGTGGAAACGAAAACAAGCTTGTCAGATCGAAGGATGTAAGTTTTCTAACAATAACTATGATGACTTGACCAAGTTTTATGAACGTTCAAAATATAATTATTAACACAAGCAATATTTTAAAGAGGATAAAACTGCCAAACCAAGTACATATCGAATATATCGAACCCTTGAGAACAGTTGTTTTTCCTGTCAAAAAAATGAGAAATATGATTTATTATGTTTCTCATCTATAATCTTCAAATAGTCACTTTTATCACTAGCAACAGAGTCATTATCTTTCCTTGGTTGTTCATTATTTTCTATTCGTCTTCTATTCATTCTATAGATTCTATCTGTTATATTCTCGGTCGGATTTTAATTAGTTTTATAGATTATAAAGCGTAAAGTAATTCGAGGAGATTTTCGTTTTTATTCTTTAAAAATAAAATAAGATGCATGTTATGTTCCGTTATACTGCTATACGTATCTCTCGCGTTATCGTTATAGAGAAACCTAATATGTAACGTAATATGTATACCCAATATGTAACAAGTAACTAACTCTAACTTTATTTAATTAGTTACAATTTAATTCACAATTACTACTCGGCACGAGCAAATTCACATGTTGAATCGATCATTAAACCATATGAATTTCTGGCTCTGCCCAGGTCTAATAATGAATTGTAATTAATTGCAATTAATTATATAAAATTTTATAGTGAAAGAAAACTTATAAGTTTAACAGAGAAAAATGTTATATATATTTATATGTATAAATAGTTGTTCGGTTTCGGGTGTCAGGAAATACAGCAAAAAAAAAAAAAAAAAAAGAAAAAAGACAGGCCAAAATACCCCTGCATGCGAGCAGACCTTCTATCCGACGAACGAAAGTAAGACAGCTTAAGCAACGGAGTGCACAGGGATCGTCAAATCGAACGATACAATATGGACAGTTCGTGTAAGGAGGTTTGCTCGCACACTCAAGATATTTCGGCTAATGTTTAATTATCAATAACTACAAAAACAAAGCCGAGGATGTAATTTTTTTTTTATTCTTGACATTCGGTTTATTTCGACTGCAAGAATCACTCCTTAAATTTCCTGACACCTGTCACCGAATATCCTGTATAACGAATGTATATTATACATACGTGTATGTGTAATGCATAAGTATAAACACATTTTATTAAAAGTAATTACATTCAAATAATAAAAAAAAAAGTACAGATAGATGTTCTGGACATAGAATAAATAATTAAATATAAAAAAGATTATCTTCTTAGGACGATGTCGAAAAAAATGGAATTGTGTATCCTGTGATATATGGTGGCATAAGAAGTCAACCTCGTGTTCCTGATCATGTGCCATTTCCGTGTAATGTACAATTTGGAAGGTATGTTCGATCAACACCTTTTTAATTAAGATCCTTCACCGAAGCATGCCTTATCATAGTACAGCATAACGCACTATATAGTATGATATAATATAATGTTAACGTGGCACCTTATCGCATCAGTCCTATTACAATTATTATGGGTCGCTTATTTATATGTATGTATAATGTATAACCACGTACATATGTATGTGTAATATACGTCATTAATTAGAGAAAGAAGAGAAACAAAAAATATTAAAAGCAAAAGTATATAAAAGCAATTAAGGTTTACTAGTATATTTCTTAAGTCTCGTTACTTACTATCTTATCAAGTATTGTAATAGTAAGTAATTTCAAGAATTAATTAATCAATGGAAATCAATGATATACGAGTTTGTATTTTGTTTAAATTACAACGATCTTTAAATATAGTTATTATTTTGAAATTTTTAGATTTTTACCTTTATTTATTCGCTTATTTATTTAACAATCTATTTATCTCCTATAATTTTCAAAACAGGAAGCCAAAACTTTGAAAAATTTGCTACGAAAATTTGTTTCGTTAGTAAAAAATAGTTTTTAATAGATAAATTTCGATAAATCTTTAGTAAAACACACCAAATAATGTTACAATAAATGAACTCCAATGAGTTCGTAATACAGAAATATTCTCTTAATCCTCAACAGCTTAGGTATCAATCTGGTTTATCATTGTTTAATAACATCGGTACATAGTTCTTGCTCCGAAGTAAACAACTAGTTCCTGACTCGAAATAAGCAACTATCTGTTTCCTCTTCTTTATTTGAAGTCGTCGAGAGAAAGTGAGATATCCGAGAACGAGTAAGAGGTCCGTAAAAGCGAGGGACCACAAATTTTTACGATCGAGTAAACAGAAACGTCGTTTAAAATAGAAGACTGCCCGGCCGATCACTTTATGATTTGCCGCTATCTCGACACTCTGGAGACTTCGTTTCTCTTTCCCTCTTTCGAGAGCAAAGTCAACCTGAATAGTATGCCTGCCTGACTCGTAATAAACAGCTGGTCAATGACGAGCGTGTTACTTATTTCGAGGCAAGACTATAATATTTAAGTATACAAGATATTTTATTGCAACTTACAAATGCACATAGTACATAGTATGTATAGTAATCGTTATGCGTAATAATAGTATCAATAATTTTCAATTATCCTTCCTACTCCCTATTCTTTTACCTTAGATCATTATCAACGCCTGACAATGTGCATCGTTTACGGCCTGGTGATATAGATGTAGTCGGTGGACTGGGCGATTCGTTGGTCGCAGGAAGCGGAGCTCTAGAAGAGTTTGCAGTAGGAACATTTATAGAAGCACGTGGAGTTAGCTGGTGTGTGGGTGGTCAAGGTGATTGGAGACGATTCTTAACCGTTCCTAATTTACTAAAGGTATTAAACGCATTAAATTTACGTTCTCCTTGAATCCAATTTAGCAAATAGAAGGGAAACGCAATGTACGCATGTTCTTCACAATGCATGCTCATGTATTGTTATTGTTGTACAGTAGACATTTATTCTGATTTAAAGATAATGAAACTCTGATATAATTATTGGTATAGATATTATTTCGTATACTCTAGGAATATATTTATGTTACGACCTTTGATTGCTTTTATAAACTCACTTTTCACGAAAAATTTTCTTTTTAGTGCGTATGAATTTAATAAAAATACCTATGATTCTCTGTATCCTTACTACACTGTAGTTTTATCGTAATTTCAATGAATAGTACGGTAGTATTAATAAATATCATTAACAGATGGTTAGAATTTATATTAGAAATTAAATATCTAATGTATGCACCGATCGTCGGCACATTGCGGTGCATGGCGTTGCCCGACGCTTGATCGCGCCCTATTTATACGTCAACGATTTACGAATCTTCGGGAATTTTCTGGATTCTGGATTATTCCAAAGTATTCCAAATACTAATAATTCCAGGCTCTGGCGCAACACCGCACCGCGAAGACGGTCCGCTCGCTTTGCGTCGCGATCCTCTTCTCATTGTCGATATCGTGGCGGGTCGACTAATGTGTCGAGAAACTGCTATTTTCAAAAATTCCTTACAAAATCGAACATTATTATGTACTGTATCATTGCATATAATTGTTCTGTATTATTGTATTAGGTGTTCAATCCCAATTTAATAGGATATTCAACGGGCACAGGTGAATTTATCTCAACAAAGGCTAAACTAAATATAGCCTTTCCTGTCGCTGCTACGGAAGATGCGCTACAACAAGCTCGGATTCTTGTTCAGAGGATCAAAAGGGATCGAAGAATAAACATAAAGAAGCAGTGGAAGGTATGTGAAATATTACATAATATTCACATGACAGGTAGTAATAAAAGAACCTAGCCCAAAGCTCTTAATAATTTAATGAAACATGACGAAAAATTCCAAATGAACTATTTAAAAATTAATTATTTTTGCATTTCTGGTGTCAACTAAAAAAGAAAAAAAAAAGAAAAAAGACATACGTACATACTTTCAACATTTTATAGAAAATAAATATTAATCAATTGGGTGAGCTATTACTACATTTAAGATGCGAAATTTATAGTGCTATACTTGACAACTTGCATGAATCAATCGCATTCTTAAAAGGTTAACACATAACTTTGAATAGACGAAAGTGTATGAGATATTTTGCAGTGTTTACTACAATGATAAGTAAGAAATATATGTATGCAGAACGAAATACGTTATTGATACGAATACGTTTACTTGATACGTTTGCTTTAAAAATAACAAGTTTGAATATTTCTGTGTTATAGCTGATTACAATATTCTTCGGCGCAAACGATATTTGCTCCGCGGAATGTTTCAATCGTGTGCAATTTTCGCCTCTTCGCTACGCTCTTCATCTGCGAAGGACGTTGGACTTCTTGAAAATTGTTCTACCTCGTACATTAGTCAATCTTGTGCCAGTCATAGGTAATGTTTACGATAATTCTGAAAAAGAATGGTTTGAACGTTTCAAATGGAATCTTCGTCTAATATTGCAACCTAAAACAGGTGCAACTTAAAATTTAAAAAATTAAAGAGAGAAACTCGGCCAATTTATTGCAAGGATCAGGATACAACATAACTATAAAAATGGTGAATATATAAGTAGGGAGTGTCATAAAATCACATTAATTTAATTCAAAATTATAATTTAAAATAAATATTCTATAGTTCTAGTTCTACGTTTATAATAATAGTCTAAAGTATAAGAAAATTTTTAAATTCTATATTATAAAAAAATGATAGAAATAGAGCTTTTATAATACGTACAATTGCTTAAACTTACGAGCGCTAAAAAAGTATTGTTCAAACCACGTAGAGTCGCTTGAATTCGTAAAATTTGGAAAAGGAAAAAGCGATTTGAATTTCCCATACTGTTTTGATTGTTTGAGAACAATCTTCAAAAAAGTGAAGTTCGAGAATGTGATTTCAACATTCAGCCTTGAAAATGAAATAAACTGTGCGATCTCTTTGTTTTCATAAAGTTACATCAGTTCAAATACATATCGACAATTCTTTTTACCAAAATTCAGTGATTCTTTAATTTTATGACGTAGTGCATAATAGAACGTGTGAAGTGAATCGGATAATATTTGTGCAAATGAAACATTAATGAAGGAAAGATGAGTTTCATCGAAACATCCATACACGGTTCAAGGTGGATTTATGTATATGTATATTATTTGTTCCGATACGAGACACAACACGGCACGATTACAGCAAGGAATAAGCAGTAAGACACAGCAAGAGGCGACACTCCGAGCGGTACCTTTGATGCTATTCGACGATGCCTTGTCCCTTTAGTAAATTGGTTGTGGCTATACGTTCAGCTAAGCGGGATTTTGCTGCAAGTTACCTATCATTATCGAAGTTTGCCATATGGACAATTAAATTATATGTCTATCTAGAAGTGGTTTCGCTATCAAGACCTCTTGCTGTTCCCTACTTCTTGCTTTTATAGCTTGTACATACGTAAATATGTGCTGTACAATCTTCACACGGCAAGTATGTAACCAACGTCACCAGATACATCTTTATCAACATTTGCGGATGATATTGCTACAAATAACTAAAAATGAAAACGAAAAAATGCTTTACAACGAACATTACGGATACTTCAAATTTCGTTTAAAAAGTGTAATATTGAAATCAAGGAAAACAAATAAATCCAAACACATCACATTTGCATTGAAGAAATAATCAACTCCTGCTATATTGCCAAACGATAAAATTATATCACAAACGAACATGGTAAAGTACTTGGATATATATTCAAGTAGACGGCTAACTTGTCGAAAATTCTCGAAAATCGAAATCATTTCAATTTAGCATTGCCACATACTCCGCCGAGAAATAAAAACAGCGAGTAGAAGAAAGCCATCCATACAATCTAGCAGTTGGATTATGCAATACATCTATTTTAAGAAGACTGCACACAAAGAACCTGAACCATCTAAATATGCACTGGTAATCGTTAATCAGACATGTGTATACTATCAACAGTTACTTGCTTGTAAACTGAAGATTTGAAGGTATATACCATTATTTCCAACACGATAAATAAAATCACCGGACATTTTCTTCTTTTTTTTTTTTTGCAAGAAAATTGTAAACTGTAACTAAGAGAATAAGCAAAATTGCAAAGGTATGCCTAACAGGGTCATAAAAATACTCGAACGCTTAAAGATCGAGCGGGTAAACGGCAAGTTTTTGTACAGGGTCTGTAAACATTGATAGTCATCGGTCGGTTCATGTAGAAACATCGTGTAAATGTAATGAACTTTGTGCTACGCTTAGAATAATATAGTAGTCTATATGGTGACAATAAGTTTGCAAATACACTCACTGTGTACTGCATGTATAAAATTCTTAAATTGCTGGGTATATTGAATTTGAAGTTCCGTTATAAATGATGAACATGTTTCCCTGCCATTAACCCACGCCCTGATCCGACAACTTTTCTTTCTGCATTGCTTTTCTATCTCTTTTTTTTATATAATTTGAGCAATAATCAGTGCGCTTATTTGTTCTTTGTGCATTCATGATTACGTCTTATCTTATCCTCGTTCTAAAGTGGACTATAAACAGTCAGCGTATGACTTGCGTAGACAAATCTCAAATGGTCACTTAACGTTAGCTTAACTTAGCACAACATATCTTGGCTTGATGTATATTGAAGATGGCTGTTCATATTGTATACTAATTATTTATCAAGTACATATATACATACAGCAAATATCTCGCAACTTCTCGTATTTCATCACGGTATCATTAAAATTTTAATATGTTTTATATAACACACATGATGTACGTATAAAAATTTCTACAGTAAGTATTCAAATATTTCCGTGAGCCACCAGGTATATGTATGTTAGATCTTTTTATACTGGATAAATGTCATGCGGTCCCCCTCAGTCCGCTAAGTCTAAGAAAGAGCATCAGTCCGTTCCTCCTCTAGACAAAATCTCTATTCTTTGGCAATGCGACGTCGGATCGCTTGCCATCCGCAAACTCATCACATGCATCCTCTAAACAGTCATATTCATATCGACACTTCGTTGTTTGGCGACATCGAGCAGCCAGTTATCCATTTTCTGAACATTCACTCAAGATTCATTCTGCCAAGATCCTTACTCAGGCCCAGTCATAAATATCTGCCGTAATATCGTTAAGAAAATGCGTTGTCGCTAACATGTATGTACATATCTCGTATAGATATCGTTTTAAATATTTCACTAATTAAAATATTTTAACTTATAGATGTTACAGTTTCTATTAGGTTACCACAAAGTACCATGTGCCATATATTACATCCACTTTACTGTGCTTGCATGCACAGAGGTAATCGACCGGACATTGCGGCTTCGAAAATGTCGCATCTTTATCAGCAAGCCGTCGAAGCTTTAATATATTCAGGAAGGTACGTTTGTAATTGAGCAATCAGTAAATATTTAACTAACTTATATAATTTAACTAATATATAACTGCTTATAATTATAGAATTAATAGAAAACTTGCATAGCATATGAAATTTTGTTTAAGAATATTTGAATTATTATTCATTTACCTTATAATGAAAGATGGATTGGTCGGAGAGGAGAGATTGTTTGGCCCGTGAGTTCGCTAGATCTTAAATCAAACTTAGACTTAAGTTAGACTTTTAAATCTGTGAGGAACAGTGAAAGCGATTGTGTATCGTACGAGAGTCAACTTGCGGCAAGAACTAGTAGAAAGGATTAACGGTACATTGATTGAATTACAGCAAGATAAACATAAAATTCGGAAAGTGATAAACTCAATCTCCCTACGAGATATCAAGATTGTATTCGAAAATGAGAACAGTATCTTGAAATGAAAACACAAATTAACGTTTACGTCTAATATAATAAAGCGCGGTAGTAAAGCGTTTACGTTTAATAAAACAGAAACAACTTGACGCTGTGCTGCCCAGATGGATTTATTATTATGCGCAAAGCCGATTTTAAGCCCATTTCAAACCTAGCAAACTTCGCAAATAGCGGGCCATGTTCGCTATTCAACTATTTCTTCGGATTTTGCTGGACAGCGCAACGGCAATGTAGAGATAGTGCAGCGACAGCGTAGCGATGTGGCGTGTAATGCTGACATTGCCCGGGCAAAATCGACTTTGTTTGTATACACATACTTTACGAACTTTATCCGTAACACGCATAACTCCAGTATAAAATTTAGCGAAGACAATTATTTATAATATTATTCAAATAATTTTAGAATTAATGTTTGAATAAAGTATTCGAATGAATATATAATAAACAAATGATAATGAATTACTCGAATAAATAAGAAGAATAATTTTCATCGAATAACGAATAATTAAATTATACGGCTGACAGAATATTCGAGCTTACGAATTTATTCGGATAATTATCTCAGATAAATATTTATTGGAAACAATTCGAATAATGCCCAACCTTTTTTATTTTAGATACGACACGTCTCCGAATTTTACGGTGGTATTGCAACCGTTCATTAAATTATTTAATGCTCCGAACGCAAACCCAAAGGGAGCACCACCGATTGACCCTAGTCTGGTGACGTACGATTGCTTTCACTTCAGCCAAAAGGGACATGCATTAGGTAGGAATATATTTATAAATAACAAATAATACAATTACGAACATTTATAATGAAATAAAATTTCTATTTTAATAGACTCACGGTAAGTTGTTCAATGTTTCCGGCCATAATCTAGTTTTGTAATACAATGTCAGATAACGAGATTTCGAAAGTAATATCCTACTTCGTAAATACGTTACAATATCGCTCAAAAGTTTCTTCATAAGAACTTCATAAGAAAGAGAAACTTGTACCTAAGGGTTATTCATCAAAAATATATATCATAATAATCATTGATTCACAATTATTTGAAACTTTTTTTATGATTTCATTCTTATTACAATCTATTAAAATCGGGCAATCAACAAAATATACTTAATATGTCTCTCTTCTATATCTATTATAAATTCTATAAATATTTAATTCTATTCTATACTAAGTGAATAGCGCCATTTGGTATAGGTTTTGTATTATTTGTAACTGGAATTTATTTTCATTTACAAATATCTGATTAAAGATTTGCAAAAATTCAATATCATAAATGAATTTAATTATGGGTTATGTAGTGGCAATAAACGCTCGTACATTGTAACCATTCAACGTTTAACTATCTGTATCTCAATTTTATGCCGAGAAAGTAATTGAATAAATTACATCTTGGAAGCCTACACGGCGATTGTGTTTTCTGTGCACTCTACGTCATTCATCCTAAACGAAAGTACAAATCGGTTAACGACGACTATACCAAAGTCAAGTACTAGTTAGTCTTTTTATAAGATAAGTTAATCAGAAGTCATGGATTGTCTGACAACGAGGCAGCGCATCTGGTATCTGTTTCTTGCTTGCTATACATGTATATGTAACATGGTTTGGTTTTAGGGGCAAATTTACTGTGGAACAATATGCTGGAACCAGTCGGGAATAAAACCGAGCAAGGGCTACCAGAAATATTTGAAAGGCTTTTGTGTCCGAACGAGAGAGCGCCGTACATTTTCACGAATGTAAATTCGAGATATTTTCGAATGACAGGACGCCAGGATGGGACCATACCTAGATAACAAACGGAGTAGCACTGACAGCGACGTTTTCCCTTGTGATAATTACTGATACGTATCTCAATGAAAAATCCACCGCGTCGACGGAAGAATTTCACGTTTACATACACGCAGATATTCGTAAATAGAGGTGCAAAGTGAAAAAAATGAAAAGCATGATACTTTAACACCCTGATTATTACCCAAACTAATTAATTATAATACAAACGGATAATCCATTTGGACAGCTAAAGAGTGAAATTACGAGATAATTTATATTTATACAAGTTATGTTTTTTACTTTCATTTACAATGACAGATAAAGAAAAGTTTAAAAAATAGACGGAACGAAAAAAGATCACTGTAAATTTACAAAATGGAACGATGTTGAATCACAATGAATAATGTAATTAACTGCATTGAAAATAAATTTGAAATGTTACGATTATGACAAAAACGTTAACTTGGACAATATTGTTTGATATCGAATTACTTTAACATATAAGAAACATGCAAGAAAATTACACCAAATTTACAAAATCTTCTAATTTATTTATAATGCCAGAAAAGGATTGTAGATCTGCGAGATACTGATACGTATAATGTTAAATCTAACTTCTCTACGATTTCCACTTTTGTATACTTTTGTGAAATTGTATTCTATATTTCTATAATTCTTTTTAATATGTGCAATAAATGGTATCGTTTATTGAAATATATATTTAAGTAATACAAAGCAAGTTAAACGTAATTTAAAATATATATTAAATAATAAAAGAAATAATCAAAAATGGCTAGTCATACTGTATATTAATTCTCTACTAAATACATGTATATGTTTACAGTAAATATCACGCATCTTTTATATGCATTTTGATGTTGAATATTGTTCATAAATACCAATATAAATCTGTCAAACCGTGTCTCATTGTGGCACAAATAACATTTCAAGATATTGTATCCAACGCATATAGTATATACAAAAGTTTTCTATATGTTACTACATAGTAGAGTACATATAACTACATAGTAACTATATAGTATGTTATTAGTGTATGTGCGCGATATGCGTTAATTACTCAAAATTAAGATATTTTTGTGCGTCATACACGATATTAATCGTATACACACTAGTACGGAGTTGACATCTCCGTTAAGCTGCGTCGCCATTGCGTCGGCATTTGCCAGGCGACAATACCACCTTGGTTGCCATTCTTGCTTGGCGGTGCCAAACAAATGTGACAGTATAACGATGCGGTGTGTGTCGATTTTGGCCACGATGACCTCAAAAGCCGACCAACATGCCAATACATAATTTGCTGCAATTTTTTGGAACAAATCTCTACCGAGCCAGAGACAGTGTACAATCTCGCTGTGATAATCGTCACATTTATTTTTCATACATTCTGGACATTGATATTGATTGATACATCTAACGAAATCGGAGAGGAAGTAGATTTTCTACAACTTCACCTTCTCTTCCCGTACAACAGTATTCTAAGGGCACAACGTTCCTTTGATACAACATGATATTTTCAACTAAATTTTTGTGTTATAAAGGGGTTACCTGTGAACATATTGATGAGAGAGAGAGAGAGAGAGAGAGAGAGAGAGAATCGCACAGATAACTGAAACAGATTTCTATTTTTTGTGCAATTATTTAATTTTTAGCTACGTTTGTAAAGTAGTTCGTGATGAAAGATACTTTCCCATGCGAAAATAATAATTTATCAGTTTCAAATCAAAATTCGAATATCCTATAATACTTATAATAGGATATAATATGTAAATTTAAAACTATATATGAGTAAAAGTAATTCTCTGAAATATTGTTGAACAGTATGGGAAAAGAATCATCAATCTTGTTTTTAAAATTATTATCTGTTATTCCCAATACATAGCCTTCAGACAAAGCCCATGAAAATAAAAAATCACTAACCTTCGATTGAACGTACTTCTTTTCACTAAATACATGGTAAGTTTATTCGTCAATTATTCGGAATCAGCTGCACCTCACCGATTGTTGATGATCTTGAAATATATTGTGAAGGTCGTCCATTCTGGACAACTTTTCCCTATGCATGTTACCGCCATTCAATCCGTCTGAGTTTCCGAGATATCTGCAAAAACTTAAACAAGACCTATTTATACATATAGAGGAAGAATTAATATTACAGCAGTATTAAAGTATGATATAGCGACAGATGTATCACAGTCTAGTATGAGATGATCCGTGATCATTTTTAAACGATAAGCGATTTAGTTTTATTTTCTTTAAATTACATTGCGCTCCCATTTCACAATACACGGATATTTATACAAGTGTCAAACGAAATCGCTACTTTTTAAATAACGTTACCTAACATGAGATAATTATACAGCCTATGATGCTATTTTCTTAAAGTCGACCGTTTTAAATTTCTCGAAATTTCTATATATTTAAATAATTATAATTTTATACATTTTTGCGTATTGGAATTTCCCAGAAATGTTTCCAATAGACACTCGCAATCTAATTATCTCGTACAAAACTATTTTTTTCTCCTCTTTTTCCTTCTAGTGGAAATTGCGATATGTATTTAAACTTAATAAGTCGTGATTATAATGTCCGGTTAAAAGATATCCAGAACGTTCTCGTAGCAAGATTGATCGAACTGCCTTCGTACACGCTATAATGTGCCGGGAAAGTGAACTTTTACACACGTGTGTTGGATCGATACCATGTTTTATCAAAAAATTTCCTTCGTACGTACCATGAAATTTTGTTCTTCAATATTTCGTAACACCTTCTTAGGTAGGACCGATACAATTTTCTTAATATTTAAGCAAAATTTTCTGTTTATTTAAGAATGATTTCTATCTCTATGTCCAACGGTAGATGGTATAATATATAGAGACTGCTACGTATGAATATGTATTATGCGTGCATAAATGTAATAAGAATTTTAGATTACATATTTCGCTGCATTTTCTGCCAATGTACCATGAATTTATTCCGAATCAAAATTTAATACAACGAAATTAAAATTTCTAATTTAATAGCTACCTTATAATTAGATTGGAATTAGATTGGTTTGTGAATTTGTAGAAAATTCAAAGTTGCAAAAATGTACATAATGTGCAAAAACATGTATATAAATGAATTTACTCTTATACTGTAATACTTACGATTAGCAGTGAATTTCTGTTTAAAATTCATTTCTCTAATTAAGCCTCTAAAAATGTGTAATTGCATAAATATGCACGATCTACTTATAATTATTCTTCCTTTCTCATTATCTTGTATTATCATCGTTGACAAAATGATTAACGATAGGGAAGGAGGTCAGTTTGGAGGCCTGGAGGAGAAATGTTTATTAAAATTTATTAAAAGATGTATTGATGATTAATAGATGACCGCAGAAATAATTGCTACCTGTATACCATAACAAAATCGCCATTTTCATCGTTATATTATCAAATCCCATTCACATATCACATTTAAATTAAAGAGAAACACAGTGATATTTATTCTACCATACACGCATATTTACAAAGTCGAGAAAGATAATATTTTACTTCGAAATAATATTTTATGTAGTAAGACTGATGTAAGTAACTGTAATCCATGATAATCTATGATAAAAACAACAAGAGAATTTACAACACTGCAGTTGACAATTATCTAATTATCATTCGAATAAAAATTGCTTGCTATTGCAAAAGCACACTTGTAGGTAACTATTGACAATAAATCTTATTGACCTCACTAACGTCTCTCAATCGTCTGGAACGGTTTGAATTCCAATTAAGCCAATAACGTAATATGTAAATATTTCAGCATTGAATTATTATTATTACGTACGTTTCCAGAGCACTAGCTTATAACTATAGCTGTTTAATTGACTCAACGTATACGCCTCTTCACATAAAATCATTTAACCGAGCATATTTGTTACATTCAGCTGAATTTTCCTTGGAAATTTACAATCAACGGTATAATTCAATATGATCAAAAGATGTATCTGACCATAAGATTTTTATTAATAATAAGTGACTATTAGACTACTTTTGACTATTACAGTTTTGACTATTACATTCACGCAATTTATATGTACATATACAATATGACGTAGACACACGCGCGCGCGTACATACCAAGTGACTCGCCTGATATTGAGATATTGGTTTACGTTACTATTATTACCCGCAGCGAAAAATGTTTCATATAGAAGCTGAATGAATTGAAGGCAGGCATATTGTGATGTTAGTTATTCTGTATGTGGGCGTTGGTTATGTGAAGATAAACCTTGCTCTTTTAATAGGAATCATGTATCTTTTAATACATTAATCGATACAGCGCGAGATTTTTTTTATAGAAAAGAAACTATTAGTTTAGTAGTGGCTATTTCAACTTTTATTGTACAAAATTTATCGTATGAATGACAAGGAAAAGGAATATGTACCAAATTGTTGCCTTACGTCTTTCCACTCATCACAGTGGAAACAGAAACAGTATGGGGGACCCTTTTAATCTGTCTTCCGTGTCAAAAATTAAAGGATTTCAAAATAAAGAGTTTGTTAAGTAACAGAATGTAGTTCTATGATATAAAGTTTGATGATTACAGTTTGATGAATACATAGATACATACATACCAATTTTATTATTGGATATTGTCTTATAAAAGTTAATTTATCCATAGTTTTCTATATAAATACCTATATAGTAAATAGTAAAATATATATTGATATATTTTTTAATATATAAATCAATATTATAGTCTGGTAATTTCATAAAAAGATAGTAACTCTTTGTTATTAATTCCTCTTTGATTCGTATACTTACCAAATTTGGTAAAATTTACTTACTGCTACTGCAAGTCAATCAAATCGTTCAGCTTATCAACGCCAGTGTATATGGGAATAGAGGACGATGATACATAGGTACATTTTCCATCTTTTATATGTTATAGGGTAGCAGTTTTGAAATTTCAATACGTTGTCAAGTAATTTTGTTACCAGAATACGTAAAAGAAAATATTAAAATATCGTTTATTTAAAAAAAATATATTTTTTTAATTTCTTTGTATAGCTACAAAGTGACATTACAATCAAGAAATTAACAAATATATATGTAGTTATCACGATTTTTCCTATGGTCTTCATACGTTTCGAATAGTATGTAATTTGCGAAAGTTTGAAGAAGAGAAAATGCTTTCTCAAATAGTTTAACTTGTAATATAGTAATGGGTAAAATATTACATTTATAGATGGAAAATGTTTCTTTAACTGTTTAACATACAATTATTGACTGTAGTATGAGTACATATATCGTGTGAAAAAAATTTATATTAAAATGTAGAAGAATGAGAGGGATGTTATCTTATGCAAAAGAATGAGAAAAGAGTTGAGGAAGGACGAAACAACTAATTTTTCGATAAATATCTTTTATTTGGTTCGAATATCATGCGAAACAAATAAATTAGAAGTAACATACTATCGTCGATTTACAGATTCATGTAACATGTACGTATCTTTCATGTACAGATCCAGCGACTAATACTGACTTTTGACTAGTAACATAAAACTAATGGCCAACTGAAAAGCGTTTGCAAATTTTAACGATTATGGCACATGGTGGTCTTAACAATGCTATAGACGTGTATATGTATAATTAAATTTCGTCTACAAAATAAATAATGTAATATGCAATAAATATAACGCTTGTATGCGTGCGTAATATGTATATCCAAGCTGAATTTACAGTTCGATATATGGTTGTTATATGTATTTCGATACGATATTCGGTAGTATTTGAATGGATTTGACAATATTCAGTGATCAACTCCATATATTTTGATCGTAGTGAATATTATTTAGATTTCTTCTAAACAAAAATGACGTTTATATCGCAGTTGTGATATTTACCGTACATTCGAGTAACCGTGACTCGTACGATATCCTTTGATCATCGATCCGAGCAAATAGCCACGATCGATCTTCACGACGCGACGGCGCGGCGCGGCGCGGCGCAACGCGGTGTAATAACACCTGGTCTCGCCGGTGGATATATGGCTTCTTATTTTCATCAAGTCGCGTCGCAAGTTCCCGCGTTGATTCAAAACGCGTCTCCTCCGCGGCGACGGGGTCGTAGCAAGTCGGCCTTTTATGCCGTGCAATAGTATTTTCCACGGCATACTTTGCTGATACTGCCAGCAAACTCGATCAAAATCTCTTGCACTGTTAATGACTTCTCTTATCGGCTTGCTTTCTCGCGAGGATACGCAAAGAGGATGAAACAAAAAGGCAAAAACGGAGAGAAAGAAGAGAATCACAGCATTTCACTGGTTATCTTCCTCGGTAGTTCACTTCCTGCCCCAGTGTAAAACCCCCCTGTGGCTATGCGTGCATCTGGTCAGGGAACTATTGCTACCCTTGGAACTGCCACTGTCGGAACTCGACACACTTTCCGATCTTCTGATGGATCTTTTCGTCGGATCGAGTATCTTGTCCAACATCTGTCGTATAGTACTGTGTTTGCGGTTAAACGGGTTGGTGTACATGTTTGATTTCTCTTTGGGCTTACTCTCAAACACGAAACGAATCTCTTCCGATACGCGTTCTTCTTTAATCGGTTTTGCCAAAAGAAAATGTTTTCTCGGTCGCGTGATTGACGCGCTGCGTATCACTTTTTAGAATTCGAATGTACGTTTCACAGTGAAAACTAGCTGAACGGCTGCACTGGACTGAAATTACTTTAACCTCGGTCGCTCCTCGAATGGTCGCCAAGCGTCACTCGCTGTATTTATGTAGCCACGACGCTCGGTAACCTTCGACCGAGCTCGGATGAGATCGGCTTGCCGCGCCGTTTCGCAATTATCTTTCGTTACGCGCAAACGACTGAAATGAAATGATGAAACGACAAACGGCCGATCTACAGGTGCATCAGATTCAGGAGATATGTGCACACATGCTATGACAAGTGGCAAGTGCAGTCGCCTCTGGTTCCGCCAGAGAAGATACACTGGTGAAAGTCAAGGGTAATAGGTTTTTGTCCACGTGCCGCAACATGCATATTCAATGCTTACTGTTTATGAGTGTCGCGCCGTTCACGTTTGACGCACACGCACCGGTAGAAAAGGGGAAAAAAGAAGGCAAGAAATACATTGTGTTTCTTTGTGATTAGCCATCTGGGTGGTTTTATGTTGATTCTCGCACGAAGAGCCAACGGATCTTGTAAAGACAGGAAAGAAGATGAAAAAGAGAAAAGAATTTTGTTTCGAAAAGATGACCTATGAATGCAATGTAGATATTCCGGATTCCTGAAATGTGATAAAGATTCTTAGAATTAGCGAATTTAGTATCCAATAGCGATTTTTAGTTTAGCCTATGTATTTACCGTTATGCATATATTCTACTGGTCAAAGTGAAGAACCTTATATGTAATAGTCAGGATTGATAAAAGAAGACGAAATAAAAACCTGTGTTATTATGAAACTATTTTAATCCTGCTGCTCCCTTTTGGTCATTTTCAATCCAATAGTACTTTTCTAACGCTAAAAATATTTCGAGTTTGAACGAAATGTTATTATAAAAAGAATCCTTGTGCGTTTCTCGTTTCAATTTTACATTTGCTAAAATGAGAACGAGATTGAAATATAAAAGTTCCAGGATTAGTACATATAGGATTAATACATTATAAGGAGATAATTCATTTTCTGCGGTAATTATTATTTTTGGTTAAATAAAATTAAATATAAGATTAAACATGTACCGTACCAAAAATCGAATCAAATAAGTATTATAATACAAGATATTTAATCAAAGTATTTTAAATAAATGTAATTAACCTTCATACGAATTTTTAATTTAACACGTGTTATATAAAAGATCCAATATTTACTCGAACTTTTATTTCTTCGTTAAAAAGTCTAAATTCCTTTCTCGTCAACGAATTTTCGTTACTTTCGAACGATAATATGTTAGTAAAGTTCTTACTTTCTATATTTATTACGATTATTAACATTTGTGGTTATTACTTATATGTATGTCTACATTATTATACAAAGAATTGGTTAATATAATATAAATAATATAATATAAAAATATATAAATAACGTTAGTAGTCGTTCGTAGCGTAGGAATATTTGTCAAAAGACTCGTTACAATTGCTTTTTAATAAGCCCTATCGTTACTCAGAAAATGTAGATTTTCTCAATATAGAGTTGGTGATTGCCTATATAAAATATAATATTTGAAAAATGTTTATCTAAATAATATATTATCTTGTGTAAATCGATGTTATTTTAAGATAATTATCTGTTAGTTTATTTGGATAAGAGAAAATGATTGGAAACGGAAAGAAAATTATTTTTCTTGGAACAATTTTTGTTTGTCTATCTACTAAATGTAGTAATTTTTTATTTTATTTGATGAATTATTTTTGTACAGATGTTTCTTGAAATAATATATAATATTTTTATATTTGGAATAATATTTCAAGTAATTTCCGATTGTATGGTAGCAACGGATTTTATAGAATAATTAACGTTAAACCTTCCAAGGTTAAGATTGTTCTGAGAATAAGTGCTACTTTATATTGTGGCATAATAGTTGATACAATTGGAAATGTATCAGCCAATTAAAGAAGTAGTTAGGTATATTGTGTATATATTATATATATGCAAAATACAATATTTCAAATTTCAATTCACATTAAAATCTGCGTTATTTTATTTGAAAGAGCTAAAACAAAAACGGGAGATTAGTTGATAACAATTTATTCGATACTAACACGAAGTAGGGTTACTTTGTCTATGTTACATTTACAATAAAAATAGGAAAACAGTGAAGATAATTTATTACTTCAAATCGTTATTTTTTACTTTTATTACGAATGAAATTGTTCAAGAACAAACCTGATACGTATTATAGAATAAGAAGATACAATTAATAAAATCACACCTGCCATAATTGGTTATATGTTTAGAAGCGAGGTGTACGGTAGGATGCTTCCTTCCTTAAATTTTGAGAAACCGCATAATTAACATAGCATAAAAAGAAATAGATGTTGATATGTTCGTTAATTTTTTATCGTATTTGTCGTATTAATTCCGTATATATAATATACAATTTAAATTGTACACGTTGCCACAATTGTTGCCACGTAATCTGCTAACCGGTGAAACCTTTTGCGATATAGGTTTTCTTGTTGCGATGTATAGCTTCTTCTTAAGAGTAACCTTAATCCCATAACGCTCTACGGAAACTGATCATTTTCTTTTCCAAAAGAAAAAAAGAAAAGTATCATACGAAGAAAAAATCGTACGATCGATTGCTACCGATTGTCCTGCATATACGAAATGACGTGACGCGACGCAACACGACACGACGTCTCGGTCAAGTCTTTCGTAATGGAAATTTTCCAACCAAGTTTTAACATACGTCATATTTATTCGCAAAGTGCGACAATTTTCTCGAAACCACATTAATTTTCTGTTATCCATGTCAGTATGTTCATTGTATCCAGATTTCTTTCTTTTGGAAATATGGTTATTTGATTTTTGCCACAAGCTACACGACGAAAGCAGACTCAAAATTCTTTGGAGAAGCTGCCAAGATTCACGCATTTTTTAAACCTCGTTATTCATTATTAGTTAATTTTTGTACGTCAATTGTACTTTATTTACATATTATTTTTTATGAGTGGGCAGATACTGATGTATACTGAGATATTTGTATCTGAATCGGCTTGTAAGTAGCGTAATCTAATGTTGCGCAGTTACCGTATGATTTCAAATTTCGATTCGAAATTGAAATATTTTCAAATATCAATGTCTCTTTTAGAAAAGAAGAATTAACAAATTTTAATCAAACCTAATAGCAGTGCAATTGTTAAAATTTCTGAAACAAATCGATCATTTCCAAAATTGAGAAAACTCAAAGTATGATTTCAACTGACAATAATTTGCTAATAACTTATTATAACGGTGAATACGACTGTAGATACTCGATTTAAGAAACACGGGAGAAGTAAAACGAGGTTGCAAGAAGATAATCGATTTATGAAGTGACATTTCCTTCGAATATTATGTGTTTTATATTAATGGCATGTATATGTTCTATATTAATGGCAAATAATTAAGAACAATTATTCAATTATCTGACACTACCCTTTTCGCTGTTATTTTTATTACAAATTTGGATAATTCATCACTATGAAACAAAGATATGCGGTATAAGACAAAATTACAGCCCATTCAATATTTTCATTTATCATGTGTCTTTGCAAATATACACAAGAAAATATATATTTCGCCTACTCTCTATATTGTAATCTGTAATCATACTGAAAGTCGTTTTCGTGGAACCATGGTTTATCAAACCGTGTGAAAAGAAATGCAAACAGAAGCTAAAATCGACTGGGAAAATAAAAATGTTGGCTGAGCTATCGTTTTGTCCTATACTGTACCTCCAATAGATTCTCTTGTAAAATCTTCTCTTTGTATCATATTATATCTTTATACTTTATGCATCCGCGCCTTTCGTTTCTTAGCTTGTGATTTATTGTTTTGTATTTGTTGTATTTATTCATTTGTACTCCGAAGTTTCTGCAAATTCTTCCACGCTTAAAAAAGAAAAAAAAAAAAAAAAAAGAAAGAAAGGAAAAGAAAACAAAGAAAAGCAAGAAACAAATGCAGAAAAGAATTTTAATCTTTCGGATCTTTCCAATTAATAAATATTCTTTAATTTAAGCGTAACGCTTAAATCTTTTTGCGAATTCATATCTTTATAAATACAACTAAAAAAGTAGAACCTAGAGATTAGTTTCATCCCCTACACATTACATAAAGTTTAACAGCGACGCTAGGCAGAGCGAATGTATTGCAAGAAAGTGCTTTTCCTCGCAGTGTTAAGAAGCAAATTCTGGTTTAAAATATCATAGACGTATATGTGTAATAATACTTATTACATATATCGAAGAACAGTTGGTACATAAAATTGTTGTCTATGTTGTATGATTGCGGTATACATACACATAAATATGTTACACCTTTGGTTGAATTTGACAGTGTTTCGATAATAGACGCACATCGATGTATATTCCGAGAATTGCATCGTTTTTGATAATTTTGATGCAGTCGTTGCTTAGCAATAGCGGGGAACAATAAACCTGGGTGAAATAATAGAAAGATCGTTGTCGTTCGACATTGTCGCCGCGATGTCTTGTGTGATAGGTCGAGTATCGTCGCCAACAAAGCATAAAAGTCTCAGAGATTCGCTCGACTGAAGCAGCTCCAGGAAATGGTGGGAATGACTCTACATCTAGCATCGAGGCAAACATGAGCCTACTACATATCGAGGCACTACTCTCATATCGAGCACGGTAGCGAGATAAACACATTACCGAAACACGAACGACATATGCGTTAGTGTTAGAGTGATAAGATACGAATTCGATGCTTCAGTTTTCCTTCATAATGTATTTTCAGATAGCTAATAATTCTGACTAACTCATTGAACAAATATGCACATACGATGTCTCTATGTTGTTTGTTTATTTATTATTACATACTTGTAGCACTTTGGAACGAGAAACAGAGAAACGAATACCGTTTGGTCAAAATGACCCTGCATCCGTCATCCGGAGGTTTATAAGTATTAACATGATTACAAAAAACCTAAGTAAACCCGAAAAATTGTAAGGAAATTGCCAGAACATTAAAAAATTGTACCACATTTCGGTTGAAGAGACAAATCAAAAGGACCCATACATTCAATATTACAATAACAATCTTATCAATTTAATAACGTGAAATATCGCATCTTTCGATTATTATTTTGATAGGTTATGACACTCGCGTTATTATTGCATTTGGTGTTATTCAATTTTATACATATCTACTCTCTACTATAAATGGTTTTACAATGCAAATTTAAATCTTGAACAGATTTCTTGGAGTTTCACATTTAATCACATTTAATTTAGCTACATTTTTTTCGATAGGATTAGAATGGAAAAATTGAGAGGATCAACATATAATTATTATAATTTATCATGAAATTGAGAATGACGTCTTTAAAACGTCAGGGGTCGTTCCAAGTTCGATAGTAGACACGTTTATTTATATTCACAGGCCTTACGAATTTCACGATCGAGTCTTTCAGATGTTCTTATCGTTGGTGCGATAGAAAATATTTTCTCGTAAGAAAAATATTCTTGCAGCATATTGATCCCTTGATATCATTAAATAAAACCAATAAATCAAATGTTTTTCACATCATTCCAATTGAAAGAGGTATCTTGAAGGAGGTATACGTATAACGCGAAGAGATCACAAATATATTTGAACGGTCAATTGTCCATTATAAGTGTAGATTTAATACATCTGTACTAACCACTTATTATACATATCTTTAAGCATATGTTCATATTGTACATTAATTTTTTACGAAACATACCATTTGTAAGAAATATCTCGCAACCCCTATATACATTTTATCGGATTATTTTTCAATTTTACCAATGTAATCATACAGCTAATGAAATTCCAAACTGTCTTACGTAACACATCCAATATGTATAGATAAAAATTTTCTATCTCAACTGTTGAAATAATTTCGTGAGCAACTGTATTTTAAGAAGCAATTTGTTTGTGAAACTTACCATATGTATGTATCTATCTTGTCCGTGCGGTTTTCATTTGTAAATGGCGAATGATTTCACATTACAGGAAACATTCGATAATCGCAGAAAAAGATCCTGTGCATAATTGCAGAAAAAGATCCTGTGCATAATTGCAAAGTTGTTATCCCCACTATACCGTCGATGCACCAATAAGCTCGACGGTTCATTGCGATCAAGCGGTGTAACATGATCTAATATCAGATATCGCTGAAACAATGTATCTATGTATTAATTAAAAAATAAAACATTTCTGCTTCTGACTCTTTTTAATTGAACCTTTACTAATGTATTTGTGAGATCTTCCTAGTTAAAATGAGACAAAGCACAATATAATTTGAATTATATTTACTTATCGATATGTATTTAATTATCATGTATTAAAGTCATGGTGTCATTTTCAGTCAGAGAAATGTAACAAACGTGTTGGTAAAAGTTTCATGCATCGCAAATCAGACAAATCGCATAACAAATTTTAATTTTTGAGTCAAAGGTTTCAGCTTGTCACGAGCATTATTGTTTGTTTCCCTCTTTCTACGCCCGGCACGTCTAGAATCTCAGTTTTGAGGAATAGAAGAATCGCTTCTACCTCTGCATAATTACAATAATTGGGTCCTGATATTTGTGCAATTATCCAACGTTTCCTGTATATGTATATTTACATTCCAGCGTAGATTTGACTTAGCTTGTTGATATTATTACACGTAGATTATGTATATATTCATATCGTCGTGTAAATTTCGCTTATTTGGTCAATATCATTAACCGTTAGCGCGCAACAAATTAATAACATCTTGTTGGATTTCTTTGCTTTGCACTAACTGCTGCTTAAAATCTTCATCGTTCGTAATGCGCTTGTACACGAGAAATCATAAATGAAAGACGTACAATCGCTTTCTTATGCATGTATCGTTATTGAATGATATATGTACAAGCCGTTTCCTTATGCGCAATCAGCGATTCATAAATAAGCCGGGCGAGTGACGCTCAAAATAGGCACGACACTTCTTTTACGTGTGTGGAGATAAAAAGCGGTGAGCAAGAAATAAAAATTGGAATTGTTGATCGGTCTTGGGATCGTCTAGATTCCAGGATTTTAGAATGTATATTTAAATAGTGCGTCATTAGTGACAGTATCAAGACTAAAACGCATTTCAATTTATGAATATTTCCTTATGTTGTTAACGATTTTTAAAGTAATATGTGCTTGTTAAGTAAGAAGGCACAAATAGCAATATCTATATATACCTATATAGACTAGTGCTTGTATGATTATAATTATACTTATACATATATATATAGTACATGTGTACGCATAATATAGCATATCGTATGTAGTCTGTGAAGGTTTATGTAAATTCATATTCGTATGTTCGTTTTTGTGAACACAATTAAAGAAATGGAAGCTGAGAAAGGATTTGTTTTACATCTAGCAAATACTATAACGAGCTGTATAATTTTAAAAATTTATATATCTTTAGGTATCATCTTTAGGTTCATATTTGCATGTTTACATTTTCAATAAATGCATAAACGTAAACAGTCAATTCATATCTGTAGCAAAAATAGGAAGCTAGTAGTTACGCAGAGTAAAGTATGGTCGAACTAATTGTAGCATATTTTTAATACTTCTCACGACGTTATTTAATCTTCTTAGCTAGTCATAGTTAGGCATAAGAAGCCACACAGTTACAGTACTTTATTCCAAAGAATATAATTTCATGCTAAAAGAAATCCGCTTATTCTAAACCGTAAACCGTAGCCTAACACTTGTGATTTTTCGAATCCGTCAGAAAAAAATATAAAAAAATTTTCCTATATCTCTATATACGTAATTGTGATTATATTGCATATTATATAATATTGTAATAATAGAGACATGTATTGACAAGAAAAAGAATATGTGCGTTTCATTCTCTAATGAGATAATTTTATTTTCTAAATAAAAATATTATTAGAGATTGTCTCTGATCTAATTATTTTTCCATTTCTCTATGTGTAAAACAGTAACATAGACATTAGTTTCTTTAATATTCTGTCACATATATTAAAAAAAAATTAAATTTTATACCAGGTTGTTGCATAATGAATATCATAAAATTTGCTCGAACCTTTTTTATTTTTTTATCTTTCTTATTTCTTATTTTTTATTTCTACCACACTTTACAAAAATTAGAATTTATATACGATTACATTAAGTTTTTTGAAAAGCATGTACTTACAGATATAACTATGATCTTTATATGTATAATATTTCAAGAAAAGTACGACAAGTTAATAAATATTCTTAGCTAAGAGTATATCAAAATAACCGAGAGAGAAAACAAGAACAGTTATATTCAATATCCAAGATTCAAGTGTTATAAATGTATATTCTGTATACTTTTCCACTTAAGATTCCACACGTGTAAATGTATAAATATCCGGAATCGTTGAACAATTATAACGTAGTATTTCACGATTTTAGTATTTTAGCAAATTTTCACGCGGCCATATTCAATTTCGATGAAATAGAAAAAAACTATATTTTCAAAACCATCTTAAGAAAATGCAAAGACAATTTTTCTGCTAATACGAAAATATCCTTTTAACGTTATAGAACAGTGTTGATATAAAATATTCATTTTACTTGTAAGAAGCAAAACACGTTACCTGATATCGGTTTAATGCGTTGCGATAATATACCGGAGTAAGTAAGCATCCCTTTTCCTTGCTTACTTGTCTCCTCCTGTGCCTACTATTGTATCATTCGTCTTCAAACACGACTGCGAATGAGATGATTATCTTCGTAGCAATATCGAACGTACCTATAGTATATATTATGCGCAAGCGTATAGCATATGTGGCATACATAAACTCGTGTTTGGGAAGCAACTGATAATGGGTATGTCCTTATTACGATGGCCTCCTTACTCATAGAGGGACCGAAGAATTTATATGACTTCCATTACGAATACCGAACAAAATTTACAAACTTTCTTTCTATCTAGGCTACTTACAATTCTAGTGAAAGCAAGCCGGCTAAAACTTTCGGAAGAAAGTTTTCATTAAAATATCGAATATTAGTCGAGAGTAAAATATATTAGAGCATAAGTTTTCATTTATCTCTAAACAATAAGATTTTAATAATAATTTTTAGATAATAAATAGTGATTTAATACATGATTCAATGTATCACAATACAATATTGTTAACTTGTTTTGCACGTTTAGGATTATTAATTTTAAACAAAATAAAGTGGCATGCAAATGCATCTAAAAAATTATCTAATAAAGTTAGAAAACAATGCAAAAATCTTCGCTGACAAGATCGAAATTAAAAGAAAGTTCCTTGACTGAAAGCATATCTATACGTGACATACATAAATGCATAAATACATAATATGTACTATGATTCCTTTCATCGTTCACGAGTAATTTCAAGAACTAGTAAGGTTGGTGACGCCTTTACAACTTCAGTAAACACGGTAACATTTTGCAAGCTACTTTGAATATTGCTCTACTATATATATTAGTCTATTATTGAAATAGACAGAACTAGAAAAATTTGAATGAGTCAACCATTAAAAGTTATGAATTTTAAAGATTATATCGTAGAATCACATTGTGAGAATTATGCTATAATTATAAGTTAAACGTATGATTTTCATTAAAAAATGGACAGTGAATAAATGCTTGCTGTTACGAGTTACGAAATACGTAGGTAAATAACGGTTCCTGGAAGAACGCGAAAGAAATATTTAGAAAAAAAGAATGCCAATTCATAACAGGCATGGCCATGCGTGTGATCTAGAAATTTGTTCGACTACGTTAGTGCACACCATTTGATTAATTACCATTGAGATATAGAAATGTATAGGAAAGCTTTCAAAGTGAAAGTGCATGTCTGACTTGTTAGTATTTGGTACGTTCATGTTAGTGGAGAGATTCAATGAATAACTCTAAATTTAAGAACGCCCTAGATCACCGTTTATCGTCAAGTATCTCGTAGTCAATGGCCAAGTAGCTACATATGTATGCATATAAAAATCGTACTATTAACAGATGAGATTATCTTTACCACATTTGTTTGATATTTGTTTGAAATATCTAATTAAAGAAGGTTACAAGCTGAGTTTTATAGGATGAAGATTAGGTATATTCAAAATATTCCTTCATACATATTGTATGTATATGTGTAGTATTGAAACGAACTATTGTTAAAATACAGAGTGTATCGGTGATGATCGTGATCCGAGCTGAAAGAGGGTGATACCTTATATAAATGTAACTGGCACCAAAAGAACTCGAGATAAAATTTCTCATACAGTTTTACTCGATTTGCACCATCTCCTTGTATGTCACCTCTTCTCAAAACGTATCTCGATTTATTTGTACACGTATATAATTATTATACGTGCATGCAAGTATTTCATTATAATTTTATTTTCATAATATATATCAGCAAATATAATGTAGCTAAAAATATACGTAATTATCTTCTCAATTTATTTTGTTCCCATTCGTTGAATTATTTCATACTTTATAATTGATTATATTCATTCTTACGAAGAAAAAATTAAAACGAGAGAATCGTATTTGTTGATGGGATATTCAAATACATCTGCGGAAACTTTTGTTCTTTTTTTCATAGATATTTTAATATTTGAAGATTCTATAACAATTATCTGATCAATAATGAAATATGTATATTTGTTTTTTAATGCGCTGACAAAAGTAAACGTTCTCTGTTAGTAGACGTATCAATCGTATTCGTTGTTATTCGAATTCAACTGGTATTACGTACGTCACTAGAGCAAATGAAGCAATTGACCTTTTCATTCGAAATAGTCACCAATGACGATTAACTCTTTGATATTGTTCGAAGGAATCGTGTGAAATTCTTCTGTGATCGTTTATGGAGTTTATACGAAATGTATTCTTTGCTTTTTCTAAATTAATACAGGAATAAAGCACTCATGAGCATCCAAGGCAAATTTAATACAGATGATTTAGATAAATTGATTGTACTTGCATAATATTACTTAAATTCTAAATATATCGCAAAACATACTTCCAGTACTCGTGAAATACGAATTTCATATACATATTACATACGCTACATCATACATTACACGCTACATTATTTTATAATTTATGAAATTAATTTGTTAAATCAGATTAAATTATTAAGTATAGAACGGAAAAATTATATGATTTTATAAATAGAAGCTATTTGTCTTAAGACTGAAAGAATTTAATTCATTCGGATATTCTTCATTAATGTTGTATTAGTGTAGGTATTTGAAGGTATTTTTAGATAACTGTTTGATAAATAATCGCAGTCATGTTGATGGCCTTTCGTATCAAAGACTTTATATTGAAGCGAAATTGAAAAACTGAAACCAACTGCTCTATTTAATAATTTGATACCTGAAAGGATTACATAAAGGAGCTTTTAATTTTTCGCTCTAAGCTGAACAATGTATGTCTGTACAGAAACCGCGCACAATGAATTCTGCTTAGACATATTTATCCTAAAATTAATCAAGGCTAAAGCGCTCACGTATCCCACTATAATTTCCAATCTATAATTACAGAGGTCTTACGATTTTTACGATCCATCATAATATTTCATTACAAGTTATAAATTCCCTTAATTTTCTTAAACTTAATTCTAAGCATATACCGTCGTTCAATAATTAATCGTTAAATACATAAAATAAATCTAATATATCTTCGCGCACGCGCGCGCACACACACACTAGTTTACTTGAACCTGCCGTGGTCTTATAGTCTTTACTATGTATCTACGATTTCTCGTTCATATAATAGATTTTACGATCGGATAAATGAATTCAATCGCCAGAAGGTTATTTAATCCAGCGCCAACTAAAATTCTGCTATGATTCAAACCGTCTTATGATTGAAATCGTCCCGAGGGGGTGGTATAAATCGTAAAGGGCGTGAGAAGTATTCCGATTTTTCTCGAAGTCGATATTTCAGAACATGAGATACGAAGTCCCGTTTAATGTCCCGCCTATCCTATCCCGAATCAGTGCTACTGCTATACTGAATCGATAACGTCGCGTGCGATACGAAAATGGTATGGGGGGCCAAGTGACCACCAAAATGTGGAACACGAAAAAGCATTCGATATCATGTTTATTCTGTATCTCGGTGTAGGCACCATAGGTAATAATGAGAATAAAGTGTGATGTAAACAACAGTCGGTATTGTAGGAAAATGCATTAGCCATATTTATTCGTCAATCTTAACCACTTCTAACCATCTAGGCATTATAATAGTCATTAAAGTGCCTTTTACTAGAACCTGTTATTACAACACTACCTTTATTATACAGCATATATTTTGCCACTGAATACTGTTATTGAAAGACAGACCTCAATTTGGTTAGACTCATAGGACCTGAATCAATCTTAATGACACACATTTTGTGACATACAGCTTTGCCATGACATAAAGCTGTGACATAACTGCCCTACCTAAACTGTTATCACTCTCCATCCATCTTATTTCATCAACGTATTATATTAATCGATCTTTTAGTAATACCGGAACGCTATGCTGTCACATTGTCACATCATATACATTATTGTAATCGAACGAATGCAGTTGAATGGAGAAATTTGTACAAAGATAATCCGCGGTAAATTTATTTAAAATTCTCAATTAATGCATGTAGATATAACCTATACGTGTTGTAAATTTACCGTGCAAAAGATAAAATGTCTGAAACAATTTCCACTTCTTTATGCATGTTAAAACGTAATTATCGTTATTCGATCAAATTGCGCAGGAGATAACTCTCTGTTAATATCTGATTTACAGCTGTATGTGATTATCTTATCTATATCATACTTCCAACGATCGATTCAAGTAGTGCCAGTTAACATTGTGCCCGGAGGTCTGAGATAATAGGATTTACAGTGGGTAAGCACACCAAGGATTAAATCTCAAATCCTAGAGTAGTCTCTAGAGATTGGTGTAGTATCGAGATTTAACTGTACGGTGTACAATATTAGGCGACGCCAGTGAAAGGTACAAACAGAGTTTAATTCTGATATTTAGGTATTTCATCTTGTTTCTACAGAAAGCTTTTTGTAATTAACAATTATCAGAAATAGTAGCCAATAATATAATTAAGCCTAAGATAAAGAAAAGGATTATCTACTTAATGGCATCTTAAAAATTAGCATAACATAGATGTACTAGTATATAAATGATCCCTCAAACAAAAGAATACTAGATGCGCAGAAATGAATGAGATTTCGCGGACGTGAGAGAGTGCCTTGTAAGAAATGCATAGCCTAATATAACTGACAAAGAATATTTCAAGGGCATAATCGAAAATTGTCAGGAATCATAATTGCGTCGTAATTGCAGCATTTCTGTTAAGGAACAATTTTAAACTGATTTCTCCCTGCGTTATCAGGAAGTTAGATGATATCGGGTTAAGTGGTTTTAATTACTTACAAAACTTGGATATCTCCGGGAAGTTTTCACGTCGTTCAATGACGGAATGGATGCACCTGAGAATGCAATCGTTATTCCATCTCTTATCGTTTTCTTTTCGGTGAAAGGATCTACTAGCAGCACGGATAGTAGCCTTTCGCTATATCAACGGCCCTATCATTAAAGCAACCAATTATTCGCTCATTTAATCAACTAAAATGGTTTTTGCAAGTAACTTCCTGCATATAATTCAATCTACATTATTTCTACATTTCTGAATAAAATGTTCACTGCCAGAAACCGATTAAACATTCTGCTTGTACACCTTAATCGGTTTATAATAGGATTAACGTATAAGCAAAAATGAGAATTTTACAATCGTGGTCATATTGCTTAATTATTTATTATACATATTTAAATTTCTATACGATTAATAATGCAATAAGTATGGTGGTAATAAATTCTACATCGAGAACAAAACGGCTAGCGAAGAATCATTTTAACTGCTCTTGGCGATACAGTTACGATGATTGATGCGAGGACTCGTTGTGTTTACATTGCTTTACGTACAATATGTACGGTTATTTGTAAAATTCAGGAAAGTTAATATCAACTCGGGTAACCGTAACATCACAGATACTAATCTCCTAGGACGGTAAGAGAATTTCTATATCTGATTGAAATAAAAAGAGTTCGTCGCAATTATTTGTAGCAATTAATAAGAACAACGTTAATGAATGAAGATAGGTGGAGGAAGTCCTCCTACCAACGTGGATCGTGGGTGACATTGCTCATGGGAAAACCCCCGTTTTCTCCGTGCTTTTTAAAAACGAACAATAAGCTTAAGGAATGTTTTAAGGACCATCCATAAACCAAAGATTCTTACGGGATTTGCGAGTCTTGATTGTTAGAAATAAGATTTATGGTGGATCCTCAGGTTTATCGAGAGTCTAAGTAAAAGAGTATGAGGTGGATAGGTAGTGATAGGTGCGGAAGCCTAGTGCTGGTGTGTTGAGGCCGAGATAGGTTCTGGTGCGGGTGTAGATGTCGCTGCTGGGGTACTGCTGCATTTTCTCCTCATTTAAGAAAAATTGGACTACGGTCGCCGGGACTTGAACCCGGGTCCCGAACGTTCGTAACCTAAGGCGCTAACCACTGCTTTTTTTTAATCTTTGTTTATTAATTCCAGGTTTTTCACATATTTTCTTTTTACATGATTTTTTTTCCGGAATAAACGCTGAATTCTAATTGTAGGGTGGTACAGGCAAGTACCGATACGCGACGGTACGACGTAGCCATGCATTATTACATTTTTTTTTTTTTTTTTTTAAGATTATTATTGTGCCTTAAATTTAAGCCGCTGTTGCGCTGTGCTTATGTACGATATTTTAATTTATGTCCTGAAAGCCTGGACGCAAAAGCAGGACAATTAGGCGCTAACCAGTGCGCTGCCATCGTCCGACGGTAGTTAGTGTTGAGCGGTGGTATTTGCTGTCGAGTGCCGCCACAAGTATGTGGACATCATCGGGTTGCCATTTTACCTGCGGCGTGGGGCCTGGTTTAGGTAAAGAATCACCGGACATAATACTCAATATGGCAAAATTTTAAGAGAAGTGTCAGGCTCTGTTTACAACAAAACGGAGGACATGTCGAATATGCGTCGTAATTTGTTGTATTTTTTGTGGACACTCGCGGTAGGGACAATCACGGTGCTTGGTGCAAGCCTTTTATGAACATTATTGAACATTCGCTTTTTTATTTATGAATTATGGAGGCAACGGTTCAGAGGAAACATTAATTCTCTTCACTCGTAAATTTCATAGTGCGATTTTCGATGTGCTCTTGTGGATTTCCATGAATAATGAGTGGGTTTAATATTCAATCCAACATTTCTTTGCACAACGTCGCGCGGGATCGTCTACGTTTCTGAATCTTCTCTACGATTTGTACGAGGTGTATACGGAACTCCGACTCGCGCGGGAGCTCATTTTCCCTCGATCCGCCGCTCGTGTAGAACTTATTAATAATTTAACTATTAATTTGTAACAATTAAACTAATAATTTACAACATTTCAGCCATTAATTTACAACGTTTGATCTATTAATTCCCTACAGTTCAACTATTAACTTATAATAATATATTATCAATCTGAAATAATTACTCCATTAATTTAAAATAATTATGCTCTTAATTTATAATAGTCATACCATTAATCGGAATTAATTCTACTATTCATTTAAATTAATACGACCAACTCATAGCGATTAAATTAATGATTTATTTTGTTTTATTTAGTATTAACGAAATCTTTCGAGTCTTTGAAATGGTATTTCGTTTCCATTTAGTATTATTTTTTAATTTTACACACAGTATTTAATTTTTCACTTAACTGTTTCATATAAAATCAGTGCCAATGCAAAGCGTAACTGTAGAGCGTCTATGGATGAAATGTAATTTTTCGTGCTCGCTCAAAGCCAAGGAATCAAACCACATTCACGGAATTGAAGAAGCAAATACAATTTAATCGATGACAACGAGACCTCATCACCCATTCATGAGAGCTGTTGAGGTGGCCGTGAGTGAGTTATAGTTGTAGTAGTTGAGCCTGGTTCGCTGTAATTGTCACTGGGGGCTGTAGACGTCGCTGCCCGGGGTACTGCTGATTTTTCCTCCGTTTTTGGTGCGTGGGAGTAAAATCGGACTCCGGTCGCCGGGATTCGAACCCGGGTTCCGAACGTTCGCAACCTAAGACGTTAACCACTGCGCTGCTGTCGTCCGACGCTAGTTAGTGTTGAGTGGTGATATTTGGCTTGTCGAGTGCCGCCACAGTACCCCCTTACCAGTGATAGCGTTAGAATCTTAGTGTAATGAAGCGTCAGCCGACTGTTGTCCAATTCGTGCGGATGTTACGCGAAGTCTTCAATGTGGCGGTGGATACCTGTCAGTACGGTGCGGGCGTTCAGCGTACGGGTGTGGGAGCCTCTGTTCCTCATTTTAGTATGACGTACTGGTGGTGATGCCCATGAACTTTGCGATGGCTACATCACTCCTGGCTTGGTCATCGTCTCGTATCCTGTCACCTGCTTTTGCGCGCGATCGGAGGTGAGGAGGTGTCGAGGTTCGCTGAAGGAAAGGCTGCTGCTGCTCCGTGTTCGTCGTAGCGGTAGGGTCCAGCTTGCCACAGGTCTAGATTCGCGATGATGAAAGCTCTTAGTAGTGCTATCACGGTCACACCTCAGTTTTTGCTGTCGATCACGTCTCCCGCAGGGAGGGCTCGCTTTGCGAGCCTATGGGGGCTGGCAAACCCACGTTCCCGCAGCCAGGGGGACCGTCGGGACAAGCGTCCCGCTTACGTGAGTCCCTATGTACACCGCAAGGAAGGTTGCCGGCGGAGAGAGGCGGCCACACTTTCTCTAAGGGGCCTTGGGTAGTAGCGCACCCACGATCCTGATGCCAAGGATGGGACCGTCGGGGAAAGTTCAGGGTTTGGAGGCGCCCTGTAAGCCCCGCTTACGTGAGTCCCATCTGGAACTGCCGAGCTCGGTTAGCAGGACGCCGGGCCGGTAGTGACGTGGCCGTACATCCACACGATAGTCCCACCAGCGACTTAGGCTGGTACCACGGGCGGGTCGAGTTACAGCCCGGAGGGAGTAACGACGCCTCTGCTCGGCCAAATAATGGGTATGGATTCGTGGCAGTGGTTGATGACCAAGATGCTGGCAAGAGGGCCGAGTTAAGGTGTTTTCCCCCACCGAATAGCCTACGGCGTGTGAGCAGTGTCCCACTTGCTCCGGTACCGTCCCGGTAGACGGTAGGGCTTAGAAAGGGCCCCGTTCGACCTGTGACGAGCGACAGCCCCTGCAGGCCTAGCTAATCCAGGAAGCAGGGCACTGTGTGCCTTGCGCGACGGTTGGGCGTTTACCCAACCCCAAGTGGTCCAGGGGACCCGGGTGCTGTATCGATATCTCTGGAAAAGTACCCGTTACCAAAAAACGGCATAAATGAAATGAAATGTCGATCACGTCGGGGTCACCAATGTTGAGGTGGCCATGAGTGAGTTATAGTTGTAGTAGTTGGGCCTGGTCCGCTGTAATTGTCACTGGGGGCTGTAGACGTCGCTGCCCGGGGTACTGCTGATTTTTCCTCCGTTTTTGGTGCGTGGGAGTAAAATCGGACTCCGGTCGCCGGGATTCGAACCCGGGTTCCGAACGTTCGCAACCTAAGACGTTAACCACTTTTTTTTTTTTTTTTTTATCTCTGTTTATTTGTTACAGGTTATTTACATATTTTTTTACATCATTTTTTTCCAGAATAAACGCTGAATTCTAGTTGTAGGGTGGTACAGGCAAGAGTACCGATACGCGGCGGTACGACGTAGCCATGCATTATTACATTCTTTTCTCTTTTTTTTTTTTTTTTTTTTTTTAAGATTATTATTGTTAAATAAAATAAAATTAAGCCGCTGTTGCGCTGTGCCTATGTACGATATTTTAATTTATGTCCTGAAAGCCTGGACGCAAAAACAGGACAGTTCGCTAGCCTATTTACTGAGGGGATGGGAGGGGATGGACTGGGAGGAGCGGGGAGGGGTGTTCTGTGGGATTAGTATAATATTTGTTTATCTATTTACATATTTACATATTTACACTTTGATTCGGTGAGCGTTGCCGTTCTGTGGCTCTTTATCTTGTTGTTTTTGTTGAGAATTCCGTATCCACCAGTATTTTTTTGTGTTTTTTCTGTGTTTGTCTTCTGTATCCTTTTGGGGGAGGGCCATGTTGTATCTCCACCTAGTGTCTGCCGTGCGGCCATCTAGGTTTTCCTCGTATTGAATAGATTTCATTCCTATTTTCCTTTGCATATGATAAATTATGGGTATGTTGTTTTGGTCTTGGAGATAGTTTCTTTCGTCTAGGTATAGAAAGGCTTCGGGGGGGATGTAGCCTGTTAACAGAGTGTTTTTGAAGTATGCGTCGTTTGGGTATAAGCAGCCGAAGATTAGGCTGTTTTCTTTGATCTTCGCGGCTTGCGAGAAGTGATTTCTCGTTAGTTTTAGGATGTGACAGTCGATGCGGTGGATGTTGGCTAAGTCGTATATTTTTTTGTTTTTTACGTATTTTCTGTATCCGCTGTGTTCTGATCTGTAAATGCTCAGGCAAGCTCTGATGCATTTTCTTTCAAATATGCGAATTTTTTCCATTATTGACGCAGGTATGTTGTACCATATTGGGCAGCCGTAGGTTATAATGGGTCTTATTAGCGATTGGTAGCACATGATTTTTACTTTGCTATCGAGAAGTCTGGAGTAAAACAGCCTTTTTGTATTCCAAAAAGCTTTGCTGGCTTTGGAGAGTTGGATTTCGATGTGTTGCTTATAATTTAGTTTTTCATCTATGTTTATTCCTAGGTATTTTACGCAGTTTTTGTGTGGTATGAGGTTCTCTTCGTTTGCTTTTTCTTTTAGGCGGAATTTCCTGACTTGTTCCCTTTCTGCTGGGCCGATTTTGCTTGTTCTGGGTCTGAATAGTATGGTTTCGCATTTGCTTGCGTTAATTTTTAGTTTCCATGTATGATAGTAATCGCTGATTTTGTTGAAGAGTTCTTGCAATTCCGTTCTTAACGTTTTGGTTTTGCGGCCTGTTACGTAGATGATTAGGTCATCCGCGAAGGCTATGGAGCGTTTGTGTGTGGATGTGTTGAGGTTAAAGAGGTTTAGTAAGTCGTTATTGTAGATGCTGAAGAGTAGCGGGGAATTTACTGTTCCTTGTTGCAGGCCGTTCTCTATGGAGAATTCTTTGCTTGAAGTGTGCGAGCCGTCGGTCATTATGAAAGTTTTGTTTGTTACCATGTCCCATACTATTTTGATTAGGTATTCGGGGAAATTCTTTTTAATCATTTTATAAATGAGCCCTGGGATCCAGACGGTGTCGAAGGCTTTTTCGATGTCTATTAGGCAGGCGGCTACTCGCTGGTTTGCGTTAAGTGCCCAGCAGATATCAGACGTAAGTTTGTTTATTGCGTGGATTGTGGAGTGTTTGTGGCGGAAGCCGAATTGGTTTTCCGGGATTATCTTATTTTTTGAGCAGAAGGCTGCTAGGGGGTTGTTTATGATCATTTCGTATACTTTGCTTATGTTGGGGAGGAGGCTTATGGGTCGTAGGTTTGCAGGTGATGAGCCGTCTTTATTTTTTTTTGTAATGGCTATGAGTTTGGCTTTTTTCCATTTTTTGGGGAAGTACGTGTTGTTTAGTGCATTATTAAACAGTACTGTGTAGTACCATTTTATTTTGTTTGGTAGGCGTTTGAGCGAGATGTTTGGGATGCCATCGAAGCCGGCGGATTTTTTGTTGTTTAGCGTGGAGAAGATTGTACTTAGTTGATTGAAGTTTGTGAAGTAGTTTATTTCTGGGTCGGGCTGTTTGGGGTCGTCCGATGTGTTTTCGTTTGAGAATGTGCAGACTGTTTTGTTTAGCGCTATGTCTTGTTTTATTTTATTTTTTAGTATGTTTGTTTCGGCGATGATAATTCTGTTTAATTGTTCTCGGCCAATGTGTTCGTTTTGTGTGTGAGTTTTGGCGAAGTGGGTGCCGATAATGTCTAGTTTTTCCGTTGTTTTTGATATTATGAAGTTGCCCTCTGCGTCTTTGTTGGTGTTGTGTATCTCGATGCCTGCTTCTTGGATGAGGGAGGCTTTTTCTGGAGGCAGTTTGAGGGGCGGGATGGAGTTTTGTTCCTTTGGTCTGAAAATTTGATTTATCTGCGGGAACATGCTAGCAGAGTCTTTTTTGGAGATATTTTTTATTTTGTTTGTCCAGTATTGATTTATAGAGTTTGCGAATTCTTGTTTTAGTTGTGATTTTATTTCGTGTAGCAGGTACTTTAGGAATTCTATGTCTTCTCTTTTGTCGTAAGAGTAGTTGTGTCTTAGGTAGTTTAATTTCGATAGTATGTAGCTTTTATCTCGTTGTAGTTTTTTTATTTTATAGTTTATATATGGCTCGCAGGAGTCTTTTTTTTTAAATGTCGGTACGGATTCTTGTAGGGCGATTTGTATATGTTTTTCTATTTCGTCTATGAATGAGTCGATTTGTCTGTCTGTTAGGTTGACATTGTTGTAGATTTTTAGGTCGCAGTTCTGTTCGAGCAGGTTTTGGAACTTTTTCCAGTCTGTCTTTTTGTAGTTGTACCTGGGTGTTTCGGTCTGCGTTTCGAGTGTTAGGTAGTCGGATGTGTTTTTGCTTATCTGAAATACTATGGCGTTATGGTCGCTGTCGTAGTCTATGGTTTTGAGAGTGTTATTTGGTCGTAAGTTTTGGAATTTTATTCGGGCGTCTGCTAGGCATATGTCTAGGTAGGAGCGTCCTTTTGGGTAAGAGGGTAGCTCGGAGCCATAAAGGTTTGTTTTGTAGAAGATGCTTTTATTGTCTAGCCAGGTTCTGACGGAGTTTCCTCTCGTGTTGTTTATTTCGTTTTTCCAGCTGGTATGTTTGGCGTTAAGGTCACCGGCTATTATGTAGTAGTTTTCCTGTTTGTCGAGCTGTAAAAGTTGGAAGAGATTGTCGAATTCGTCGTTAAATTGTTTCTGGTTTCCGTAGGCTGCGTAGGCTGCAGAGATAAATAAGTTTTCCTTATTGTTTATTTTTATTTTTATGATCGTCGTCTCTAGAATTTTGAAGTTTGTTATTTTGTCGTTTTGTATTGTTTTGAACTTCAGGGGGTTTTTTATGAGGATTGCCGTTCCTCCTCCTTGGGTGGCGTTTGGTCTGTCGTGTCTTATTATAGAGTAGTTTTTGTATTGCACCTTATGTCTATAGTTCAATTTGGTTTCTGAGATAAGTACTATGTCGGGGGTTTCTTTTTTAATTAGAGTTAGTAAGCTGTATCTTTTTTGGTTTGAGATTAGAGAGTTGGCGTTTATTGATATGATTTTCAGATGTTTAACTTTTATCTGGTTTATTTTCTGCTGTGATTGGTGGGCGGGTGTGTTTTGGCTAATCTTCGTCTATATTTTCGATGATGTTGAAGATGGAATCGATTCTTTCTTCATGTGTATTTAGTGCTTTTTTGATTTCGTTTAGTTGGGTTTGTTGGTCGTTTAGTGCTTTTAAGATGCTTTTTTTGAAGTCTTCAATGACATTTACTATGCTTATTTGGGGTGCGTCTATTGTTGGGTTTGGGTTTTGTTTGGCTTGTGCCGCTAAGTTTGTTACTAGCGGGCTTGTCTCGTTTATACTTGTTTTTTGTTTTACTATATCCGCGAACTTTAGCTCGGGGACGTACTTACGGCTTATTTTGGCGATTCTTTCGGTTTTTGGTGTTTTTGCTTTGGTGATTTTTTCATTAATCTTTTTCCGAAGTTCGACGAGTTTTGGACATCCTTTGTAAGATGCAGGATGCAGTTTTTGCAGTTTACGCAGTAGATTTTTTCTTTGCTGACTACTGCTTCTTTTTTTATTTTGCACTCACCTGGCCCGTGCGGTTCAGTGCATTTTACACAGCGATAATTTAGGTTACAGTTTTGTGCAGTGTGGCCTATTCGCTGGCATTTGTAGCACTGCGTGATATCGTTGTTTTTTTTTATTTTTTCCCATGCTATTTTTAGATAGTTGAGTCTGTTTATTTTTAATAGGTTCCCAATATTGCTATCGGGGGAGACTTGAATTATATAGATTGGGAGCAATGTGTTGTTCTCCCTTGATTTTCTTGTTGTGAATCGGGTCACTTTGGTGAAGTTGACTTCTTCGATATTCAGGGCTTTCAGATCTTCTAGTATTTCCGCTTCTGTGTAGCTGTTACCTAGACCTTTTAGTAGATACGTATGGGGTTTTTGAGATTTTGGAGTGTATGTGAAGTAGGCCGTGTTGGCTGCAGTCAGTATTTTTTTTTGCATTTGTGTAGTCATTTATGTTTTGGAGGTAAAGCACATGCTTACCTGAGTGGATTCTTTTGATGTGGAAATTCTTGATTTTGAGTGAAGTTTCCATGAGTGCTATTGTATCTTTTGGGTCTTGTAATGTTATTTTGATGGGGGGTGGCCTGGCCCCTTTTGCCGATGTGGGGGGGTCTGCCTGTTCTTCAGCGGGGTGGCTGGGTGGCAGGCCTTTATAATTTTGGTTTTTCAGTAGTGTTGAATGATGTGGTGTTGTTGATTTTTTTGGCGGAGCGGCGGGGGAGGTACTTGTCCGGGCGGCATTGTTTTTGTTCGTGGTTATCGGTGATGTGACCAGGGGTGTGGGCTGTCTGGTTGCTTTTTTCCTTAGTAAGTCGTTTTTTTTTTTTTAATGTTTCGATGATAGTTTCCTGCGACTGCGGTGCGCAGGGGTCTTGAGCTTGGAGGGCTTCAAACCTGTTTTTTATTGGGATTGCCATTGGTTGGGGGCTTCTTTTTTGTTTCATGTTTTCGTTTTTTTCGTGACACTCTTCTTGAGAATCGCTTTCTTTTTCTTTTAAATTTTCTTGTCTGATTTCTTTTTTGTTCCTGCTTATCAGGTTTGGAGGCGGATTGAGTTTCCGCGTCTTTTGTGCAGCGGGTCTTATGCTGCTATCTTTAATTATCTGTTGCTTTTCTATCTTCCTTTTGACCCCCTTTTTTGTCGGACTTATGGCGGATTCCGCCTCCTTGGTTTCAGTCTCATTCCTTTCCTCTTCTATTTTTGTATTGTTTGTAGTTGGGTGATGTTATCACTATTTTTTCACTGCTTAGCACTCTTTTTGCTTTTTTTTTTTTTTTTTTCTCCGCTCTCTCACTGTATACTGTACACTGAATAGCTTGCTGCGCTCACTGTTTGGGCCTACGCCTGGTAGTCCCTTAGGGCCGAGAGGTCCGGCCTGCTCGGAGGATCACGGTCAACTGGGACGTTAACCACTGCGCTGCCGTCGTCCGACGCTAGTTAGTGTCGAGTGGTGATATTTGGCTTGTCGAGTGCCGCCACAGAGCTACAATTGGTAAGTCGCATGGTTTGGTTTCTTCGATGGTAAGTTCAATGTTCAAATCTGATTATGTGGATCCACATACTATACCTATTCGAATTAATAAATTTCAATACACGCTACTTCTTTGCTATCAAATAATTTTACATCTTCTGCTTCCGATGCTTAAAAACTCTTTACGTAAATAGAACCCGAGCATAGTTACTCCCCGTGATGGGGCCACGTAATTGGTACCGTTTCCCAAATAATGATACATGAAGTACTATTCCGAAAGTGTAACGTTAATTTTAATATTAGGATTAGATTGCTATTGGTAAACAACATATATTAATAATTCCGAGATATATCAAGCTAAAAACTACTTTAATAGTTTAGTCTAGTCTAGATCATCCAGAACTGTTTGATGAACTAGACTTTTTCTTTTTATACGTGGAGAAATCCTCATGGACACTCCGCTGCTAATAATTGGTAACAGCAGAGTAGTGTCGGACTCTTACCGACTAAAACTCCACGGTGCCCATTATACGCGTGTGACAGGAGTGTTCCAGGAACCTCTTATGAATTGTCTTCAGTTGCACCCCCTTCCCGCGTCCTCTTGTCGGAGCCAATCCTCATGCTTCTCCGACTGTTGAATTGGCGTTAGAGCTATCCCCCCTTCTTGTCGTGGCCTCCATCGCGTTATCCTACAAGGGTGTGAATTTTTCTTTCTCTCCCTTTCTGCTCGCTCCTTTGCGACCATAACTCGCTCGCAAAAGAGGCGGACAGCCTCATATTCCTGTGGTCCGCTCAGCATCGCTTCTACAATCGCCGAGAGGGTCAATCCTTCACCTATGACGTGCCGCAGGGTGTAGCGGGACAGCTCCCATGCCAGACAAAGCTCCAGCGTGTGCTGCGCCGTGTCCCTTCCCGCAATGGTGGCTTCTCCGTATTTCCCAGTTTCGGAGGACCGCCTCCGCGCCTCGATGTTCGCCTCCCTCGTTGATCAGCTGGGATCGCCACTGATACCACGCGTCCTCCTCGGCGGTTCCTAGGTCGTTTGGGGCCGCCTGCTCGGTCGAGTCCTCTCCCGGGTCCCATACTCTCGTTTGATTATATTTTGTCTTGAGGTTTGATGAACTAGACTGGACTAATAATCCCATACGGGGACACCGTGGGACGTTGTGGAACGTCGTAGGATGCCGTGGGATGTCGTAGAATGTCGTGGGACGTCGTGATATAAGGCCTACTGTTTGTTATCTCATCTAGCAGAAGAGGCCTAGTTAGATACTATAAACCCCCACCTTCGCTAATTTATTTATGTGGTTATGCGAGGTAAGCCGCGCTAGACTGTCACGGCAACCCTACATCAGCTCAGATTTCACTGCCATTACCATGTTCTGAAGAAGTCCAAATGTAACAAGGCTGTTTCAAGTTATTATTTTAAGTATTTGATGAAACGCCGATTCAGAGCCGCCTTTTCTCCATCCAGTATATATCTCCGTGGTACTCCCTACCGGTTGGAGAAATGTAACGTGGCTCTGCCTATCTTTTAAATGAAATGCATGGTTCAGCAGGCCCTCATCTTCGTCATCAGATGTTCAAGTTCAAATCCAAAAAAAGCACTCTATTGTTAGTGTAGACATTATCGAGAAAACACCAGTTTTGGTTTTCCTTAGCACAGGAAACCTGTTGCACTTTCAATAGAGTATTGTTGTGTGTTCCAATCCATCCCTTTGTAGCTTCGCTAGGTAGTAATCATTTGGTTACCGGGATAATTTTTGGGCAGTACTTCTTTGGAACTGCAGTAATCCGCGACAGAAATTTAGATGGATTTAAAGATAGAGCACCACCTCTTAGAGAGTCCCATATTTCCCTCTATTTTTATTACTATTAGGACAAGACTCTGGGAACGCCGGCTGGCCGGTCGAGGGTTCGGCTCAATTGACTCAGATCATTGGAGCAGTAAGTAAATATCTCCGGAGATGCGATTGGCACAAAAGCTTGGATATCCAAGATGTGAGATGGTAAGGAGACACCTATATATTTAACAATGTGTTGGACTGGATACTGTGCCGAGGAGAAGAGAAAATATTATCGAGACGCTGAGTCGGTAACATTTAGTATAATACTAAAATGGTAAAGAGTCTTAAAGCCTCAAGACGTGCGACAAACGTGTTTATTTTACGTCTCGTCTATGTATACTGATATAAATGTTTATTCTGTACTTCGTTCCGTCTGTAACATTGTACCTCAGATAATATTACATATAAATATGTTGCCGGTAATTTACCGACTGCAAAAGTTGACGGTCAATCGGATTCAGATAATCATTTCTTTAACCACATTTTAATTTCTTGAGCAATAAAATTCTTATCCTTAACGCCAGAGTATAAAGCAGATATTTTGACAGATATTTTAACAACCAGTGGTATTTCATAAGCTTTTGACAGAGCCAACAATAAGTACGTGTGTGTGTGTGTGTGTGTGTGTGTGTGTGAGCGCATGTTATGTATACACAAATTTAAGAATTCTATTAGAGTGGGTAAGACTCCTACGGGACAGAAAATATTTCTCAAGTAAAATTCTCAATCGATTTGTTAGACTTCGCCGTGTGGCGCTTCTTGTGTCAGCAGCACGATCGTGTTTATAACTAAACTCTATTGTATTACGTGAAACTACATTTATTTAAACAACATTCTTCTGTATCACATGATATACTATATGTTTACTTTAAGTATATTGATGAAAATTATGAAAAGCAGTTCGGTTTATATTCTTTACCTTCAGTGATAAGGCAAACAAGGGTGTTAACAAATCGATGCCAGCGCTATGACTAACGGCCGATTTGTAAAACACACTTCCGAATATTAAGAGCATTACCCCCTCTACTGGAGTTTCCAAACCTGTGTATACGAATGCGATGTTTACAATGCTTATGATGCAGGAATAATCAGATATTCATTGACGTGTGTTGGTGTTGTTTCTTGGATGCACAGATATATACATACATATATAACGTAAGTTTATATAGAAACGTGAACAAGAAAATTGCATTGAACACAACGTGAAGTTAGTCAGAAAATCTACTTAGTAACACGCATGCGCTGTAGCTCTACGAATCAATTTTTGATTTACCGTTATGTGTAAACGTACCATATGATATTGTTTCGTAATTAAAATGTAATTTATAAAATGGATTAGGTAAAATTAGACGAAACTAATAGTAAACTGTTGAAGAATGATGTATTATAATTAATATAAAATTCTTTATTGTACACTTTCCCTTCCTAAATATATTTTCAAGGTTACTTCCTTACCGATAATGATCTGAACCTGTCTGAACTAAGCGGAATGTTTGTTACTAGTGGAGGATGCCATTTTGATGCCCATAGTGCTGCTTATGGTGGTGTCCGAGTTTGAACGGTATTTTCTCTCTCTGTGCATGTTTATATGTGTATAAAAAATATTTACATTCTATTTTGACGCGAACTATTAACAAAGGAAAACATGTTCTGGATACAAGTGAATAATAAGAGAGTGTAAACAACTTTTAAGATCATGTATGACACGTTAACCTGAAATATTTCCCATTGTCTTCTGCTTCTCATTGATTTCACGACTTTTTATCAAATAATTACAGTTTTGTTAAATATATTTGATAACTGAATCTCATATAATTTCTATATTCATTTACAAGTTGCTACTATTATTGTGCAGTTATGACATATTTTAAGGAAAACGTCAATTATTCTTTGAGGATATTATTAAAGTCTACTACTCACTAATCATAGATTTTGTTTGTGCACAGGTAAGCAGTTTGTCTAATAATAATAATAATCTCATAAAGCAAATGGCTCGAGTGTTAGTTTACGCACGTCCTGTTGATGCAATCTTCATGGATATAAAATTGGGCAACAAAATAGACGTAAGTACCTTTTGAAACATCATTCGATAAGAGAACTTTGATCATACTGAATAATATATTTTGTTTCTATAAATCTTGGTTAATGTAACATATTAAGCTAATGTTTATGTGCCACTTTCTTTAAGTACTTCAATATGACAAAGTAAGATTTGCTTCTTTGGCCGTTGTGATGCAAACTTGTGATTTGTAATAGAAATGAAATTTAATTGTTGAATTAGAAAGAATTTCCCACTATGGTACATAAAATTTTGTATAATGTATCTCTCAATTGTAAGATTACTTTGACCAACGTGCTATGATCTCTTGCTTCTATGGTTTATATATTATGGCTCAATAATAATAAGTGGATTAAAAATACTAAAGTGATGCAGAAAGTCTATCATCGATGCAACCTTGCTTATTATTATTATCAATATAATATTTAATTGCTCCATTGTAGAGTAATGAGTTTATACGAATGTCATTATTTTACAATTAAATTTCATTTACATATTTTATTTTATAAAAATGGGAATATTGAATTACAAATAATTTTCATTAGTATGTTAATATTTAGTATACTGATTATGTTTACCATTTGTGTTCTTATTATTAGTTATTAATTTTCCTGGGTTTGTAGAATATAAAATTGATATTTATACATATATAAATATGTTTTATGTAATATTAATGTAAATCACTGATGTATCGTGAAATGTTATCTATTTATTCGTATGATACCAAGTGAATTAATAAAAAAGATGCATGTTACAGATAAGATTTTTATCATATTAATGTGTTGAAGCATACGAGCGTTGAAACAACGTATGTTATAGAAAATATATTGCCGTATAATAGATTAAAACTCACACATGTGCCAGGAACGTTCGTCACTGGTAACGTCCGTTACCTTTTCACTGATGTATTTACGTTAGTACGGGCATTGGATTCAGCTGAGGCATGTTCTGTATTGTATAACCTTAAATAGAGCAGGTCGAACGAACGTATCGTTAGTTAGTTATTCGTTATCAGTTCGATGAGTACGTATTTTTTATGTATGTCCAGTGATTATTCTATAGCGAATAGTTGGATCGGAATGAAAACTTTTCTATTTTGTGCAAAGATTTTTAGATTTGTTTATTATAAATTATTCGTTATTGCGAAAAAGTTCCTTTGTTGTATATTTGTATAGATCAAATTATTTACAGTTTTTAACGGACTTCGATGTCGGTTCAGATTAAAAAGAAATATTTTTTGAGTTTTACAACACAATGTCCCGAAGGTTCTGTTAGGCATGGTTTACGCCACAGTCAAGAACAGTCGCTATTTTTGAGAAATGGAATTTTATCGCTTCGACCATCTGCGTGCCAACGCTTTGATAGTACGTGAGTAATTTCGTGCGCCAACTCTGCAAAATAGGCAACGCTCGTATGCTGTGACTCCTACGTACGTACGAAATTACTGTGAAACGTATGTCCGTTTTAACGCTCGTGTATCCTTATGCCCAGGTTTAAATTTGCGCATGCGTTATGAAAAATATTGCTGCTATGAGTTCATATACAAAATTTTTCCGCACACAGTTATAACGAGGCACAGATATACGTTTGCATTCGTGTGCGTGTGCGTGTGCGTGTGCGTGTGCCCGCGTGTATATATATTCTTATATAAATTGGCAACATAATGAAGGGGTATGTCCCTTACTGTCCGAACAGCATTAGGACAGTAGTTCTAGTATAGTCTAGCATAGAAAGTTCGTTGAGCAGCATGTACACGCTGAAACGTATTGTAATGATGTTTCACATCAACTCCAAAGTCTCATGAAATGACATCAATATATCGATGTATACTCAATATATCCAATATATCCAATGGCTTTGCTTACCAATTGAGAAAATATATTATTTTCTGCATCGATGCGAGCCAACATACATCATAAAAGAACAAAAAACGTTGATGCGTTCATCGCATCAGTGTTTCAGCGTACGTAAGCACCTTTGACAGCCACGTTTCCCTTTTGTTTGACCAGACACTACCATTAACTCACACCGGTTTCTCACACCGGTTACTGATCGCAATTGATTCTACAATATTTTCCACCGAATTGGATACAAATATTTCTATTTTAAACAATTCATGGTGATTTTTTTAAACATCTTGAGTTGTTTCTTTATATTTTCAAATGATATGGAACTTTTAGAGTTCTGCATGGTGTTTGTTATTCTGTAGTACATTTTATTTCTCATTAATAATATACAATTTGCTAAACACGTAGAAGGACCGCTCGTTGCTTTGTACTAATTTGCTACCTGGAAGAATATATTCATGAAATAACGTTAAACAACCATGCTAAAAGTATTGTTTGCGAATCTGATTTTTCTTGCATTTGAATATAGCTGAGAGTTGAATATAGTCGACTTCACTATATATTATACTAGTTTGAAAATATGGATCGGCCCTGTCCCATGGTAAATGTTAGGAGTTGAGAAAAAGTTTCTCAGTAATTCTAATAGAACCGTAAATTTATACAAAATTTACACCTCTCTCGTTATGTATGTAGTATTCTGGATTTGTGCAGTTATGTATTTCATGTTTTTAACCTGGTAGAACCTGGCTGACTCATAAACATGGCGTCATAAACCGTTCTTTCTAGTACCTAGTTCAGTGGCTCTATACGTAGCTCTCTATCCTACCCATGATATTTATGGCACGATTGACTTCAATTACTAGACTAGGACTGTTTCATAGATTTTTCGTTTCTTAGGATGTTACATTAGGTTTGTATATTTTTTTTCAGCATTCTGAATATGCAATAAGAATAAAGGAAGAGCCAATCGATCCAGAGATCTGTGATGATTTATCGCCAGTTGATACGAATACGGAGAATGAAAATGAGACAGCGATGTTTGAAGGTGAATTTTCGGATGGCGTTTATTGTAGAAATCGAGAATCTGCGTTTCCTCAAGAAAGTACATATTTAGAAAATAACAAATCCGATGCTGATAAACGAAAAAGTAAACATAAAGTACCTTCAAACAACAGAATAAGCTGCAATGTTTGTTTGTTAACTTTTCAAACTAAACATTTATTGGAACTGCATAATAAATTATATAGCTGTAATGTATTCAAGTGTAACAATTGTACTGCAATCTTCAGTATGCATACTTCGTTGATACGTCATTTAAATATGCGATGCTGTACGAAACAATGGCCTGGATATAGATGTAATTTTTGTAACCGAAGGTTTTCCTATAAAAGACATGTCCAATCTCATTTATTTCATATGCATGGGAACGCAATATTTTCTGGCGAAAGGAAAATTACGAAAACATCTCCTGAATCGTTAGGAAAGTCGAATCATTCGGATGGTATAGTCACGGCAGAATCAAATACTTCACACAGTCCCTCCCTAAAAAACGTAAATAGCTCGATAAATATGTCTTTGAAACTATCTAATAGTTCAAACAATACACCCACCAAGGGTTCGAGCAGCAAGATCAGGTCTACGCATCCGAAATGGTTAAACGATTCGTATGGTACACCTTCGAAAAGGATGAAACAGAACGTCCTTACAGACTTCATATCGCTGTACAAAGACAAGCCGAATGACAAATTGGTTAGTCCGGAAAAAGTTATCGATACGGAGAACATTCCTGTTACTGCGACTATTATACCAACTTCAACGCTCGAGACATTTAGTAACAAGACATCAACGGCTTCAGAAGTTATCCAGATGTCTACTTCTGTTAAGCGAATCGAATCTCCTGTTAGGAAAAGACCATTTGTTCAAATTCATGTGAATTCCGAAACAATGATATCTTTATTAAGGAACGAAATAAAAGCTGAATCTGAAAGCTCTAATACCTCGCACAATATGTCTTACAACCTTAGGCCAGTAAAAAGATGTTCTTCTTCTTTATATGATTTTTATGATTTATTGGAGTTTGAGACCTTTGAAAGATCAAGACAATCTTTTAGAAGAAACAAGTCCCCCTATACGTTTAATCAAAGTGAAAGATCTGCACCTGAAGCTAAGTGTAAAGAATGTGTGGTCCGTTTGGAGAAATGCGACAAATTCTTGGAGCCTACTAGTTTTGTGTCAAACGGAGACGAAAACGAAAACGAAAACGAAAATGAAAACGAAGACGGTTTCAAACAAGCAGTATCGAAAAATGTGGAAGAGGAATTTGAAGGTTTTCGTGAGACAAGCTCGGCAGGTAACTTGCCTTTGGAAGCTGGCACGATTGAATCAAAGCGATTCAATGAATTTGTAAAATCTTTCGCTGATAGATTAATCGTACCTAAACAAGAATCGGTTGAGTTTAAGAAGAACTTTAAGGTCAATCAGCAGAAAATATTTCAATGTCATATTTGTAAAAAATCGTTTTCTTTGAAAGAGAACCTGCGCGAGCACGTGAAATTGTCCCATACGATTTACATGTCGAGCATATGCAACGCGCGTTACACGTCCATGAATAAGTTACTAACTCACTATCTACGTCAGCATATTGTGTTTAAACGAAGGGAATGTTGCGTGTGTTATGAGAAGTTTCACACATCGTCATTGTTGAAGCGGCACATGATTTTGCATTGTTTGAAGACCATAAGATCAAAAAAGGACGTTCTACCGATTGATGTTGAAATAAATTGCAACGCATTCAAGAAACAACACAAATGCCAAGGTTGTCGCAAACGATTTTGGCTATACTCATGTTTGAAACAACATGAGAATGTATGCCATCGAATGAAAGTATTAATACATAAACAACGTGCACCTCGTGTAAACCATTTGTCTCGGTCCTTGAAAGAACCAAGTAAACCAATGGAACTCGGCATAGTACAATCACCTGATTTGGAACAAATGTTGGATGTTCCGGGTGGGATGACAGGACCTTTGGAAAATTATTTGGCTCCGAGTACGCTTATTACGGATGATACTTTCTTTTCGTCGTTCGATACAGCTGCAAAGAACAAAAGGCTACTTAATGGGATAGCGTGCGTAAAGGGTTACCAAGCGGACAACATGAACAGAACAAGGTTTCCTTGCACTACTTGTGGGACACAATTCCGAACATTTCAAAATTTGTGCATACACGAGCGCACCTATTGCCAAACAGCCACCGAAAAGTGTAACGTTTGTAACACGATGTTTTCCACTAAAAGGTTATTACAGCTTCACATGCTTGCTACCCATGCGCCTTCGTGCTTGATGAACTACAAATTCTTTTGTAAGTTTTGTAATCAAGGATTTGTTAAGAAATCGAAAGTTCAAATTCACGAACGACACTTCCATATTGGGCAGAATCCTGTACTGGTGCTGAATTCCGATTGCGTTTTGAAAGATAAACCAATTTGTAATATATGCCATTTGTTATTCGAATCCTACGAACGTTTTGTCGAGCATAACATGTATTATTACAAGGGCAAAGATTTTTTATGCGCAATATGTGGTAAGTCGTTTCAAGGAATGTACAAGTTTCATCATCACAACAAGTTGGAGCATTATCCGGACGAACTATGGAAATTGTACCCTTACAAATGCGATACTTGTAACGAAGGCTTCAGCTACGAATCACATTTCCACGCACATAAGCTACACGTTCATTCGCACGATTCGCCCGCTGACAAAGCGCGCGACCGCGATACATCGGATCACACTTTTCGTATGTGTTCATGATTCTTTGGATAAATTAAGATAATCATAAAATAAAAGCATAGAGAATATTTAATTCTTTGATTTATAGGTCGTTTTAAAATCAATTTTCATGGTACTATACAGAAGAATCGACCTAGATTTAGACGTGCAATAAACACGCCAAGTACACACACACATACGAAGCAAATGATTTCTAAAGCGTTTTTTAAGTCACGTATTCGCATTTTCCATGATACTGAAAATACATGATACACGATACATGATAGGTTGATATTTGTTGAAATATACTTTACAAGTCAAATCAACGCTTCTGACCTAGTACAAACTGCGCTCGACTCGAACATCGAGCACTGAGTGAAGTTTGGGTGTCAGCCTTAGGCGCTTCCTGTTCATTGTTTGCGATGGTCTCAGTTTGTTGAACCAGAAGATGTCAAGCATCCTAGGTTAGACGACCAGCCAGAAAACGAGTGAACTAGATATTCCATACTGTCTCTAACTTTATTTAATATATATCGTTTTGTTCACTCGAGAGATAAAGATATCTAATCGTGTTATCGTTTACTAAGTGTCGCTTGAAACAGCTTAATGAAAATTATGATAGATCGAGTAATAAATTTGTCTGCTTTTCTTTGGACGCGTTATATTTATGTGCTTTTACATACATATATGTTTCTCTCTCTCTGTGTGTGTGTGTGTGTGTGTGTGTGTGTGTGCGTGCGTGCGCGCGCGCGTGTGTGTATTTTATCAAGTACGTTGATCGTTACCCTATTTCATTATTGTAAAATTTGTTGTTAAAGGGAGTTTTTCGTTCGGCGTGCGCATTTGCTGATCTTCATATTTTGTAAATTGTTTTTGGTCAGCGTAAATGTTTGAACAAGTTAGAAAATAAATGAAGCAAGGGTAAGTAAATGTTGCAATTTCTTTTCTTAATTTGTCTGATATTGGTCATTTTTTTTCTATTGCAATGTTTATTCGCTATAATTATTCGTTTAAACGTCCGCTTGATATAATATTTATAACATTCGTTAAAAAATGAACAAACCTATTAATGAATCTGATATTGAGATTAAAAAAAAAAAAAAAAAATTCATTTCGTTTATCACACGTGGAATGATTATATGATAAGTTTCATATTTGACTGATGACTAATTTAAATATGGATCGTAATTACAATTTTCATTATGAGATGATTTATTTACTTACCCAGCTATCGATTAATGACGTCGAATGATAATTGTACGGGAACGATAATGCTTTGTAATGTGCAATTAAACTATTACGTTAAATATTCAGTAAATTAATGTTTCAATTTCCATCGCAGCGCCGGTCGCACGATTCGATAATCGAGAGGAATATGAAACCAAAAACGATATGTATCGCTATGAAAGCGCGAATTAAAATTGTCATATTAGAATTTCTATAAAGAAATAAGAATTAATGTTTATATCAAAGAATAGTTACAGCGCGTAATCAAATAAATTGGTTGTTTAACAGCGGGAAAATGAACTATTTTCACCAGCTTTCACCAGTTCTGCCGTACAACGAAACGAACCGTTGAACAATTATAAAAGCTAACGTTTGTACTTCCTAAAAATTGGAAAGCTGGTAAACTTGATAGATTGCTCGGGAAATTTGTACATTTTAGTAGTACGATATGTACTGTTTTTAAAAGTGTAGCTATTCTTTAATAAATTACATTTTCCAGAAAATAACGTAAATTCTTTCTCCACGTAAACCACGATATTCGTACAACCTTTGTTGCTGTACGAACCAACACTCTCGCATCCGAAACGTTGTGTATGACTCGCGTTAATTAAAAGACGCGACATGAAGTTAAAATTATATCTTTGTGTGCTCGGGACTTGAAATAGGGTGTACTGGTACCATTGTATACAGCACTTTGATTCGAAACGTTTTGTACAAGCAACGTTAATTAGAAGATTGAAGCTACGTTTTTGTTGAACCATCAACTAGAAAATAACGACGTATTTGTCGGATTATGCTTTTCCATCCTGTTTTCAGCAGTGATGATGATCAATCAGCAGTGACTGTGCTAAAACAAATCCTCTTTATGGAAACATGAAGCGTCTTTGTGACAGAAGAAGTACAATTTTACAAATTCTGCCAATAACCTGGATTTTGAAATTTAAACCGAAGCTCCTATCGAATTTAGTTTGAAGTGTGTTAAGATGGATCGTTCGAGTGAAAAAGAAGGAAAGAAAAGTATATCGAATTAGAGGAATTCCAAAGAGAACTGCACCAGTTACAATCTCGAGTAAAGTTTCATCGGTATGGTAACTTATCGAAAGTTGTACAATGTTGCCGAACATCGCTTAAAGTGAAACACGAACGAAAAGTAGAGAAAACATTTTACACTGCATTATAGATTTTAATGGCAATATAGAATGTACTCTAAAGAAAAATGGATCTCTACGTGGCCCAATACGTATCCTATGGTAAAGGAAATTTTGATAAAATCCAGAGGTGTCTGATCAAAATTGGGGTGAGAGAGAGAGAGAGAGGCTAGCCATATTTATAAGGTCGGCGGTTGTATTGCGTTGTAATTGCGGCACGGTAAGTTAACGAGAATTGAATTTCAACGGAGGAGATCCGGAGTATGGGTGCCGGCCCATTCCATGCATTACAAATCCCGCTCGGCCTTTGAACGCGTCTCCGTGCCGTGAAATGATGCGATATCAATATTGCGGTGTACAGTTACCCATACAACACTCGACAAAGCATTCTAACCTGGCCGACATTATTACGATAACATGTACGTTCCCTGATAACGTGACACACGACACGGGTATAATATCAACGGCGTACTCTAACGTGCCTCTGTTATCCTGTCGTCCTTCAGTCACGCTATTTTCACCTCGGCCCCGAATGAAATTCGTGTGCCGTATTTCCCGTTTGGCATTCCTTCCTCGCTGCGGCCACCTGATTGAAAAATCTAACCCAAACGTAAACCCAACATCATCGATAGATGATATTCACTTTTCATTGAGGGTTATAAGTTATGATCGTGCACGGGGCCATCAACATCGCGCGCTTGTTTATAAACGGAAGATAAGCGACCGACAACCAATACTGATGCGTACGTTGTCGTAGACGGCGCACAATCATACGCAAAATTTACTGTGTGCTGTCGACAGTTTCTTGCGAATATCGCGGTAAAACTAAGAAAATTATATCTTTTTTATTCCGGAAATTTGATACCGGGTTGAATTACATCGATACGGTTCGTATCTGACGTCGAGGCCTTCCACCAGCGAGCAGTCCCACACTGGAGATTGGTGAGGATAACTCGTGGTCAGTAGAGATGTACGAGAATCCGAACATTTCGGATACTTGATACTCGGATCGAGTCAGCAACTCTTTCGATCGGCTCCAGATTCTAACAAGTTTGACAAATCTGTGACACCACTCGACAGCAAATACCACCGGACGACACCAACTAGCGTCGAACGACGGCAGCGCAGTGATTCGCGCCTTAGATTACGAATGTTCGGGACCCGGGTTCAAATCCCGTCGACCGTAGTCCGATTTTTCTTCCACGATACAAAAATGAGAAGAAAATGCAACAGTATATCCCAACAGCGACATCTATACCCGCAGCAGAACCTATCTCGGCCTCTACACCAGTAGTAGCGCACTAACACCAGTGTGACGGCACTCGACAAGCCAAATACCACCACTCGACACTAACTAGTGTCGGACGATGGCAGCGCAGTGGTTAGCGCCTTAAACTGTCCTGTTTTTGCGACCAGGCTTTCAGGACATAAATTAAAATATCGTACATAAGCACAACACAACAGCGGCTTAAATATAAGTTACAATAATAATCTTAAAAAAAAAAGAAAAAAGAAATGTAATAATGCATGGCTATGTCGTACCGTTGCGTATCGGTACTTTTGCCTGAACCACCCCACAACCAGAATCCCGGCGACCGGAGTCCGATTTTTTTTCCACGCATTAAAATGAGGAAAAATCGGCAGTACTCCAGCAGCGACATCTATAGCCCCCTAGCGATAATTACGCTGGACGAGGCCCAGCAACTACAACTATCACGGACGGACAACAATATATAACGCACCTCAAACTGGTGACCCCGAAGTGATCGACAGCGAAACAGAGGTATGACCGTGATAGCACTACCGAGACTTCCATCATGGCGAATCTAGACCTGTGGCAAGCTGGACTCTACCGCTACGACGAACACGGAACGGCCCTTCCTTCAACAAAAACTCGACCCCTCACCGCCGACTCACGCATGCAGGTGACTGAATACGAAACGATGACCGACCAAGCCAGGAGTGATGTAGCCATCGCAAAGTTCATAGGCATCACTACCAGCACGTCATACTAAAATGAGTAACAGAGGCCTACGACCGTACGCGGAACGTCTCGCTCCGTACCGAGAGGTATCCATGGCCACATCGAAGATATCGCGCAACATCTGCACGGATTGGACAACAATCGGCTGACGCTTTACCACACTAAAGGTTATAACGTTATCATTGGTAAGGGGGGGGGGTACTGTGGCGGCACTCGACAAGCCAAATACCACCACTCGACACTAATTAGTGTCGGACGACGGCAGCGCAGTGTTTAGCGCCTTAAGTTACGAACGTTCGGAACCCGGGTTCGAATCCCGGCGACCGGAGTCCGATTTTTCTTTCACACACTAAAATGAGGAAAAATCAGCAGTACCCCAGCAGCGACATCTATATCCCCTAACAACAATTATTACTCCGGATGAGGCCCAGCAACTACAACTATCACGGACATATACCACCTCATCAGCAACTACAACTATCGCAAGAAACTACTAACTACTACTACACCTCAAATCGATCACGGATAGTGCATAGTACGTGATATGTAGTGGGAACATTAAATTCAGAGTGCATCAGATACAGTTTTTTTTTTTTTTTTTTTTTTTTTTTTTTTTTTTTTTTTTTTTTGTGGACACTGTTCGGGATTTGGAATGGCCGTCAGTTTATGACTCGGCCAGCATATCTCCATTTTGCCTGCCTTCCCGAGCTGTAAATATTTTGAAGGATATGCACCGTCGAGAGTACAGGTAATCCGGAGAAAATCCAGGGATGGAAAGTCACAATGTACGGACGAGACGCAGCTGCTGATGGGGGGACAACAACATCCGGGGGCAGTCTTCATCAGAGCGTCATACCGTTCGTGTAAAAGTACATCGTATTCAGTCTAAATCGTAGATCGTACAACCATCGTGATCAGAACGTCAAACTCTTCTTGTATACTAAAAGTGCAAATAAAGTACCAATCTATACTAACACTCGATGTATTCAATTTACCTTCACCTTGAGTGTTAATTCATTCAAGGTTCGCGATATCGACCGATCGGTTGGACCTGGCCGATCGCCATTTAGTTGAGAATTCGCAACGGACACTTCCAACGGTCATGTTCAACAAATTTTATCCCGATATACGGTTCTGCAAATTTCCACAAACCCGACCCTGATAACGAACAACTCGAACCTGATAAGAGTATCAGGTACCAGAAATTTTCGAGTTCTCATACGTCTCTACTGGCCATATATCCAGGCACTACTGTAATTTTAATTCTCGTTATCGTCGTATAGCGAATTAGAGACAAGGTGATTGATAAATTAGAGCAGAAGTGTTGTAACGCCAACGTGCAGATTTGAGATCTGTGTGTCGCATAATTTTGTGCGAACACGACCAGCGTGTCGCTCGATAGACGATCGACGGCAGAGCGACATTACCACGTTCTCTGCTACACGCAATTCTGACGTCAAAGTTTCAGCTCGTCGGGGCTGGTTCTTCGCTTGTACTCTATGAAAACATTTCATATATGTATGTACACGTTGAAAGTATATCCCGAGCGGCTTGTATCCGAACTTTCCAACTGTTAATTCGCAGCAGAAAGTCAAAGACAATCACGGTTTATTTGACTTCCTGGTCTTGTCGCTAACATTTTCCGAGAAGAATTTTGGTAGTTTTGCAATTCGTATGTCTACGTCAATTTGTTTCCCTACAGTTTCCTAACCGTAACGATTAGCGCAGTGATAGCTTCAAGAGGACAAAAAGATTGCAAGAACGAAATTATGTGTTAAAAATACACAAACATAAAAACACGTTAAATAACGTAGAGGAGAATAATGGCTGCGAAAAATAATGGTAGCGAGTGAGAAGAAACAAGGTGTTAAAAATGAAACTCGTTCGTACGTTTTCCATGCATGCTCTTACATTCATTTCACTTGCAAATTTTACGATTGATCTTCGGTGTGTCGCGGGGCCGTGCGTGCTCGTCCCAGTTCCGTCCTTGAAATTGGGTTTGCGCGTCACGACGGGTGTCGCCCGATTGCAAAATCTAAATGATGCACCGGATTAACGAAAATCAGCTTGCCTTGCCCGTAGACGGGCACCAAGATGAGAAATATTAATTGGATGGAGCTGTCTCGCGAGTATCTTTTAACCGTGCTTTACAATCGGGCAAATCGAGTAATCGTCGACATGTTCGCACCATTTTGCAAGTAACGCGGCCGTTAACGAGTCCGCCTTGACTTAAAATCCACTTCCGCCAACTAGTTCGCCTGAGAGAAAAAAGAAAAAGAAAAGAAGAAGAAAAAAAGAAAGGAAGAAGGAAAGAAAAAAAAGAGGAGTTGAATTATCTTAAATTCCTTGCGATAATTGGGTTAAGCGCCGCTTAACCGGCCGCTTAACCGGCCGCTTAACCGGCCGTTTCTTTCGGATTCACCACGCTGAAGATGCACTTGTTCGGTTGCATTCCTCTGAAATTCAATTTTATCCCATCGATTCGAAAATGGAGCGCGCAAGACCTTGTCTGGACAACTCGAGCCACGATGATTTCGCAGAAAAAGGAGTCGAATGCGGTTTTCGACTCCGGCCTGGCAACGATCGAGGCGAGGTCTAATAGAAAATTGAATGCGGTTCGATTATCCTCGGTCGGTAAGCTTCTTATCTCTATAGGGAATGGGGCGGAGTGGTCCGCTTCCGGAATCACCGAGAAGAAGAATGGTAGGACAAAGCGAAACCTAGCACGACGACCTCGATGAGAAAATCGGGGACCAAGGTAAGTTCGCTTTTTTGTCGCAAGACCGGTATTAGGAACTTAATTTCAATCCTTGGACGTGAATTTATTGTTCGAAATGGCAAGTGTCCTAGCCAGTGAGACTATACAAGCGATGTCTCTGTTAAACGACGTCTTAATTACTTTACTTCGCACCCTTCTATGATACGATGGCGATGAAAATGAAAAAGTGGCCGGGTGACTTACAGTGACTGTTATAGTAAACTGATCTGCAAATTGGTGCCATATTTCTTTCGAATTCAGTCTGCTACCATTGGAAGGATAAAATCCTTCTCTTTATTAAGCAGTATGTCACGAGTTCGTAAGTTTGCACAATCCTTAGGAAAAATCGGTATTTTCGAGGGGGCCGGCTGCTTGGAATTCACGGCCGTTTTATACAGAAGATAAACGAGTCTGATCCGACGAAGGATCACGTCGCATTTTACCAAGATGTCACACGCGTTTCACTCTCGCGGCTTGATCAAAGAAGATCTACTGTTGGATATCCGGGATCTCCTGGATCTTTTATAAGATCGCTGTTGTTAACTTAACGAGTTGCCTTATTTTTAATTAAATCGTCGACGGGAGTCTCAACCCCGTTGGGAGAGCGAACATTTCCGTGCTCGGAAGAAGGATCGTCGTTCTTTCTATGACGGTTCAATGTCTTTTTTTTTCTTTTTCTTTTTTCTTTCCTCCCTGCTCGTTCTGTTTAGTTGCGTCGAGTCCGACATAGGCGGTCTTATCTCATCTCATCAATCTTGCCTCTGAGCCCCTTTATCAAACGGCACTCGTACTATACGTACATAGAATAGCCTAGGTTGCCACCAGCCGTCTTCGAATCCACCACGGGCCAGATCTTACGAACATTAATAATCTTACATCGAGCTGTCTGAAAGGGTTGTGGGAAAGCGCGGGAAAGAGCAAAGAACAAAGTATCAAAGTGGCAAACGAGCATATAGTTGTGATTATGGGGAAGAAAAATTTATCAGGAGACGAGAAACAAGCCTTTGGCGCGTGTATTTATGTCGGCAAAAAAGAAAGTTTTTCTATTCCGTCTCTTTACCATATACGGATGTTGCTTGTAGTTCTGCTCGCTACCGACTATGAAATTTCCATGGCAGGTTTATCGATACGCCGCCGATATGGATCGCGATATAAATGGCGCACCGTTTACGCTCGCGAAACTTTAAAACTCGGATATGTACGGAGCATCAGCGCGCGACGATTCCTAATAATCCGGTCTGGATCCTTGAGAAGCAAGTAGTTGCAACTTTCTCAAGAAGATAAATATTGAATGTGTTACAGGAATCGAGTGGAAAAGTTTGGTGGTAATTGAATACAAGTATCTGGCGTGCATTACCGCGCCCGGGAATAAATCTGCGAGTTTAAACGTTGAAAATGCAGGTTTCTCCCGAACGCTGATATTTTACCGGACTTTTTACGTTCGTAGGAAAAACGCGATCGAAATTAGAAATTAGGATAGGTGTATCAGGCGGAACATTAATTTTTCATCATTAGCTGATCGATACCACGATATCATTCAATATGCTTTATTTTCCGGTTGAATGTAATTATTTTTTGTCAACAAAGAGCAGCCAGTTAACGAGCATTTTTATCTCTGCAGATTTCTCGCGTGAAATCGAACGTTTCTGTAAAATTCTCGATACGCTCTACCGATGGAAACGGCGTACGTAATATTTGTAACAATCGCAGAGAGGCTGAGTATCCGGAGAACCTTAACGACGAGACGAGACGAGACGAGACGAGACTTTCGATTCTTCCTGTTCGTAGATTTACGCCAAGCTTACCGTCTTAGCTGGCTAGTAATAAGCGCGATCATAAAATGTAACAGGCAGTAAAGCGGACCGGAAATCGTTGATCGATTGCGTTGCATCGAATCGTAGAGTTTCGTGCGACGATATCGCGTGCTGGTTCGCGATAGGCGATAGGCGATAGGCGATAGGCGATAGGCGATAGGCGATACACGATACGCGATACGCGATACACAATGAAAACTCTGGGATAGGTGTTCTCTCTGTTTGTCGGTTGTGCAATAATCAACGGTGATATATTGTGCCGCTTCGTAGCTCACATTCACCTTTGGTCGACTTTATGACGGTTTAATGAAAAATCGCGGCGATCCTTCACAAACCGCCATTGCGCGAAATTTCGCTGAAATGATTTATCAAAAACGGCCCGAAGGGATTCCTGCCATCGAAACAGGTTTTCGATCGCGAATATTTCCAAGCTTATCCAGAAAAATTTCGTCGCACGCCACGTTCGTCGATGTTGACGCCTTATACCGGAACTTGTACTCGGAAAGGGTGTTCGCTGTAAGAGCTGCACGGCTTTTTCAAGTGGATTATTAAAAGAATAATTTCTTTGTTGACGAAGGCATCATAATAAAGTCGCTTCGTGTCCTTTCAAGCGGAACATCATATTCTTTTCTGTCACTATACGATGGCGGAGTTTATGAGGCCGCGCTTTTCAGAGCTCGTGAACAGCTTTCCGCTTTGAAGCAGTAAAGGCTGCCGTAAAAACTTTTAAATACGTTTTATTCGACCGGACATGCAGGCCACTATTATCCTTACGCGAGTGCAGACTGGAAAACAGACAGATTCTTGAGAAACGTGCGTTTCCATTTCCTTTATGAAACTCGCGTAATTAGTCGAAGATTACGAGGACACAGACAATGAATCGTTACAATGAATCGTAACTTTCTTTCTATTTTGTTCCGTTCGTATTTCTGTCGTTCGACAGTTTCCTAGATGCCGTTCAAAGGTATAATATCAACGGGAATTTCGTGGCGGCCGTTCGACGAATGAAAGACAAAACGAACATAGAACGTAGAGGTTCGAACGCGAGAAAAATGGCCGGCCGCAATAAGAGAAGACTTCTTCTTCTTCTAGGTGGAAGAAAGTTTTAGAAGAAACCCGACAGAATTACGCGCTATAAATCATTGACTATTTATTGTTTCTCGAGTAACTGCTTTGAAAGTTCGTGACGCGGCCATGTATTCGATCGAACGCGCAACTTTCATGCACCTTTTAGAACGCGGCGTTCTTTCTTCTGTTCTTTTTCTTTTTTCTTCGATGAACGATATCCAAGAGGTTTGCACGAGAAATTTCGAGCGCAATCGATGAGTTATCATGTGCTTAATTCGTCCAAATATTGTCGCGCCACGCCGGACGACGGCCGATCCTTGCTCGTGAAATCGTGTTTATGGTTTTAATTGTCAGCTACGTACTTTGAAATGTACACGCACGAATGAAAAACAACGTGGACGCGTTCCATCCCAGCTCTACGTCTCTTCCCGTTTATGCTACATTTTTTTCCATTTTTCGGTTTCAACGCACGCGTAGTCCAAAAGGATTTTTAAATTGCTCCCAGCGAAGGGAAAATATAACTGGTAGTTTTAATACGTATACGGGCATTTTTAATAAAGTTTCCAGCATTTCGAATCGTTTTACGAGTTTCAAAATCGACGATGATTCCACTTTTTTCATCGATATCGTCACGCTTATTGAAACGCGTATCGCGTTGATGTTACAAATAGGTATTCTTTTCACGTGAAATTTTCAATCGAAGCTGAATGTTAATTGAAAGCAAACATTATCCCGTGACGGTATAAAAAGAAGTAGGTCATTACGTTTACGAAAGAAAGGAAAGCATAGAGGAAACGACGGAGAATTAATTCCGTGACATTGCGATTACGTGCGTGATATGTGCGATATACGTGACTCAAAGGATTCACGTTCTTCTCGACATAGATTCGAAGGATATTAACGTGGGCAAATATTAAACACGTTATACTGGCTCGTTCAAAACAGTTCCGTTAGTCCTGTGAATCCATCTGGCTTCAAATCAACGATCTGGTCAAATCAACGAGTTACGTGAAAAGCTCGATAACCTGCACGCTAAACGTTATGGAATCGAAGCTGGAACCTGAAATCGACGTTTCACGTTGAACAAAGGTAATGAGAATTTATTCCGTCGAATAATCTCTCAGGGTTTTTCGGGGTGAAATGAATTTCTTTAGGAGCAGACTTTATGGTGGGGAGTCTGCTCGATTTGAAACAGACGGCAACACCTCAAACAGTGACTTCCGAACGAAGAACATTGTCTTCTGGTGAAAAGAAAGCCGGAGTGAAAGAAAGATGGCCGCGACGAACGAATTAATATATTCGAGTTGGCAAGGTGGATTGATGAGCCGAAAGAAACGGTGTCGACGCGAGGCAATCGGTTGACGGTGGGGGTAATACGCTCGTAAGTAGACAATGGGATTCCATTATCTCGGGCCAGGCTGCCTCGATAAATATCGTACGAAGTTAACGAGCTCGCTAACGATTTACGCGCTGCGAACAGGAAAAACGAGGCGAGACAACAGAGGCAAAAAAGCGACGCTGGAAAATAGACGCTGCTAACGAAACGTTTTCACTTGTAATTTCCTATAGGAGTGCATTAAACGAGACAACGTGAAAGGAACGAGCGAAAAAGAGAAGAGGGGACGGAGCGGCGAAGACGAAGAGACGGAAACTACGAACGGACAGAAACTAAAGCAAGGAGGGAGAAAGAGAGAACACGATTCCGTAAATAGGATCGTCGTTCGAAATAGACACCGAGGTTCGACGCAGCAAGAAATAGAGGAAAGGAGAAAGAGAGTTGGAGAACGTCGGAACAAAGGGGAGCAATGGAAATAGAGGAAAAATGGTGCGAACGGAAAAGGACAATAAAGGAAACGAAGAGAAACAGGGGGGGGGGGAGAAACAATCGAGAAATAAGATAAAGATGAGCTTTTGTTTTCCGTAGGAGAACAAATCTAACTTGTCCCGATGTCGAACGGAGTTGGTGGCGGGCTTGGCCGAGCTCAGCCCTGCCCGCTCGTCGCCTTCGACTCCGTCAGCCACGGAATTTCCAACGGCTTCGACATTGATTACACCCCGGAGCGAATTACATCCGCAGGCTGGGCACTGATCCCCGACGAGGCAACGGAACATCGAGGCGCAACGGTGAAATTGATGACGATGAGCATAGGCGTGCTCCTTGGCACAAGCCGAACGCGAAACGAGCCAGTTTCTGCCCGCCTACTACTTTCCACCGGTTCCAGATAAATTTTTGCAAATCAATTCACCTGCCGTAATTTGAATCAAGACACGGGACGCCTGCGACAAGCATAAATTGCTGCAGTCGTCGTCCTGTATATCGGTTTCTTCCGCGATGAGAAGGGGCACAAGTACGCCAAATGGTAGGATCGTGTGTAAATTGAAGCCACTTCTCGCCCGTGATACTTATTGTTAGTATTAATATCGTAGTAACATAATCGATAAACGATATTGCAGTGGTCGTTGGTTTCCAGCCCGCAGAAATTCACCGTTGGCCACGGCCGTTCGAATGCCGACAATAACGATATTAACGCGACCACGGAAACCTGAAATCAATAATATTATCATAATTAATTACGGCGAATTCGCGTTGATCAACGATTCCGCTAAGAATTAATTGGAAACACCGCGAACTAGCGCTCGATCGCAGCATAAATTTCCGGTTGTGCTTTAAACGGAGCAAAATATGCTTTGTTCCGTAATGACGTATTCACTTGCGATAATGAACAGTTCGTGAACTACAAACTATTAAACGAATCGAATAAGAATGGATAGAAGATTAAATCGATCGATTTGAAAGGAGTATCGATTTCAAAGGAAATGGCGTATACGTAGTCGCATTTTCTACCACTTTGTTTTTAAGAAGGCCGATAAAGACGACGGTCTTCTTTGTTCTAATTGTAAGTTTGAGGAAAGCTTCTCGGCGCCGCCATTTCGGTGTACGTACATGGATACCGCCATTTTATGTAAACAATTCTTGTGCCTACATTATCGATACAGGTCCGAACAACACGATAATGCCATCTTACAGTGAAATGAAGAGATCACGCTTCAGGGAAGTGCTACCATCTGGTGTCAAAGGCCACGATCGTTCCGGAGATTCAAAGGCAAACTTGTCGCACGAAGCTTCAGAAATTATCGAACTTTCGGTTTTGTTCACGTAACACGAACCAACTCGTTTTCTACCTTTTTTCCTGTTAGTATCACGAGACATTTTCTTTGCTGGAACAATTTTGGATCGGATATCTCGAGATTTAAAGATGCTCACTCTGAAGAATTTATACTACGTTGAAGTTTAGAGCAACTTTGTCGGTAAAGCGGCGAACAAACGATACAGTCAGCCAGCTTGTACGCTTTAATTGCTTTTCCAATAAAGCGAATTAAATTCCTCGAGCATAGCGTACGGTATACAAATAACGAAACTTGGATGTCTTTCTCCGAATCTACGTATATAGTGCAACCGTACGTATGAAGTAACCGTAGCAAAACCAAACGTCCTAGTTTATCCGATTCGGGGGAACAGTTGTAACGGACGCGTATCTCTTCAGCGTGGCTTTTGTTTCTGTTCGTTTCTCGATCGTCTGATTCGTTAAACATACTTGCGGCGTACAAGCGTATATCAATATTTCACAACGTTGAAACCAGTCAACCACTACAAAATGATCCGGCAATGAAGCTACTTGAACGGATATTCTAGGTATAGCGTACTCGAGAGTTACCGTACAAATGTCAAAACCAGAGATCCAATAATAACGTCGGAGCCTACTTTGCAAGATTCAGACCCGTTTCAGCCGACTCCGAGCGGCAACGAAGCCCTAACTCTGACCTCGAACAGTAATAGGACTCCCATTATCGAGGTCTTCCACTAGATCCAGACTTGTTCCCACTCCAGGGGCAAACATTGAAATAATGGTGTCCGCTGAAGTTTGACGTTATCGCGTCATCGACGCGACGATAATCTAGGAAACTCGAATCGTCCCGCTGAACCAAGCCGGAAAGGGGAAAAAGGAAAGAAAGATCTACTTCGGCTACTTCGTAATTTTTCTTGCTTGTAAAGTTACTACTCCGGAATGGTGGCTCGGCTGCGAGGGAACACGAATAATGGACCGTCTCGGGCGAGCTGGTAAAAATGTATCCGACGCGATCGCGAGAAAAACTTTGAAAAACGAAGACTTATCCATGGCGCGAAGGTGAACCAGCCCGTAGGCGTGGAAGCGTATTCGCGCATACCGTTAAGAAGCAAGGATTTACGAGACTGCTTGGTCGCGTCCGCGTTCTTGAAAGCTCGAACTTTGTCAAATATATTAAAAGCTGTCTGCCAACTGGCAAGCTCGACAAAGATGTTTTCCTCCTTTTTCCTGCCTCTCTCCGTGTCGCGCCGCACACTTCACGCCTTTGTATACACGGCACCGTGGTGCTTCCATAGGCGTAAACCGTCGGCAATACCCGCGGCAATTTCTTTTCTTAGCCAACGAAACGATCCGCGAACGACTTTTGAAAAACTTGCAAGAACTTACACACGGCAGCTCACGTTTCCGTAATAACGTGCGTTTAATGGAGAACCGCCGTGATAATTAATAATCGTAATCGTACATTCTTTCGTTTTTGTTTATTAGGTATCGTGTGGTGCGTCGATAGAAAACTGGCGACCTGTTAACGCGGTGAGACTTGCTTTCGCCCTTTTCGCCTATTACCGCTCGCTACTCCGTTATTCCTCGTCTTTCATCGTCCCATTTTCCATACTTTTTCCGCGACAGCGTGGAACTTGGCTCATCGGGACACTCGATCCCCGTAGAGTTACTCGAATAACTCTACTTCGGAGAATTATCCGAGGCTAGCCGCTTCTGTCGCGCGATCGCGATCGCGTGGAAATGGTGACGCGCGAATTCAGAGCGAATTTCCCGTTCACGGAACCGTGCAACCAAGCGAGCGAACATCGCAGCCCGCGTTAGCGTTCGAGCAAACGTCAACGGCAACTTCTCGTTTACAGATGTTGCAAAGTAGAAGCGTTAGCTTCTACAAGCAAGTTGATGCAGTTAGCCGACGCCCTTGCCGCGTACGTGCACGAGAGAAAGCAGGTGAAAGAAGAGAGGTCGAGGACGTCGTTGGAATAGCAATGTCGGCCGTTTTCACCGATCCGCCCACACACTGTGCCCGCTTTCCCCCTTGCAACGCCATATCTTCGGACGCGGTTCGCCGCGGTGAGTTTATATCGCGAATAGCGCGGTGGCCGTTTCGAAGGCATTCACCGAAAGAAATCAGCATTTCCGAGACACGTTCGGCGCGTGATATCGCGATATACGATAAAGGGACAACGTTAGCGAGGTGATTCGTAATAGAAATTCGTGAGAAATTATTTCGTTCACAAGCGAGATTAAAGATTAAAGTTGAAATTACACGTTGAACGTGTTGCAAGGAGGCTGTTCATTCGTGACACTTGGAACTCATTTACAGGCTGTGCAAGACGCGATAAGGCGAATTTTGGTGAATGTACGTTGAAGTTGCATTTAGCAGACATGCTAAACATATTCTCGTGTTTGCCGAGTATATTCGGCTGAAACGCAGCTGAAACGTATAATTCCTGCTAATTAGCAATTAAAGCATCGGAACTGTAATAATCTGGGGAACGTGGAGACCGAAGGCGAAGGAACAGATCGATCACCATCTAGTGGCGTCGCAACTCCCAACAGATGGCTTTCTTTCCGTCGACTTCTCCGACAATAACCGTGCCAACTGGTATACCGAGATTACCCGGCTAGCTAGTCCGTTTATCTCGTCGCAGCGACGTCGTTAGTCCTCTCGCGAGAAGCGAAGATTGATGAAGCGTGTAAGGGCGTCGGCTCGCACTCCACTAGCTCTTTCTCGCTTGCCCTCGTTCCCCTTCTTTCTGCCCTTTCTCTCCCCTTTCTTCGATGCTGGTTTTTCTACCGATTCGTTTTACTAGCTAGCGACATTACTATCCCGAACCTCTCGTTCCACTCGCCCTCCACCAGCTTTCCACGTCGTCGACCGGGCTCGTGGTCGTTCTTTACTTGCCACCTGTAATTTGTGGTTACTCGAGTTTGATTCCTCTCGGATCGCTTTTATCCCGGCGAACGCCGTCGCGTTCATCCCCATGTCGATCGATACCGTACTTCCATGTGAAATCTATCTTTCAGCTGAAACTCGGCTTGTGAATTTTTTACGGCTCTTTCCCTCTATCTCGACCCTTCACGCGCTCCCTCCATTTCGACGGCGATTACTTGGTAATCACGGGACGACGCCTGATGGATATCTCGCGATAATTAGTCGCGTCGATTTCCAATCGCCGGTCTGTCTGGGCGAGCGCCATTTCGATGAAATGACATTGCAGGCAAACGAATTCTGGCGTTACTTTTTTTATGAACCAGGTATATCCGACGGGGAACAGATAGGGCACGAGAATATTCTCAGGTATCCGTCGTAACGTTCACAGCTGTTTCACGAGCCGAGCTCGTATTTTATCTCGATCGGATTATACCGCTTTAAAATAACTTAGCCCTGACTGATGTTGGATGATCGATAATCGCTGTAATCGTTAATAAAGATGTAACCTCGTTGTCTCTATTCTCGAGTGTTTATAATTCTCTTTGTTTGAAAAATTCTCCGCATTTCCGGATGAACGGATGCCGAATTTCGATCGTCTGCCAGTCGAATGATAATCGCGTGCGTGATGCTCCTAAAAGGGATTGCACTGAATATAAGGTTGTGGCTAACCAAGCCAAAGTCCCCGGTGAAACGTCCAACATATGTACGGTGAAGGAAAATTACGTTACACCGAGTTATCTGTCCCGATGACAGCATATAAGACGTCCTATTTACTCGAAAGCCGACAATTGTGTCGCGATGTCGGGGCAAAAATATATTCAAAATGGCTGGCTATCGAATTCGGATCAAGAGGATTAGGGTTAGGGTTAGGGTTAGGGTTAGGGTTAGGGTTAGGGTTAGGGTTAGGGTTAGGGTTAGGGTTAGGGTTAGGTTTGGGTCGCGCGACATTGCCTAACGGGACAATAGACGAGCCGAAAGCTATTCCGCGATCGAGCAATTGGTAATCGCGTCCAACCAAGGAGCTACGAGTCCAGATGGAGGAGAATGGATTAGTAGGTAAACAGTATAGCCTACAAGAACGTTGCCGGAAGGGCGTCCATGTATCGAGGATAAATCGAAGATCACGTCGTGACGCGACGACCATCGCGCGTCTCGTAATGGCACAGCCGGCATGTAACGCACGTATTATAATAAATTCCAGGCTACCTGATTATACGTGACTACGTCGAGCGAGCGGCGGCAGCGCCACCGCCAGCACCGAGTAAATTTGAAATCTGTCACGTGGTTGAATAACCGTAATCAGGTCGGCTGAAAATCGTTCACCACGTGACCGTATTATACGAATCGATTTTGCGCCCGTTTGCACACATTTACTTTAACTTGCACGTATACCAGGGATCCGCGTACCGATCGTTTCTGTACATCTACCACTAAACGGAGTTTAGATGACGAAACGAGAAGCTTATCGGCGGAAAAGCGTTATCCGCGTGAGTCCAGAGCCTAGGGATCCGTTGCTTCTCGACGGTCCTTGAGGCAAACCGTTCTCTTCGGGATCCTCTGACCCAATTCGAGCACGTTGCCAACTGCGTCCGTTCGACCACGCTTTCCAACGGGCAACGGTCGACAGTCGACGGTCGACGATAGCGTTCTACTTTAGCGAGTAGAAACTGAAGGACGCGTACTTGTCCATCTCCTCGTGCGCAACCGGCCAGCGTGCCCGTTCTTCCCTATCGTCGATTTGAAATCGCGGCTACGTAGTCGAGCTCACGGCCGCGAACAAATCCGCGTAACTCGGTCGAAAACTGCGTTGTGTGTTACTTTCACTGTTATTTCCCCACGAAAACGATCTTCCTTTCCGTTTGCTTACTCGCTTTACTTCGATACTTGTACTTACCTCTCTGAATCGTCTCTAGTCCATGATTTACCGGATTCCAGAGGGTCGATCGAACGAGGAAAGGAGATTTCTTTTCTTCGACCATTTGGCGGCGAAAGTGTTATCGAGGCCTTCCGACCGATAAGAGGTTTTTATTATTGCCGCTCGGTTACCGAACAACTTTGGTCGATCGTGAACGAGGCATTTTGGAAGAACTGATGGTCGGTGATTACAAGTTTTCTTCAGTCGCGTGTAAAAACTTGCGTTTTACAACCGCGAAGCAAGAAGGAAATCGGATCTAGGAAAGTTCGGCACTCGGTCGTTCGTGTAATAAGATATTTTTATTCCCTCTTATTTTCGGGGTTAGGTATTACGCGGGGCCATTTCGAGCGTTTCGTTTTGAACGAGTCGGGATGCGTTCGACGATTCGTTAGTTGAGCCCCGCGTCGGAAGCGATTCCTTTTTGTTCTTCTTCTCTGTTTTTTCTTTTCCCGCAGTCGCTTCGTTGGTAGGCGAAACTAGGACGCGCGGTTGTATTTGCCACGAACAGAGGCAACGAGACGTTTCGTTGCGACGCGAAAGCTGACCTGACACAAGGCCAACAAAATTGCTAATTGCAAGCTCCGCCTGGCAAATCCTATGTGTTTTCAAGGAACACTATCTACAACAGATTTTCCGGTGTCAAGAAAGAAAGAAAAAAAGAAAGCTTCGCGCTCCACGGATGATCGATAAACCTATGAAAACGATACGTTACTTGATTTTCTTCTCGCGGCGTCTAACCAACGTTATACCGTTTTTAACGTCGAGCCGATAAAAGTCGTTGCGTTCCCGTTTCGCTCGAGAAATTGAAACGCGAGCTTTCCGAGCCTTAACGAGGACGAGCATTTCAATAACGGAAATCTGGTACTCCGAAACCAGAGAAACAACGAAAATCGGTAGATTTTGGGGTAATGCTTCCGCTCGAAGGACGTCTTGCTCGAAATCATTAAAACTTGTACGAGACGTCTCCTAGTCTAGGCAGCGTATTCATCTTTGAATAATTTCAACCGTCTTTGACGCGCTCGCCGCTGAAGGTAACGCGGTAAATCTGAAAGCTACGGAAACGGATCAAAGCTGGCGCTGATGATATCCGACGCGAGCGACCGAAGCCGGGTTGTTAAATGTACGAATATTCGACCGTAAATAGTGTAAATAGTGAAATCTACAGCGGAACGATCATAATCTTTTGGACGCGTTGCGATTCTTCGAATGATTTAACTTTGAGAAATAGTTTGTATATTTAAAGAAGACTATACGCGACGATCAGATCCGCGAATGATTAGAAAACGTGGCGATGATGGATGTAGAAAGTAGCGGTTCGAGTAGGTGTTAGTCGATTGGGAACGTTTCACACAGTTGTTTGATGGTCGGCGAATCCGATATCACGCAGATCTGCCGTACGCGAATAAAATGTATAGCGCAGAAGGAGTCATTGTCGTTTGAATTGCACTCACACGCGTCGCCTCCATCCGTCCCGAGCGCATTACTCCGGTGCGAAATTCCGGCGGATGTATCTGGTAGGGTTCACGAGGAACAAAGTTGTTGGTAGAACTTGGCGAGTCCCCATGGGCGATACCACGGTTTCAAACTGTCAGGATGGGGAGGTTCGTCACGAAACTGCTGGTTACATTTCGTCCGTCCTGCGCGACGCCCTCGGAATGCCGTTCGTTGCTCCGTTCGAAGCTCGTATCGCCGCTTTTCATGCTCGCGGAGTTTCCAACCTGCCTTCCATAATGCACCGTTTCCATCTTCTACCGGTGTGTATTAATTATTCTTGACATCGACTCGATCCCGCTCTCTTTCCCTCCCTCCGATGCTTCGTTAAGCATCCGCGCAAACGAATCTTCCGCGAATCCCTTCGTTCGTTCTTCCGATCGCTTCGATTCGTGGATTCGCCCAACACGCTCCAGCTGCGGCAACCCTGAAATTCTTAAACAAAGAGGTACCCTTCGCCAAACAACAGATCAACGACGACACCATCTCGGTTCTAGTAAGAGGACATAATTACAAAGTGACGTATACAAAAGCGCCAAAAGAACAGATCATTAGCTATCCGTCGTAAACTCACTCTCTGCGGTACAAACTAATGACATTCGACGAAATATAGCCAATAACTTGTGTTTATTCGACCATTCGCGGAGAGACGCGATCGCGAGAAAGCACGTCAACCGGAGTCGTAAATTCCCGTTACGATTAGATAATCGACGCCACGAACTGATCGATCCCCTTATTTCTGTTACGATAATAGGGCTGGTTCGATTGAATTTACACTGAATTAACGGGTATAAATTAATGTTTATTCCAACAACTTCTAGACTAAAGAGATATAAATTGATAAGGTATAATTCAGTGTCGATTGATAACCAAAGTTACGACGTAGTCGTATAGTATGCGACGTAAGCTTAGATGATGATGGTTCAAGAAATGCATAAAGACTGACTTTCTGTGAGGATGATGCTGCGGAGGAAAACTTATGATGGGTGTGTCTAACGCACGGGACCATCGGATTTGTTGATGAAAATTTTGGTTAGAAAAGTGAGGGCAATAGACATTGCTTCTGATTGGATGTTACGAAGGTTGGTAGACTAGGAAGGGTCTTAGCCGTCCTCGATAGAAAGTTGCTAGTGGTAAGCATCATACGTGAGAAAAGTTAACTTTCCCGTGTCAACCCGTAGTAGACGATAAACTTTAGGACACGATTTAGTAAAAAGATATTTGTTTGGTCTGAAGGACCTTAGCTATGAAAACGCCGAGATTTATACTTAAGACCATCGAGGATACACGGTAAGGATGTGTGAACATCTGGTTGCCATTATGCCCGCGGTGTGTGATCTGGTCTAGGTAGAGTGTCGCCAGACGTAACAACTTGCGACAGGACAAGAGCCATATGCTCAATTTGACGAAACAGGAACTACATTCCCTTCGACAGATGAACGAAAACGAAGACGTAATTGTCACCTTAAACGACCTGTCACCGCAAAAACACAAAATCTGATTAAGAATTGCTCTCTGCCGGAATACATCGAGAACAGGGTTACACCCAGAAATCCCTTACATGCAAGAATGTACTTTCTTTCAAAAATACATTAGAATTATATTCCTCTTAGATCCATCGTCGGTGTCATAATTTCTCACATCCAAAATATTCTCGCAAGCTTCGATGTCATCGTGTCACTGTTCCCGAGAGTGCTCGTTCTCGATACCTTCGACATCGTGAAATCCCTCTCACACTTTCCATCCGACCTAGTGGACACTGCCTCGCCAGTCCATATTTCTCGGTAAACGATAAATTTTACGAGCAAACATCAGGAACCGCTATAGGCTCGCCTGTATCACCCATCATCGCCAATATCTTGATGGAATATTTTGAAACGCAGACCCTCAGAGAGACCTGCAAGTTGCCAACAATATAGTACAGATATGCAGATGATAGTTTTGTTATCTGGCCACATGCACGTGACGAACTATACTTATTCTTAAACTAACTAAATAACTAACTAAACGCAGAACATGCAAATATCATATTCACAATGGAAGTCGAACAAAACGGAAAGCTACCGTTCCCCGATGTTGTAACGTCAATTTACATCAGAGACCAGGCCACATACCGCGGGCAGGATGTCACCCATATGTCTGCACATCCTTGGCGCGTACCCTCGATAGTCTTAAGTACCCACCAGACGTCTTGGAATTTTCATGGTTAAGGTCCTTTAGACCAAGCGAGTTTCTCTCAGATTACTTTTTACGGATAAAGATATAAGTTTGCCCGAGCAATATCGATCCTCGGATAGCCTCTTGTTAGATAGCCCCCTCCCCCTACCAAAGCAGGAGGAATAGAAGGAACCATGTCACACGAATTTCAATTGGAACTCTTCCAAATATCCCGTAGCTAATTAAGAAGCAAAGCAAACGAGTGTTGCGTCATCGTTACAGACATAGCGCTGTACGTTACAAGGTCCCACAAAGTTTGATTATACCGAATTCTCGTATTCTCGAACGCGGCATCAAAAAACACGGACAAAACGAAAACTCGTCGTAACTGGGTGAATCCTATTTGTTACCCAGCTTGCTTTTGACTTTTAACTTGACAACTTAAGATGTTATTTTGGATGGTGGTTGGCCACGAGCCAACGTTCTTACGAATCGGAGAATTATGGTATTCGGTTGCGTGTCGTAATCTTCTTGGTTGCTTAAACACGGATGGTTTATCAATTTCGTCGGTAGATGGGTTTCCTCGATTTGGACGGCATTTTTCCATTCGAGTGATGCATCAGTTGCTCAGAGGTTGCTCGGGTTCTGTAGTGAGGCGTTCGACCGCATTGAAAAAGATCTTATTTCCGATGGGAATGCGGCTAGGATGGCTGCTATCGCGAGCGAATGTTTACACCGGTCTGATAGATTGCCGTGGTTGCGTATCGGAAAGGGGACCAGTCAAGTTGCCGATACGTTGCGCCGTACGGCTTCCTCGTCCAACCAGATCCCCTAACACGTCAATTTCCAACCCGCGATCGCTTGTAGAGCACCTCGAAAAGCGTCATCAGAAACTCGTTTAGCACCAGCCGATGATTTCTGCCGCTCTTCATGTCCGTGCCGCTTAGATTTATCTGACATTTATCAACCTGCTGATTCGGTATCTCGTGTTCTTCAGCGGCGTTCAGCACTGCCATTCTCCGCGAAAACTGAAAACTATGGGGCAACGAATATCTCCTGGCGCGCCACAATGACGCGCACGATTTTTGTTGGTGGTTTCTCGAACTGTAGCAAATAGCCGAGCGCCCGATGGAAAGTGTAGCGCGTCAAAGGTCACAACAGGAGTTGGTTAGAGAGCGCGTTCGTTAAATCTTTATGGATGAAAGTTTGGAAGTTTAACGAGTGTTTGGATAAGAAGTCGAGAGCCTGGGAATGAAATAGCGAAAAGCTTCGATGGCGACGATTGGACTGCGTTATGTATTATTCAACATCGCTTTGAGGATGCTATTAAGAATAATTGCCGAAGTACACAAATCACCAACGAAGGACAGATTCTCGATCCGCCGTTCGCGATTGGGAAGACGCGTATAGAAGAGGAAGCCGTCGAGCGCAATATTAAATATCGACGAACCGTCTATTCTTCCATCTCGTAGCAACTCATTATACTGTTAGAAGCTCGATTCCATTGTAACGTTCCTCAGGAATCGCTGGGATTACGACGCAGACCTTCTCTACTCGCTGAAAGTCTTTCATTCGAGTCTAGGGTCGTTTCTTGAGAACTGGCATTATTCGTGCTCGTTATTTCGTCCTTAACGTCTTTATTTTTTCTTTTACGCGCAAGATTGAAAGTAAACGAAATTATGACGCGTCAAGAGCAATGCGTCAGCGCGGCGCGATGCGATGCGATGCGATGCGACGCGACGCGATGCGATGCGATGCGACGCGACGCGCTGCGATGCGATGCGACGCGATGCGATGCGATGCGATGCGATGCGATGCGATGCGATGCGATGCGATGTGATGCGACGCGATGTGGCGAATGCGTGACACGTCTAACCCCGGACAAAAACTACATCGAAACGTACGGAATAGAAAAAGAACAGGCCGACAGGGAATAACAGTAGAGCCGGGGAACTGACGAAGATGGCCGACAGATAAATCGATGGTTTTTCGTCGGTGCAATTTCTCGATTCTCCGCAGTCTCGATACAGAACCGGATGGCCGACTGGCTCTCTACCGCGTGATTTTTAAAGCCAAGGCTTCGTTGGACGGCGAAAAAGAAAAAAAGGAACACAGGTGGAATTCCATAGAGAACCATTTGGAGATTACCAGAGACTGGCCCAGACCATACTCGACCGAATCGTACCGTTTCGATGATACGCGAACAAAAACGTTTTCGAATTGATCCGATCGACGCGATGCCAAGAGAGAGAGAGAGAGAGAGAGAGAGAGAGAGAGAACGGAGAATAAAAGTCGCTTGAAATTGTACATATAAGAGAGAACGACAGGTTTCGGAGTACTCGAAAGTTCACGCTGTGTCGCTGTTTCTTACGTCCGCTGTATTTTCCCTTGACGAAAGAGCGAGACGCTACCGAAATAAATGCAGCCTCGTTGCGAGCGTTTAGCTGGAAAGAAGAACCGAAGAAAGAATTCAAGTTTCGCTTTAAGCTGAATCGCGCGCCCTCCTCGCGAAGCAACACGTTCTCATCAGGCTGTTGTTTGAAAGTTTGCTGAGTAGAGTCTCGCCGTAAACCAAGCTGCAGACGTAAGAGAACGTAAGAGAACAAAAGACCGAGTCTCTGGAGGGTCGTTGCGAATTATTCATTCGCTGCTTCTAACGTACGAGTTTCTTCGTGGAGTAATTTCGTCTATTTATAAAGGACAACACGGTTGTCCGATCGTCGAGCACCTACGATACATCCCCCTTGGCTACGGAACGTTCCGTGCACACCTCTGCCACTGTTTCAAGAAAGATCAGAGGAAACGATCGACGAGCTGCTATCGGCGGAACTGACACAATATATAAAAAATAATATTGCCAGCAATTTGTTAGGCGGCGCGGAATAAAAGGTGTTGAAGAAGAAGAAAAAAAAAACAGATTCTCGCAACATTCTGGCCAAGGCCTTCTTTTGTTCCTGCATGGATAGAACTTGACGAGAAACGTCGGTCTCGCGTTACCAGTTTTACATGTCAGCTTACAGAAACGAAGACTGGTTCGCTTATATCATTACGATGTCAAAGTGTCTCGTACAGGAACGAGTTTGACGTAGTTGCTGCGACGCGGCAATATCCCCTCGTTGGTGTTCCCTCGACGTCAAAGTCCATAACCGAGGCGCGTCTTCCTTCCTCCTTCCTCTCAGCCTTCTGGTCTTTTATTGGCAAACATTTCAAGGAAAAGGGGTTTGCAGCAAGACGAAACTTGGTCGAGCTAAGAACATTTTGTATTTTGTAAAGACTGCGAGCCGATGACTAATATTTAATTATTATTTCGATGAAAATGACGGTCGTTTTAATGCAACTCTCAATCCGTGGTGGTGTATCCATTTGAAATCACAGGGTATTTGGAAATTGATTGGAACGAGTGTGACGTGATGAATCGATTTTCTGGGAGTCACGTACTCGTAGACCGCTATTGTACACACACTTTCGAACGCGTATTCTGTTTAGAAGAGGAGGGACCCAGACCTTTAACGACGGATGTGACTTCACTACAAAAGGGTGAGGCTGACACGCGTTGCACCGAAGATCGAGTACGCGTTTCCACCAGTGCTGCAGCCTGCGGTCTACGTGAAAACTCTGCATGGACGTTTCGTAGAGAGAAATCGTGTTTATTTAAATAAATACAGATGACATATTTATTTTGAAATAAATACAGTAGCATTTCGTATCGCAGATAATTGCAGTAATTGCAGTAATTGCTTTAATTTCGTTGAAAATAAAAGTATTGCACGTAGATATCGTCTTTTAAGAAAAAGCGGTATTTTCGTTGGAAATGAAATGGATTTTACTCGTCCAAACATTCGTACTTGGAAACAACGCGGGCGATCGTAACAATCTGGAAGCCCTTGGCGACTTAATATTTCCAGAACAACGTTCTAAAATTTCGATTCCGTCGTAAACAAAACTACCGCGCGCGCACTCCCGTAAAAGGAAATTTTCATATCGTCCACGCGTGTTTACCGAGCATAAAACAAAGTAGCCAAGCAAAGTCTAGTTTGCATCCATACGTTGTTAGCCTGCTTGCAAAATGATCCCGCCAACATTGAACGTAACATCAGACGTTTCGTTCCAACCGACCACAGTGTTTCCTGTTTTTTATCATTTAGTTTTCGATCGTCGTCGTACCATAAATATTGAAAACGTACGATCGAATATATCCTATCGATTAAATTGAACGCTCGAGTTCACTCGAACTCTCTGGCTCTGGCTCTGACTCGCAAAGAGTTTGGCAATGAAATATACAAAAAGAAAAAAAAAAAAAAAAAAGAAAAAATACAACGAGACGAAAAAAGGAAAAAAGGAATTACGTTTCAAAGAAATGGTTATCAGTCTATCTACGAAATTGTATGTGGTACGTTGAGGTCGACACATGAACGGTGGATAAAAGCAATTACATTTTGATTAACGACGAAGCGGACCGCGATATGGACGCGAGTGTAAACGGTTACGGTGGTAAAAGTTTCTTAAAAACGTTTTCATCTTTTCATCTGGCCATATCGTCATTAATTCGCACTTGCACGCGAAGGCTTTTAATTAAAATTTTCATTACTCTCGCCACCGAATCCTAGCTTCCAGTATTAAACGAGTAACTCATAGACTGCATTACAATGCGTCAATCGGAAATAACGTGCGATGCGAATCCAATTAAAGAAATCGTAGCGTTTTTATCCGGCCCGCGTCTGAATTGCCGCTTTGAGCGCCGGTAACGTAAATCTCATTCCCCTTGCTCGACAGTTCGCGCCACTTATTAATCGCAATAATGAAAATCCAATTCTATTTATTACACAGCTTACAAGTGCGTAGCGAATCGTCGAACGGCGCCGTTTTGAGTTTCTAGCGCGTATCTCTTTACAATCTTACGATCTTACAATCTCGAAGATGCGGCAAACGTGTGATTGTATAATTAGGTTGGAACGATATTTGCCGGAACGCCGAAGATTTCGTGATTTCATCGTCGACGAATGGGATTTCGGCAACGTTGGACGGCTTGGAATTTTTACGCCCGATTGGCCATTCCTGTTGAAAACTTTCATTTCATCCGTTTTTAATCCGGTAATTCGGTTTACCCGATAATCTGATCTGGCTCGGATAACGTTTCATTTCGCTTCGGTTTATTTCCTACTATCCGAAACTACTTGCCGTTGGACCGAGCGGAGTTGGGTTCGGCGAATCCGAAGCAATCCCCTAAGCACAAACGCTTAGAGAAGAACGCTGGAGAGAAGAAGCTCTCCAACGTAAGGCCGATTGGCCGTAAGGTTTTGCGACAGCTGGACAAGATTCGCGAACGCCTGGCGTGCAAATATCGCGCTGCTCCGTTTAACCTCCGTGACCCTTTCATCGGGCATAATTTCGCGACCGCGTTTCATCTTCGTTGTCTGCTTTTTAAATTTCGCCTTGCTTGTCCAAACATCGAAACAACGTTTTTCTCGATAGCTGACCGACCGGATTTAAGCCCGGATCGATTCGTCGTGGTCCTCTGGTCGGGACAGTCGAACACACGATCGAAATGGACGACGCAGTGTTGGTGGAAATTCTCAGACGGAGGACAGAACGGGTTGGTAGAATTATAGCGCGACCATAAAGCTCGACAAAGGGATATTTGCGGTCTCACGATCCATCGCGTCCGACATGAGCGTCCGCGACAAGCTGCACTTGCGGAAGGGCGTAGACGCGATCGTGTTTGTTTCTCGGTCTAGTGGCGCGCGGCTGAAATACTTGTCCCGCAGGGGTGCAATGCACCGTGCTGCTGGCTGCTAGGGGAGTGTATTTACTCGGTTTTCGGTCGATATTGCCGGCCGGGCGGCAAGCTTCGCTCTCGTGTCGCAGCGTCGGAATTACGCGTCGACGGAGGCCGCCAGAAAGAAATCGTACTCGTTCGTCTCCGTCCCTGATCGCATCGGCACGGCTAGACGTCGCTGCTGCGACAGGAAAACGCCTGGAGGGCGAGGGGACGCTGAGAAATCAGATGCCGCGAGATATCGGGACGCCTCGATTGGAAAATCTTTATTGACCTGTCTGGCTGGCGGTGTGCTGGCTAAGGCTTGGTCCAACAAAACCATGTTGTCCCAACACCTGCGGCAATTATCGAACGGAGACTCGATGACGGAAAACGAGTCGTGGCCATCCAGAATGCTACCGTTGCCGAGTATGCATCGAGTATGAACGTGCAGTTGGAAAATATGTAAAACGGTTGGCGTTTTTGTTGGAAACGGGCTGAGAATTGCGTTGAATATACAAAGGATTTCGATTTTCAGAACCGCAGTTTCAGAGATATCGCGTATTGTAAGAGAAGAGTCCGAATGTTGAAACAGCCTTTGAAAATAGAGAGGAAGAAAGGTGGAATTTTCGTAAGTTGTTAATGACGTTATCGGATCCGATAAAAATTAGAACTGTAGAAAAAATAGTAAACGCGGATTGAAAATCGATTTACTTAAGGTTATATCAACGATCCGTAAGTTGGACTCTCGCGGATTATATTTTCCAGCAATTTTCCTCCGTTCTCTGGCTTCGTGATCGATAATGGAAAAATATTAATCCCGATGGGGCGGCCGATAACAGCATACAGACAGACGAGCACGTCCGCTTTAAAGGAGCAGAAGCGGCGTTTACACGATGACATAATCACCGAAATCTCGAACGCGATACGGAGTTGTTAATTAAGACGAGACGATACGACGATAACGATTGCCTGGCGATCGGTGAGCAAAGTGCAAGGCGACTCGCTTAATGAGATTAATCACTACTCGGCTTGCCGCGTCCACTCGAAAAATTCATTAAAGGCGAATAAAATTAGCGGCGGCCCTCTCGTCGCGTTAATTAAGCCGTCGAAACGCTGCAATAATTATCGTCTCCGCCGATAAAGATAATCGCACTGTCGAAAAAAGCTGACCACGCCGAGCTGCCAATTAAAGCTAAAAGGAAGTTTCAAGCGAGATAAATCGCAGTTCGTGCGGCATCCGATCTCTGTGAAAAACAAACCGCGTTTTCCGAATCCCTTCACGGATGCGGCCAACAGTAAAAATACTAACAACTTTTAACGCCCGATACGTGTTTGTTCCGTATAACGTTAAACTAATTTTATGTATTACGTACTACGCGGGACTGTACGCGAGACTGTATACGTGACTGTACAGGTACTACGAGAGAACATCGAAGTAAGCTTTGGCACGAGTTATCATATTGCTTCCACTCGGAATTCTCGTTTTCATAGACCTTACGGAAAATTGTGAAATTATTTCCTCTACCACGGTATAGAAACTCGTAATCGACACAGTTTTTGCCGGAATTTGGAATGTTTATGGCACCATGTGTTACGTCCGGTGACTTTCTACGGTCGAGGCGTCCATCAGCTGTGCGCATATAATTAAGCAGGTTGCAATAATCCTAAGGAACGGCCATAAAACGTGGCTTCTTGATTTACCGTTAAGTCCGCCAATTGGCACAAAACAACTTCGACCCAGGAAGTTCCTTATGATTATTGCTCCATCATGTAAAAATAGGAGAAACGCGAGTTTTCCCATGTTTTCCAGGATTCCGCCCGCAAGCGACCAGCGGTGGGGCGATCACCACCGAACAAGAGTTTTCCTTTGCAACAGCATCGTCACCGGATTTCACTGGATCTACCACTATTGATCAGTCAACACCTCTGGACCGGATCTGCGACCTTGGTACAGTCAACATCTCGGACTGGTTCATCGACTACAGAACAGTCACCACATTTCTAGACTCGATCTCCGTCTGTAGATCAGTCAGCATCTCTACTTCAGCGGATTCTCACTCGTCAATCATTCGTCTACTTCGCTTATACTTTACGCAACTGGCGTAACTCTTTTCTGTACAAAGTTGTTGGAAATACATATATGTATATTGTAACCTGTTAACCGCAGTCTTATACACCAATTCAACCACCCCTATTATTCTAACAGAAATAAGGGGATCGATCTGTTCGTGGCGTCGATTATTGCAATCGTAACGGCAATTTACGACTCGCGTTGACGCGCTTCCTCGCGATCGCGTCTCTCCGCGATTAGTCGAATAAACACGACGTGCTTACGAATAACACCTCGAGGAAATGGCGTAAGCCGCTCGTTATTACCTCGATATTTTCCTTCCGGTTTCGTAACAGCGATCGTTGCAGTCGTTTCCTCTTTGCCGACGTGATGTTTAATTTTCAGGCACCATCCTGTTTTTCATCCCTTATATCCATCGTGTTTGCTCTAAAAGGGATCATCGCGTTGTCGTAATTTCGATGCGGTGACACGCGGCGGTTTATCCCGTTCCATCTTTGAACGGTGTCGATGACGAAAGGAGAAAATTCGAGGATACCGTCACGTGCCACTGGAAAGGCGAGAACATCTTTCCTACGAATTACGCGACGAAGTTTTTCCAACGTAACCGTTCTCTCGCCGTATGGAAATTATCTTCTTTAACTTTATCGAATTTTCTCCTTGCTCGCTGCACGGTATTATGGGAATAAAGGACAACGTGGTACGATTTGCAAACCATTGGTCGATATAGTCTCTTATATTCTGCAATCTATAAAAAAACTGTGGCCGAAAGCGCGGTATTTTCAAATGGAACACAACGCCTTGATAATTTTGAAACATCGCGGCACTCTAATTAATATTAAAATTCAAAGAAAAATGATCCCTACGTACTTTCTTTTCCAATTAGTAGTTTCGTATTTCCGTTTTTCGTCCAAAGCTATTGGCGCAGACATTGGAGGTATCCCTTCACGGAGACTGAAACAACGAAGGAAGGACACGCGAGCGAAGAAACGAATCAACGAGGGAGCGGACGTAGTTATCTGCGATCGATAGTTAAATTTAAGCTTGACTGGTTCGCTTGATCTTAATCGCGACTAGCTCCGCGCTATTAATCGTATCCGGTTCCACCGAAAACCGTTTAAGTCGAAACGAAATTGCCGTTTCAACGAGTGAATATTCGCTCGTCTAAGAAAGCCGATGATTTGAACACGGCAGGAATTAAATCGAAAGCAATCCATAACAGGATTCTCTCCTGTTCAGAGGATTCGAGACGAAACGAGACGAGACGAGACGAGACCTACTCAAAGTTGCTCTTCGAGGCAAACACTGTCGGTCGAATCTAATCGTAGGCGACGAAAAGCAGGCCACGTCGTTTCTGAAATTCACTCGAGACCGCGAACGAAATGCTGAAAAATGCACTTCGGAAACGTATGTCGTTGAAAAGACACGCGCCTGACAATGACAATGTCTGGTGTCGCAGTGGTGCGAGTTCATCGGGTAACGGTGGCAAAGTTAACTCGTAGTAAATATATGTATATTCGCTGTAGAAAACTGACGCGATCGAAACGATTGAATTTTCCAGGTCGTTGCCGCAGATATTTCTCAAAGTTCTCGCATTTGTTGGAGAAGGGGCTTCCGATCGGAACAAAGACTGGGACAAAGGCGGCTTTGCTGGCTTCTGGAACTTCAGTCCCGAAGAGTTTCGACGTGCCGGCACGCTGCGCGCCGCCGAAAATCATTGTTAACCGAACGTCTTAAATTTCAAGTCTAGAACTTTGCGAGCATTAAAAGCCGTCATCTTCGGGATTCCCTCTGTGCGCCTGGTAATCGGGAGTCGGAAGTCGGGACCGGGGCGTTTGGCTCTCTTTTTCGGTGGTCTATTGTATCTCGGGTCTGTTACACTTTTGCCAACTCGGGGACAGTGTAAAATACACGAAAGGGAGATTTTCGAAATTTCGATCGCCTCTGGCGAGAAAGAACGCCCCGTAATTCCTCCACAATCCTGCGCATCCATAATCTTGAGCACGATATCGACAGGAAGCCGAGGATCTCGAAAATTTGATCAAAGAGATTTCTACGATGCATCAGACCAGTGGAAATCCGCGAAGCGTCTCGCATATCGTGAAGGAAAGGAGCATGGAAGCGTAGCCCGGTTCGGTACACGCAGCATTTTACATTTAAAGCGGCTCTGGCCCGGTGTGTCGATGGAAGGGAAGTAATATCGGAGCGGTGGAACGCGCTTCCCGGCGACGTGCAAATTGAGAGTTATGCATTTCCGCGCGTCGAGGACGCGCTACGAGCGCAGGTGTGCCCGTTGAAGACGTAACGCGCGGCCACGCGCGCAATACGTGTCGCTTGATCCGCAAGGCCGTACGTCTTGCGAACAACGAGCGAGATATTGCGTTTCAAGACGATTTAGCTACGACGGATCGCGATTCGCACGCTTTAAACTGCCAACGCTATCGAGAAAACGTTTTTCATCTTTAAAGTAAACGACCGTACCGTACGCGTTTCCCCCAAAATATTTAGGAGCCGAGCATCTCACATTTTCGTTAAACATCGGCTTTTCCCGTTCCAACAGCGACCAACCATCAAAGATGTTGTCACCGATAAAGATGATTGCGAAATGGATCGTTTCGGTCATGAGCAATTTTCTGGATGCTTTCGGATCGAACGACGACCGATCTTGGTTGATGCTCGTTCGACGAATCGAGATGCTTCGCGTCTGGACGTATCATGAACGCTGGCAGTCCGGAAAAAAAGAAAGGAAGAAAGAAACGATCGCTTATTTGAAATAAAGAACGAGAAAAAAGGTGAGCCGAGGAAACGCGAAATTTTTGCAATTGGACTTTATCAGAAATCAGTTTATCGGCGTTGAAAGCGAGGCACGTTGAGTGCAATGATACTCGCAACGCGACGATTCTTTTGGCTCGGAATCAAAAGTTCAGGATCTTCGGAAGGACAATGCCAGAGCGTTGTAAGAAATGTATGTGTAAGAAAGACTTGTTTCATTTGGCGCCTTTGCATTTAAAACTCTGATTGCATGAAAATCGTCGACCCGGGATAACGTCTAAAAATTGTAAAAACATTCTGGTCTTCAGCTTCGATACGCCAGAAAAGTGACAGATGTTAAAAGGTATGTGATTCGAAAAAAGAAAAAAAGAAAATAGAAAAAGAGGAGGAAAAGGAAAAACGTACGCATCGGCGTATCTATAATTTGATATCTTTCGGTAGTATCAGATTTGTGAACCTGCGTGTCGCACCCGGAGAAACTTTAAATTCGTTTCGCGAACAAGTTCGCGTAACTCGCGACGAGAATACGTTTTAAATTGTTAGAAGGGTTCGCGTAGAGGCTAGCGAGAAGGGAGAGGCGGTTATACGCCGTACGTCGAGGCATCCGCGTCCAATTTTTACACAGGATCGAACTTCAAGGGTCTTCTTCCTAACAGAAATCCAGATGCGCTGTACCGGTCGAAGATGTTTCCAATTTTTCGACAGAAAAGAACTTTAAAATCACTTGGAAGGGATCCATCCAATAGCGGTACTACCGTGCTCGTTTCGGTATTACCGACGAAGCAGTCGAGCAAACGATTCTTCCCCACCATCACGGTACGTCCACTTAATACGTCCACTATTTCTATCAAATAAACAAGCAAACGACCAGACACGCTGGTTAAAGAAAAAATTGAATTTGTCAAGAGGAAGCAAGAATGTATTCGAATGCTGGTCTCTTGCGATTTCGACAAGAAAATCATCTCTACTTTGCATCGTCCACTGTACGATCGAAGATCGCGGTACGGTACGATACGCAGGGATATTTGTTTTCTGGCGATCTGGTTTCGTTTTCAAAAATCCCACAGCCCATAAACCAGAGAAAGGGAACGAAGTGAAAGATAGGGGACTATTCGCAAGGCGGGTTTAAAGCAGAAGAATATTCATCCACGTAATATCGGGCTGATACCGAAGAATAACTTTCTCCAGACATGCCGGATAATCGCGTTGTCGTGGGGAACGAGAGGCGTAGATATGGTCGCAGGGACTCTTATCGGAGGTAACACGAACAATGCTTCCCTCGTTCCTTCGACAACGAGGAACAGCCGTTTACCTTCGGTTCGAATTGCTCGAGAAGTGGAGGATTTAGATAACCGTGCCGAAGAGACTTACCGCTCGGTAATTCTTTTTGCATGAATATTGAAAGATACCGGGCGAGGAGGAATCCTCCATGTCCATTGTTCCTTCTTTACAAGCGATTCTTTAAACGTTCCATTGCGAAATATACGTTTAATCGACGTTTTCGACAACCGAGGAATCGAAATATTATTCGAACGAAGAGAAACGATGCACGGGCGGGACAGCGGTCGTGTTATTATCTCGAGTGCTTCCGTAACATTAATATTTAGACGGTTGCGATGTTACGAAAGTGGATTTGAACGCACCTTTCGCGGAGCGGTTAGTGGCAGGATCGTGCGCGGAACGCGTCATTTAGCAGCGACGCGTAATTTCGTACTAATGCGCGCACTGCGATTAAAATAGTCTGGCCTGTTCCATACTGCTTCGTGTCCGCCGCGAGTGCTCGCAAACAGCTATAGCGACGCATTCGCCGGATACAATGAACGCGTGTATTCGTTCGGTCCTCGAGGACGGTAGTAATACCAATGTCGAGCAGCTACGAGTGGCCGTTCGTTGCATTCGCTGAACGATCGTCCACGATCACGGCATTCAAAGCCTTAAACGCTTAGACGCTTTTAAAGTTTAAAGTGTAAGGGAAGTGGAAATTTCTGACATTGGTGGAGGGTTTAGTTGTGGAAAGTAGGGTTGCTATTGGTTCGTGGGCATCAAAATTTTCAAATGTTCTTCCATTCGACCGACTATTTTTACGTTATATAAATAATTTATCATTAGACGCGCGTCTCCGGCTTCCGCTCGCGCGTCGGAGCTAAAAACAAATTTGCCGTAAATCCATGGAAGTACGGACGGACGAAGAAAGAAAACAACTGCCGGCTGAAGTGGTACGAGTCAGCGATAAGGCGGACAGGCTTCAGGTTGGCGTACAAGTTAAATCCACGGTGAGCTCGGTACGTAGAGTTTCCGGGTCGGATAAAAGCGTCTGTTGCTGAGATGCTGCGATCGTGAGGTTGCACACGCATACTCGCGTTAGACGCACATCCGTCGACAAGGTGTAACGGAAACACGGAGGTGGGCGGGGAGGGGGGGCGGGCGGTGGATGGCGGCGAGAATCGTATTCCCGTTGCGAAAAAGGGGGCAGGGAAAGAGGATGTTTTTTGGCCCGTACCGTGTAACGCGATACAGACGAAAATAAGAAGAGGCTTAAGCATGTACATTGCGCGCGAACGCAACATCGAGACGGTGGCAAGCGGCGAGACGACGGAAGAGGAACGGAAGGACGAGGGGTAAGCAGAAAAACCGATCGTTGTCAGGGAAACGAAGGAAATCTGCATTTTGTCAAACTGTCGCTGAAAAGTTGGTGGCTGCGCTTGGAAAGGAGTCCCGACGAGGGTGAAGTAAAGGGAACGAGAGAGAGAAAGCGTCACGGCCGGCCTGCAAGAAAGAAGCGAGAAAGTTTGGAGTAACTCTCGGTCGCGCCGTTATCTAAACCCTTCGCGTACCTCTTGAGTAGTTCGGGGATGAAAGGGGACGCTTTATTTTTCACGCTGCGACGAGGATATCCGTCGAATTACTTTCGATAACGATCCCTATGACGGTATCTTTTACCCTTCGCGTTTGACGACGCCAACAACTTTTAAAAGATGTCCGTCACGATGTCTTCGCACGCTTCAGGCGCGCTAGTGTCCTAGGGATTGTCACGTCCACGCGTCTTCAACTACTTTTACTTCGATTACTCGCAACGGTTATGAGATCGTTCGATACTTATATCATTTCGATGAAACGCAAAGTTATCGAATTACGGAATCGCGAACTCGAAAGCTGCTTGATATCTTTATATTGGGATAGACGTAACGGTGGCCGACAAGCGAATCACGAAATAACGCGACTCTTGGGTCCAAGTTCTTGCCGTGGAAAACGTGGAGGAGGAAGTTTAGGTTAAGCTCGGACTGATGGTTTTAGAGCCGAGTAAAAAAAGCTGCCTCCGTGAAGTATCTCCCTTTCACGCTGGATAAATCTCGCACGCGCGACAACCTCTCTGAAAAGAGATAAGCGTCCACGAAAAGGGGATCTTCTTTTTTCTCCCGTTGATCCGCGGCCGCGTCGTCGTCATCGTCGTCGTCGTCGTCGTCGTCGTCGTCGGACAGTACAATTTCCCACCTCGTTCTTTGCTCCCTGCCCTTTTCCCTTTCCTCCGTCGTCGTGCCTCATAAATAATAAATAGCTATATGGAGATCCCGCAGATGGTCAGTACATTTAGCGCCACCTCGATCGGCCGGTTGTAAAGCATTTCCAGCTTTCGTGAAGCTAGACTTTTTTAAATTCAGTAGAAGAAGAAATTGTTAAGTGGGTCGAGAATGCGAAAATACGTACCGGTATAAACGTTTGTCAAAGGCAGATGTCAGAGGTTGATCTCATTGAATCGCGCGTCACATCAACCTGTTTATATGTATAATTTCAAGTTTATAAGACGAGCGTCGCAGAACCACGTGATTACAGGGAAAACTTGTGTTTGCGATGAAAAACGGGATACTTAGGGGAAATCGATTCGATGTTCAAACGATGGTCCCCCCTTCTCCTTCTTTTTTATTCGACCACCGGGTTCGTCGATAAATCGCAAGTAATCGCGATTCCATCGAGTGGCTGTTAAAAAGTTGGCTCCCCCGGTTAGCTCGATATCTGTTTAAATTCGATTTCACGAGACTGTAATTCGCTAAAATCGGCATTCTTCTCGATCTCGAGTTTACAGCAGAGTATAACACGTGAAATGGATAACACGGAAATGGATAACACGTGAAGCGTGGTATGTTAGCGAACTTGTTTCCTGGCGGATGAGTAACGCGTTGAGTAACGAGTCGTTGAAAAATAAGCCGATTACGTCACCGTAAGACATTACGAAGGAGTTTCAGCTCCGATCAACCTCTTGCGTCCTCCGCTTTTTCTCTCGTTAATATGTTAATCCGACAAAAATATCCGTCAGGTGGTAGACGATGACGGAAATACGATGTCGGATCTCCGATTATCTGATTTAAATGGAACCATTGACCAAGTCTCGCCTCTGAATTTCCAGAAATATTCAAATACCCGATGCTGCTTTCGCTTTCACGACATTTGCGAAAACGCGACGTTATTCACGACCTTCTGGAGAAAAATGCGAGCCACGGGCAGTTAGGTGTTCTCCTGGAACACGTGATTCTGGTAAATCGAAACGTTCTATTGCAAAAACTGTTCTATCTCTCGTCTCTCGAGTTGCTATACGATACTGTAATGTAGCATGTATACACTTAGGCTTTGTCTCGTTGGAACGAAAGCGCGGTGAAACGAATAAAAAACCCGGCAAAGAGAAGAAAGATGTTCGCAAAATGGTCCGATGAATATGTAACTCGCGGTTTCGAATCCTAGTCGTTGATCGAATTGCTTGATGAAATTTCCAGGGGCGTGTGAACGATACTTAAACGCGACTGAACCGAGCCGAGTTTATCAGCAAAACGACGTTTGTGGACGTGTCGTAGCTGCGAATACGAACGATCGATCAGGATCCGTAAGTCGATGGAAAATTTCCAGTCCAAAATTTTCATGGCCAACTATTCGGACATTCGCCGATCATATGGTCGCGTCGCTCGTTCTCATCTCGTTATCGATATTCTCGTTGTTGGTCGGTCGATGTAGATGTCGATATTCCGGATGATCGAGATAGAGACTCGTGTAACGACATTCGTGGTACCGTTTGTGGATTATCCGTTTATTAACGTCCGGCTACAGCAAAGAATTAGTCTGCGCTTCTGTTTCGCGTACGCACGCATGCCGTCCGATAAACACGGGGCATGCCAGTTGAATTACTTGCGATTTACTGTGGCAAATCGCGTGATTTAAAAGTTACTAACTCGATGACCGAATGCCTATCGAGTCGGCCAAGTGCGTCATCGTCGCCGTCCAACTTTAATAAAACTTGCGCAGTCATACACGATCAGAGTGACTGTATAGAGCCGGCCCTGTCAAGCTGAGCAAACTCTATAGAAGCCGACGTTCGCTCAATTTACGATTCTTGTCAAAATTTCCAATCGGATCGACCAAGTCGCTAAGTTGTGTCTTTTACTCGACCTTAAACGATCTGACGATATTCTAACGAGCCGCGGATTTCTTGGACGAGCTCGAATGAGCCGACGACTCGAGGAATCTTCAAAGCGATCTTGAAACGTCGAAGAATGTCTTTTAAACGAGCTTGCGGTTCTTCTTTCCGGCTGATAGGTAGAGAGGACGGTTTCCGAACTTGAAACGGTTGATAGACGATTGATCGGCCGGTTCGGCGATGCGCTATTTCGTTTGCGATTCGAAGGAAAATGGGCTGGGGAACCGGATACCCGTCGATTAGAGAAAGTTCGATCGATGATCGATGAACGACGAGACAATATCGCGACTAATTCGAACGGCGTTCGGTTAAATTGCGACGAAATGACGAAGGTCCGGTCGTTTCGTACAGTTTTCTATCCGCTGGCTGCTCGGATTTCCGTGGCTTAATGCCTCGATCGATTCCATTGGTGCGTTATGATGCGCGCGCGGCAACGCATCCGTTGGATTAAATTCTGCTGTGTATTCGAGAATCGTTTTTCGGCTTACTTCCCTAATTGGATTTTCGTATTTTGCATGCAGCATAGTTTTTCGATGAACGGGGATGGTACATTGATGTAACGCAATACCAGCTTTATCGCGTTTATAAAATTTTGATGTTCTTTTGATGCCGCCCGTTATCGACGAATAACAAAATTTCGATCTAAACATTTTAAACAAAGAAGATTCGCACGGCGCGTGTGTTTCCAGTGTTTATAGCAAACATTTTGCTTGAATTCCGCCTCGCTTACCCTTATTCGAACATTTTAAATAGTTGAAACGTATAGCGTAGTTTCATTTTTGCGATAGCTTCCGATCAATTGGAAATCTAATTGGAACGTTCGTTACTGTTAGGAGTAACGGTGGGAAGGGGGGGGGGAGAGAGCAGGCCAAGTAACGCAACGAACGTGCGAATGAAAGAAATTTATGCGTCGGAATGTAGCGTTGCTTGCAGGGGACTAAATCTGCGTTAAACAACGTCGCTTCCGGCCGAGTGCTATTCGTCCAGAGAATACGGTTCGTTTATCAACGTTGTTTCACCGCTAGTTTCACGTAGTCCCGTGTCGTGGGAAATTTTTCAAGAAGCACGAATAACTAGCAAGATGCTCGCCGTGAGTCACTTTGCAGAGTCGTGGACATAAAATTAAATGGATCCGCGGTACTACGGAGAATATTACGCCGCGACACGCCGCTTCTTCCGGCAAAGAGTTTCCACGGACTTTGGTAAAATTCCATTTCCAAGTTCCGTTGGGCTATGAATTTTGATGAATCTTTTTATCGGCAAATAATTAACGAGCTTCGCGTTTCTACGATAATTTTTCATCGTTTTAGCAGCTCGCGCATTCCGTTTCTTCTGCATGTTTTTTGCCAACGAAGGAACGCAAGCTGTAAAATATTTCGATTATGCTTGACGCGTAACGTTCGCTCGCGTACTAGTTTTTCCTTATCAGCGATGCCAACTTTTTCATAACCGAGTAATTCCTTTTTCCCAATGCCATTAAACATTAGCGCCGTTCTTATCGCGCGCACCACTCAGAAAAATCGCTGCCCTCGCAAGATGACCTGAAACCGTAATATCCGGCGATGTGGTTGTGTGCAATTAGGTGTGCCCGGTATCTCGGTACTTGGCCGAATTCGGTGGCTTATGCGAGGTTGGCCCAAACGAGCGGTGATTCTGACACCGCTCCAGACGCTATAACTGGACTCTCTGCGACCACTCGCTCCCCCATTTAACCGCTCTCGTGTTCCTTGCAAATGTTCGACTTGGCCAATCGCGAGTCGATGAAATTTCTAAAATCGTGCCTCGTTTGGCGCGATTCAAATACTAACACGGGCTGCAACGATGCCGATTCGAGTGGGCCCGGCCGATCGGCACTTGGCGAAAAACAATCCGACGTGTAACAGCACGTCCGCCAGGTTTACATCTGCGACGGTGACGATGAGGAGAAAGCGGACGAGCCAGCACACCGGGGAAATCAGGCGAATTATTTTCGAATGATACGGCCGCGGCGCTGTAGAAAAATGCGTCGGAATTCGGTTATGGAAATGCGGCGCGCAGCGTCAACGAATGGCCTCCGTTCGACGGAGATTTTTATTATTCGCGTTCCGACACCGCGCGATCACCGCACCATCTCGTTTTTCAACCGGTGGAAAATTTCTATAATTCAGCAAACGAGCGAGCGGGAGAAATTTTAATTCATTCTCGACGGCGAGAATTTCAACGGCGATTACAGCACGATGTTTCGCTGCTCGACGCCGGTGACTGGCTGAAACGTTTAATAAGAAAGACCGGTTGGCTGCCACGTTTTATGCAAATACACACCGGTATAAATAAAACTCTCGAGAAGTCGTGGCGCTTTTTTCTCTCCTTCTCCTCGCAACGTTTAAAGCGGTCCTCTCTTAATTTCGCGAAATTACGGGGTCACGGCGAAATCGTTAAGCTCGCTTTAAAGTTGCTGAATAAAGTTTAAGCGAATGCACAACTTCCGAACTGCTCCCGTTCGTCCTTCCTTCTCGACGTCTGTTCGTTGTAAAACTGGATACCACGAAATCAGAAAACGTTGCGTGTTTAATTTGCTCGATACCGTGACAAATAGATGTCTACGATGAACTCTCTGGTGGCTACACCGCGCGCGCACACACACATGGAACGTGTTTTAAAAGAACGACCTTTCTTTCGAATGGAAAATAGAAAATAGATTTTCTTCTTTAAAAATTGCAACAAGCATCTGGATCCTATAATCTCCAAATGACGCTTATCGACGCTTTAGCGAGACTCGAGTCTAGTCCATCCGGTCGACAAAGTCCCTGGATCTAATACTCACGATTGTGTCGCGCGGAAAAGATGCGAAGAATGTTGGGAAAAATGCCACTTTCGAGTCATAGAATCTTGTGCAGTCGACGCGATCCGTCTAACAAAGGATCGCTGGAGAATACTGGAGACCGGAAGCGTGGAAATTCTGCGATTCATCGACCCGAAGCCGATAGTCGTCGAAACTTCCTGAAAGCGATCGAACTGTCGCGCGACGTGCATTAGCCGAAGCTCGGCTAACCGGATTTCGATTGCTGAATATTCAAATCTTCTATTATTCGACGATTCGAACGGAGGTCTGCCGCGGACATGACGCCTTGGCCAAACAAACGAATAATCTAAATAAATGATCGGCCGCGCCAACCTGAAATTGAATAGCAAATCGTATTTGTGCGTGAAAATAGGGTGGTTGATCGGGAAAATTGGGCGAATCTGGTTTTTTAACATTTAATGGACTGGCCGCCGATGCGTCAATTAACGGGACATATGGACGCCGACTTGTCCTGGCTAATGAATCGATCGGTCTGCTGGTTGCGCTTTTCCTTCGTCCTCTACTTGCCCGTTCTTCGACCGTGTCAATTTTTATACGTGTCTGGCGCTTGCCTCTGAATACGTGAAACATATTTCGAATACGGTTTCGAAAAAGGACTAAGAAGCGGCGAAAACAATCGTAACGCGGATCTTGCTGTAAGAGCATTTCACCTTTTATCTTCTTTCGCTGGTTCTTCTAACAGCGTGTAACACGGTAATCCTATTCCATTTTTATTTATTACGTCATCGCAGCGTTATACCTTCAGCAGCTTCGAGAGTCAACTCGAATGCGACTTTTCGCGTGTTTACTAGCGTATTTGTCGCGTATTTCCATACCATAAACCGTGCAATCTTTTACACGGATTACCCTTTCAATTCGCGTGAGAAACAACGTCGACGTGTTATCGGCCACGTACGAAAATCCAGTAATCCAGCGTTGCTTCTTGCATTCTCTGCACAGTCGACGCGTTACCGAATAGGTCTGCAACGAATAGGAACATCTGCTTTGAAAGTACACCGGCGAAAGCGACAACGAGGATTCCCGTTCCAATACCAAAGAAGCTTAGCTAAACTTTTGACGGCAAGATAGCAGACGACCGAACGAAAGGGAAGAATCACGACTAGACAAGATCGTGTGCGAGTTGACGTTAGGCCGATGGCGTAGCAAAGTGTCACGTCCCGAACCGCTTGATCTTTCGATTCCAAAAACTCCACGAACACGCACACTCTGACTTCTTTGCGAAAGATGTGCCAGCCGCCGCGTTCCACTATTTTCCCCTTTACCATTCAAATTTCCAGGTCGGTCAGGCTTTGTTAAATTTCTCGAATTCCCCTCTTCTTCCTCTTTTTATCCGACTGTCGCGCGCGTTTCCACCAGCGTACTCTTTGTTCAGCGAGTCTGCGTCGCTCCAACGAACTCAGCTTTTTCTCGAAATTCACTGGATAATTATCATCGAACTTTTGTTCTTTGACGCGGCCCTACAAAGCTTTCGCTCGGCCGAATTCCATAGGAGAAAGCCTCCTCTTGTTCGAATTTCCCTGGTAAACGACAGACATCGGGCGACTGAAATTTTCCGCGTCGTCGACGGACGCAGAGGATAAACTGGTGTTCGATAAGCAGTACATACGTAACTGGTTTCTATGAAACGCGGGAAGCGCTTCGCCTGGATGCTCGACGGTTGTTATTCGACGCCTCTTCGAACGACAATCGTACAACGGACTCGACGGTAAACACGAATTTGCATCGAGTGCCATAGAGAAAAGAAGAAAAGGAAAAAGGTACGATTTGTCCAGTGTTTTGCGTTTTATAGATCTGGCGAGGATTTCGAATTACAAACGATTATCTGGATTTCATCGGTTTCCCTTCGTGTCACCGGTCGACCGATTAATCCGTCGAGGACGATAGCGTTAATTCGTTGCAAACGATCCGACGAAAAATCGATGTCGTCCCTCGTCGCGAAACGACGCGATGCAACACGTCGATGACTCGTGACCCGGCAAATTAGCAGCAGGCTGTCGCATCGTTTGGGAAGAAAATCAGACGAGCACCGCGCGGTTCGTTTCGTTCGTAACTGTGAAATCAAGGCGCGACAAACTCTACGGCTGACAGAAACTCGCGCTTGGCGCTTCGAGGCGATGACGCCTCTTCGCGGTTACGGGTATTAGTATGCAGGAACGGGGCTGGCTCACTTGCCTCGCGGGCTTGTTATTGATGATGAACGTGCCGGCGGAAACGGAAACGCCCGGCTAGGATACGTTTATTCCGCGCCACGGACTCGAATTCACCGTTCTGTTCGAAACTTAGACGCGCTATTCGACTAACTTTGCTAAGGGTTTCGCGAGCCCGCGACCATCGATACGTTAATTAGAGTTGCGATCTTATTAGAAATCTACAGCGTTTTCTTCTAAAGCTACTTTGTTAATCGCCTACCTCGGCGTGTTTAGAATTAGCGAGTGTTATAGGAGAGCCGAGTAAAACGGTAGACGGAGGGGGGACGGCGAGCGTGACGAGTTTGAAGCGATTATCGCTATCGATCGAAAGAAGAAACGGCGAGTAATTTACGAGGTTATTAATTTTCGCTGACCATGTGGTGGTTAAATCGTCGTGGTCGAAGTTGTTTAAGCGGATTAAACTGTCTTCCACTGGAACTCGACGCAAGTTCCCATGCCGTGTATTCTGTGGTGCGTGTATGGACGTTGGCGGACGGTTCCGCTGGCTTCGCAGTAGATAAATTGGAAGGTAGACCGCTGATGACGAGCAGAACGCGTATATGGATTCGCGAAAAATCCGCAAAATAATAAGAAAACGTGAACGTAATGGGTACGCGAATATAATTGCATCGTACGTGAAAGAGGAAATATTCTTGCCGCGAACAGGATATGGAAAATTGTTGCCGACATTATTCGACGATTCGTGGTCGAAACGAATTGAATTTTCTTCTATTATCGACGACGATATCGCGCGTTATCGATTACACGTTCCCCGTGTGTTATTATCATAAGTTAGTACGCGAAATTTATTATCGTTATCGAATAACGAACCGGAACCGTGTCTCGTTCCAACACGAACCAATTTTGCCTCTCGACGATTTGCAATTCGAATAACTGGCGAATTCTTTTCCATTTTTTCCCCGTACCCCGTTTCCCCCGTATAAACTGGCTACTCTTTCTAATTTGAAATTCCTAACGGCAAAGTTATAAGTTTCCACGATCGCAAACATAGCCGCGTAAGTCGTAAATCATTCCGAGCTTGCTTCGGACATGAACTACTCGGCTGTAGATTCGGAGACAGCGTCCTCGTTAATAGCGCGTAATAACTTGATATGAAACTTTTGATAAAAACGCAAATATATTCGGGCGGCGTTGATTTCTGACCAAATAAGTGTAATTTCCATTACGGCTCTGTTCACGCTTGTGATCACGTATAACGAGGAAGAAAGGTAATATATGGGAAAGCGCGTTCGCATTTACCTTGCAATTTCATAAAATTCATCTCCGTATAATCGTATTTACGAATTTCCATAATTTATTCGTACCAATCTTTTTCGTACGAATGACGGTATCGTCGATGCAGTTTCGCAAGCCCGTTTCGCGCTTTACGTGTTAATTGTCTAACCAGTGGGAGGGGGGACAATACGAAATCATCGAGGTCGTCTTACCATTTACCGTTTCGAGTTTGGTCATCGGTATGAGGAAATTGCGGGGAGCCGTGAGTAATAACTACAGTCGGTGATAACTGGAAGGCAAATATACGCGTCAGTCGGTTAATTTAAAATTATCGCGTCCGCGAATCTCGATCGTTGCATCTATGCGAGGCAAATTACATTTTATCTCGGATGGCTTTATGCTGGGATGCGAACAATTTTAAGCGGCAGAAACGTTAGCGTATCGGAATTTTTAAATCGGCTACAGTCATCGGGTCTCTTGAACGTCCGATGCTGCCAACACGGAGGAAACTCGATTATCGGCGGATATAATTACACGAATAAATGATTCGCGTCGATCAAACGTCGTTCAAGTTTTATCGCGTTAGAGGACCTTTTAATTATTCATTTCCTAGTGAGATGATTTTCGCTAGGAAAATCAAACATCGCGTACGCTCGCACAAACAGCCGTCGTTTAAATAGATAGCAAGTCAGATCGATTGGTTGTATTCGTTGCAGTCGCGGCAAGTTTATACCGCACGTAAAACAGGCATAAATCGAAAATCGATTTTATTTTCATACGCTCGGCTACCTCGGCCCTATTTTACGTACTATGATTCCGCCAAATTGTTTATTTACTGACCGGGCCAATAAACGGACAAAGGCCCGCGGAAATTCGAAAGGAGCGCAAATATGCGGAATTAACGATCGTTGAAACTACCATTTTGTCCGGTAAATAACTGATTTACCTCGTCGAATGTCTAGCCAGTTGTTATTACACTGAAAAATTTCCGTTGCTTTCATTCGACGGTTCAATTTTTCGATCGATTCCCTCTTATCGGTGTCGATGTGATTACGTATGCACGATATGGTTATGTGTGTACCTGTGTAATCTGCAAAATGTGTAGACGTTAAGTCGTACGACTGGATCCGTTCGTCGATCAGAAGCGTCCATTGTATCTCGGTTCATTGACACGAACCTCGAAATGCATCTCGACTGCCGATTCTCTTTCATAAGACAGAGCCGTAAAGTCGTTCGAAATCGCTATATTCGGGAAAAGTGGTGGATCGGCGTGGAAATCGATTACTTTAATGAAAATATTTGAATGGGCGCGATGGGAATGGTGGGAACAGCGGTGAGCAGAGGCCGAATTAGGTAACGTTCTTCTCGATGACTGTGCGCTTTAGAACGGGCAAATCGTTAATGGAAACGGGATATTAATAACGCGTGCTACGAGCCAGCGGTAATTTTTACGAGCAAGCGATTAACTGTATCCGGTATAACCGACGATTTATCTGAATTCGTCTGTTGGCGTTTAAACGTTGCGCCAAAACGTTGGAGATCCGACGGAACACGGTTCGAGATAAACAAACGTGCTTCGATTCGTCGAAACACGGTAGATACACGGGAGAAACGCGCGTTTCTTGGTAACGGCCGCGTGACGACTAACAGATATCGAAGCTGGCATTCCTCGCGTCGATACGGTAAATTTTGAGAACGTTTCAAAGACTTACCCTTACGCGCGGTGTTGCGTTAATTCGACACTCGTCACGCTCAACGATCGACCTTTTCGCGAAATGTGCAAACAACAAAAAATTCAGCAACAACGTGAATCGCGTTCGCAGAGTATCGAACGAACAGAGAAAGGAAACAGAGGAAGCGCGAATGGAAAATAAAGGTAAAAAAAGGTGACAAAGGTTGTAACGTTTCATTTCGCAGCGCGTATCAGCGAGAGGACGGTGATTCAGGTCGCGACGCTTTTTTTCCCCTGTGTGCGAGATCAAAATTTGCTGGTCGTGGTGGGCGCTTCGCGCGATTCACGGTAATTCGAGCTCCAATATTTGTCAGACCGAATTGAAAGTGGCGTTGGCGGCGCTAGCAGCGACGCTAGCGACGTAACAGGGAAAATTTCCTGCTAGACGCGAGAACCACGTTCATCGCGCTAAATTGACAGTGCCAGCCGTGGACAACGTTTAATATATTCGAATTCGAATTTCGACGTTCCACGCCGAGCAAACGAAAGAGATTTGGATAAATGATACCCAGAGTCAAGCCAGCCGGTCGTTGCTCGCGTTTTTCTCTCGGGATCGCCACCATTAGAATATCTCACGCTTGGCTCGTTTGACGTTTCAATTTTTTATTAGAATTGTCGATCCCTCGCTCCCTCTTCTTGCCCTCTCCCCCAATTTGCCGAAATATAAAGAAATCGCTGATTCCATTGTTCGTTTTATCCCCATGATGCATATGTGGCCCGATAGTTGCCTCAAGCAGATGAAGTCAGAGCGCGCGTTTTAAAAGATTTCCAAGGGAATATATAAATTCCAAAGAGAGAGAGAGAGAGAGAAATCGATAAGTAGAAACGGTAGCTTCAAACCATTTGGAGAAGTATGGAGGGCAGAGTATAATGGGGTAAATCTTTTACTATCGCGATCCGCAGATATCCGGCATAAAGGATACATAAAGAGACCTATCGCAACCAGTGGAGAACAAACAATCGACGATTTCGATTTGGAATCCCCGCGCAATTGCTTCTCTCGAGAGTTCTTTTCGCGAAATTCTCCGAACAGATCCTCGGCAGACGGTAAGGAAACATCTTCGCGAACGTTACGATACTCTTCTACACACCATGTATCGTCGCAACGACGCGACCGGTATGGTACTTGGAAAATTTTATTTCCGCCGGCTTAAACGGCTTCTCTTTCTGTTTCGCGAGACATCCACGATAAAGAGGAATTACCATTGAAAGTTTCCAATATCGAAATGTCGATACTTATTTAATTACTTTCCATACCGAGCCGTTTAAACTAGTCCAATCGACATCTAGTCCATTAATTTTGAAATTTCCTGTTCTAGGAATGGGAACATCGAGCTTTTTCGCGCACAGGGCAATGCCAGGGCAGCGAATATCGATTCACGCCAAAGATCGCTTCTTGAGGAAAAATTTCTCGCCTGTTACTTATTTCGTCTTTTTTCTTCGCCGCGTATTAATAAATTTGATGGGTCGAATCGCGTGTCAATTTCTGCAACGACCAACCAACAAACGTCCTGAACATTTATTTATAATTTATAAACGACGTTAGAACTTGGTCGATAATGCGGCGAAAACCGTGTCGCGATCATTTCACTTTCCCGCCACACTTTAGATACGAAACGAAATCGAACAAGGATCCTTTTTATGCTGCTAATTCTCTGACTGCAATGGGATATACGTGGTATATGTCCCGGCCAAGACTAGGGACAGTCGCGAAACGGCGAAACGGCGAAACGGCGAAACGGCGGAACGGCGAAAAAGTGGCGAGAGATTCGTGCAAATAAAATCCAATCGGTTGGCCGCGAGCAAAGAGGCTGCAATCGTCGGCACATGTTTGAGCGTACGTTCAAAGTGATCGATATAACTCGTTTAGCGTGATTGTTCGGCAAACGGTCGACACGGAGGTTGCGGGACGTCGACCTCGGGAATAATGAAATACTATGGGGAATAACAGGATGACCGAACCATGAGTTAACCACAGAAATAACACATATAGCCCTCGCAACTTTCTACTGTAGCTCAACAAGAATTTTAGGGAATTCTACTTTAGGAAAAGATGGGAGAAAGGGTGGACAGATGATACGCGCGAAGACACGTAAAACAAGTCGTGCACAAAAATTTCTTTCATAAGACGTAGCGCGTGTTAGGATCAAGCATATGACGGAAGCAGCTGCTATGTTCGTGATTCGTCGCATATCAAAGCGCCAAGCGAAAACTACTTATGGAGACAGGCACGAAGCAGAGAAACACCTTTTCCCGTCAACAGCGTCGTAGCTATAGGGAAAAATAAACAACGGAATAGAGGGCCGTTGTTACAAGAAGCGCAACGAGTTTCTTTGGTAAGGTCATCGATGTACAACAGCGACGCGAGGTAAAAGTTTGTGCTGCCACGTAGAGCGCGTGTTCGGCGATGAAGATACTTTCTTTACTTTGGGGATGGAAAGCACGTATTTACAGCGAACCAACTAACAGAGAACTGTTTGCGCACGGCCAAAGAGAGGATGTATGTTTGTCAAGGTGTTGCGAGTAGGTGACGAAAAATAATAATGATAATGATGATAATAATAGAAAAGAAAACGCGAGCCGTGAAAACGCGAGACAAAAGCGATAGGACGCATAGGCTACGTATAAAACGTAAGCATTTCTCGCGAACATCGATAAGAAACGGACTATTTATGTCACATCGAAGCGGAGAAGCAGCAATAAAACGATCCAAATTTTTTTCCCCGCAAGAAAAATATCTCCGTTGAATATTCATTGCGCGTTCGAATTCATTTGATTCCGTTCCAGTCGCTTGTCCTTGATGCGAAACGAAGATCGATTCTCGCTGGACGAATATTCGGAAGATCGATTCACCCGGCAAAGGAATCGCTTGGCCCGAAGCAATCGAAGGTTGCCGATACTTGGAGTACCTATCGTCGTACTCGACACTCGAGTCCAGCCGACACTGTTACCAATGAACAAACGGACCGCCACCCCGACTTCCTCCCTTTCACGGGCCACGGTTTCGAAAAAGTTTAACTAACCTCTTTTTTTCTATCGTTGCCACGTTCGTAGACCTGGAATATTTATCAAACTCCGCGTTCCGGCTGCGAGAGATGTTCACAGGTTTGCGTGTTACTTCGGCTTGCTTCGCGATCGTTTGGATTCGTCGTAAATACAGTCCTTCGAACTGTGAGCGATCGATTCTCACCCTTGAAACTGTCCATTTCCCTTCCGGTCGGCACTGCTAAATAGAAACTGTTGAATTCCCTTGTTTCATTCTCTTGCGGCGCATCGACCGCGCGTTAAGGGTAGTTGAAAGTCGATTCCCTTTGTTAAACGTTCGTGTACGGAAAGCGAATAAAATTGTTTCGGACATTTCGAAACGATTGAAAGCGTTGCCCGCGCTCCAAGTTTACTCGATCTATGGCTGGTTAAACGTCGGGCGCTTATAAAAGTAGTTGGCGACTAGATTTAAAGTAATCCTTCGCCGAAATGTTTTTACAACCGTTTTAAAGTCTCGGATCGTTTTTCATTACTTTTTCGTTCGATGATATTTAAAAAGTGGAATTAGATTGAAACGGATACCGCCGTTATCGTCAGCGACGTTGCGGTAAGGTTTATTCGGAAGAACAAAATGAATAAATCGATAGAATTCGACATCGACGACGTCAAATTCGATTCGACTTGGGACAGCTGCAGGAATAAAGCGCCATCAAAATACGAGTAACGTGTCTCTCGGTACAAAACGATCTCCGATTCTGCCTGTCTATGGGAAATTCATTCGCTCGGTTCGTTTACATCGTCCTTGACGCGTATAACAATTCTGTTGGCGCTAACGTGATGGGCGCGAGGCTACGTATAGACACGGTCGATCATGCTGACGCGCGAACGACCTGATAAGCGATAATGAGAACGCGTGGATCGCGGCCGGTTGTCTTCGGGGCGTTAATGTGCCCGGCAGTGAACCGATCCTGTCGGTTCGACCCAATTCGTTTGATCGGAAGTTGGAGGAGAGGGGGCCGGTCCCGAATGGAAAACCGATGAAACAAATTGCACCGGCTAGACTGGTCGTTGTATCCAATTAACAGTAGTCAAAGGAATTTTGTTCGCCGAGCTCGCGGCGATGTCACGATTTGCTTAAAAAAATCGAGGTTCCTTTAACGAGCCATGGTTTACACGACGTTCCAGCTACACCGTCGCGTCCGCTGTCTGTGAACGTACCGACGATCGGTACCGCGTGCTTTTCCGATCATCTAGTCGTTAACTGGCTGATGGAATTTTTTCATCAAGAAGTAGAGCTTTGTTTCGGCGAACGAACGTCGTGCGCACTTTGTTCGCGTGATTGGCTGGGAAATTGAAAGCAGGCCAGTGAAGAAACGTGTGGCGTGTAATGTAAACGAGTGGATGAAAGTCAGCGATAGAGAACGAAATGGTAGGAATCATACAACGGGATCATACAAGCAAACAACGGGAATCCACCGATATCTTGTCACAATGACAGAGCCGATGGAGAAACCGAGTATGTAAATAGGCATAATCCATCATCGGCTGGTCGGAGTACACATTACGCCGTGCTGATTGACGATAGGCATAATTTATCGATCTTAATCGTTGCTTTCGTCGCGTCCTAGCGTCCTTGTTGATTTTATTAGCCGGGCATCCACGTACGATATCGTGCAATGTACAGGTGCGAACTGGCACCGCGAACATACCGCCGTTAACTACGACGAGACGCGGCCGTGTTTCGTTCTGCCTAATTGGCCTCGCTCCACTCCCGGATAATTAGGATCGTTTCTTTTCACGCGCCTCCCCTTGTCGAAACGCGCTGCCCCTTGTTAGCGGTACTTGGTATATATTGTCGTGCACGAGACGAGTCTGGCGAAACGTTATCAACGAGAGCCTTTCAAAAGTTTGACAATTTCGATTTTTATCTTACCGTTGGAATAAAATGTCTATTTTGTCTTTTAAAGGTAATACGGCGTAATTACGATCACCGTAATTTAGAAAGCGTGTTTAGAAAGAGTGTTTAGAAAGCACGTGGAAAGTCACTGGAGACATTCGAAATTTCAGACATTTGAAAAATTCGCGCCAGTTGTCCCGGAAGAAGCACCAAGCTAACGATCCAACCAAGTTTCTTCCACCATCGCGAATGAAAGATATTCGGATATTCAAATTCGGCGAGTTCTTATTTCCGTATCCTGTCTGCTTGAGCGGTGCATACATCTTTAATTGTTTGACTCGCTTCTTTTAGTAGATTTTAGAGCGTTAGCCGAGGTTGAGAGAACTCGAAGCTCGTTCGGCTTAAGAAACGAAACAGAAAATGCGATGATCTCGAGAACTTAACGAGCTTAACGAGCTTAACGAGCTTGGCCATTTGAATATCCCGAATACGTCCGGTTTACGAATAATTAATTTACATTTTTGATGTATGATGATTGCGTTATTGATTATCGGACGCTATCTTTTCCTTCTCTCGTTCTACACACTTTCAGCAGGATCCTCGTTAATAAACAGTCGTTCGCGAAAAATAATCGGAATCTAGCGGTTCGCGCCTGCGTCGTAACGATCGATCTTTTAAGTTGGCGATTTTCCGAAATGTTTGTACGACAACGAGGAGCCTTTAGATCGCTTCATAACCGAAGGATTTATTCGCCAGTGTCATAGCCTTTTAAAGAATCAGACGTTCGTGGCACGAGCGCATCTTCAATCTCAATGGTATTCCTTCGTCTTTAACGCTTTCCCGTACTTTATCGAGTCAAACTCGCGATGAAGATTTTGGCCCAAACACGAATATCGCGAATCTGACTCGCGACCAGATACTTGGGCCAAATGTAAACATAACAAGCCGAGCTCGCGGACTGTATTTTTTTAGCGTTACCGTTATCCGTTTAGCGCGCGTCGATGTCTACCGCTTGGGCCCGAGTTTCGTCGAACTAAATGGCACGGCAAGGAGTTAATGCGGATGGGGAAACAGTAAAAAAAATCATTATTATTATTAACGGAGATTAACGCGGATCGCGGGATCGGAGTTTTAAAGAGCGAGATATAAATTTGTTCTCGGTGGACGGTGATTCGGTGTTCTCGCTTGACGGTTATAACGGAGAAAAGTCGGAGTTGGTCGACTCCGGTACTCTGGACAAAGCGTCGGGAATGTAGCTGGCGCGACGCGGCGGTCTGTACAGGCGCGTGGCCGGATATTATTATAATTAACGCGGTATAACAAGTATGTTAATGAGGGCGTTGTTCTGCGAATGGACGAACGAAAGAGACGGAGGCTTCGTTACTCGCGTCTGGTTTGCTCTTCGCTCCTTTCGTTTACTCGTTTCCACGGGTTTTCTCTTATTTTCACGAACGCTCGTACGAAACCACGACCACCAGCTCCAATGCAATTTCCTTCGGACCGTCTTGGAATGGTTCGGTCACGCGATTAAGCGATCAAGATTTCGCCAGTACGCCGAGCGAAAGATTATACGAAAAAAAAAAATGGACCGTTGCGATTTAAAGAGATTAGTAATCGGATAACTGGCGAGTCGATAAACTGGTTACTCTCGTAAATTGGTTCCATTGGAAAGTTTCGCCGTGACGGTTTATCGGCGATCAAACGCCGAGAATGATATTTTTAATCGGCAAGATACGGAAATCGTTTAAACTGTAATCGTACGAGCAAACATGTAACAATGCGTAAAACGTGTAACGCGTAATAAAATAACGTGTAACGATAAAACAATTTCGATAAAGTCGTTTGATTCGAGGTGCGATCGAAGAAAGATCCTTTGCGGCGTGGCTGGTGTTGCAATTGATAAAAATTTGTACCGAATCGAACGGGATTCGTCGCGTGCAAAGCAGATGCACGAGGGCGATGACGAAGACGTGACACAGGGGGTTAGGTTGCGGGCCGGAGAACAGGCGGTGCCGTTTCGTTTCATTCCGTTTCCGTTAAGGATAACAACTTTCTCTATTTTATATTATAGAAGAGAAGCTTACGTAATGAAATTACGGTTATCGGCGTTCATATTGCCGCTTATACCGGATCCAAACGTTCTCGGACGAAATTAGAGTGCGGTGTTGATCAGCGTACGATTGGCTCTGGCCGCGCCTCGTAACCGCGAAAATCCGCCAATTTGCTTAAGTTGATGGATAGGTTTCTCGCGGAGAAAAAGAGACTATTGGTACCGTATTTTTCTTTGGCTTTCTTTGGAAAACGAACGAAAAGTTTTAGCTTTGAGGAAGGAACCGAGTCTGAAATTGAGATGGAAGGCGGAAGCGAACGGCAAGGAAAGTCGATCTGCTATATTTAAACGCGAAGAGATGTCCCGAGTTGAACAAGGGACGGACCGAGTTCTTACGTCGATTTCGTTTCTTCCACTCGAGTCCTTGGTCGGGTACGAAATTCGCGGATTCCAGAGCCGCTGGTCGAGTTTGACCCGAGGGAAACTTTGTTCGAGCTCCGCGGCTATAAACGGCCTCAATTATCGACCGGAGAACCGTCCTACCGAATTACCGGACATCTATCCGATTTATCCTTCCGAATGAAGTATGAAATCCTATCCGAAGTATGAAAATTTCTGTTTAAGATTAATAGAGAAAGCGGAGGTATCAGCTGCGCCTGACGTGCCGTTTCGATGCGAGCATGCCGGTTATTACACGCACCGTACGAAAGGAAAGAACAATGAACAATGATTGCAGAGCGCTGACACTCTGGATTTATAGCTTTACTCCGTAGATAATACCATCTTGTTCTGTCTGCCTTCCGAGAGGCTAGACTGTTTCTAAAATTCGTCTCGAGGACAGGACCTTTGCTCGTTAACGTCGTTCTTCCTTTTACCAAAAACTTACTTACATACACGGTAGCGTATGAACAAGCTGCAAATAAAGATACGCGAATCTCGGATGAAAAGAAAATGACAGTTCTTGCTGCTTTCGATCGTAGTTTAGTAATTTCGTAAATTATTAATTTATCGTAATTTATATCGGCTGTACGAACGAGTCAGCTTAAAAATCGCGTGTTTCGTTGATAACGTGGTTAATCAATTTTTCTGTTATCCCGTTCGTCGACCTATCTATCGTTCTTACCTTGTCGGTGATACATTGCCCATCGCAAAGGAATAAATCGATAAGGAAGCGTTCCGCTGACTTTATGGCTGCATTAAACGCGAAACATTCTTTACCTGGCTACACGTTTACGTACTTTCGTTCAACTGGATGTGGACAAACGGCTCAAACATTTACCCCCTTGTAAACGAAAATTTCGCCACGCCTTTACGCTTCCAATATTACTCTGCTGGTGTATCGATCGTCCGATTTTCAATTTCATCGATTCGCTTTTTTTCAAATTCATATCTGTAATTAAAAATAACGAGGTGATTTAACGATCGTGATGATTAAACTATATGAAAAGAGTGCTTTCGGAAAGATCTAAGGCCGGACACGAGCATTTATTAAAAACCGGAGAAAGGAGGGAAAGGCCGGTTTACGTGTGCTCTGTTCTCCATAAATTTCTTCGCTTTTTCTACCGAGAAGGCGGCAGCTCGATACTCGGCAACCCTTTGGGAGCCGAAAAGTTTACAAGGCTGGCTGTCTGTTCGCCAGCCCTTTTCCCACCGTGGCGCGGGTAATCTTGATATATAGGGAGTGTTAAGAGCGACGCCGCGGGAACCTCTTAACCCGCTTGACCAGACTGTCACGTAAAAAAAATGTTTACCCATTTGTATTGTCGTTTTAGCGACACGTATGTACAAGCTATATGTAGAAAGAATTCTTTAGCCTCGTCTTAGGCGAAACGAAACGGCGGATAAACGTTGCCTTTGGCAAAATATTTCTGAGTTCAAAGGCCTAGTGCTACGTTTCTTTCGTGCGAACGATGCGATTATATCCGAAGGCACGTAATAATCTCATATCAGGGTAATGCGGTAACAGTGCCGTCTATTAACATGGTATTTAACTATGATAACGCTTCTCAGAAAGCTATATAAATCTAGTCAAAGAAGCGTAACTTTGCTGGCTCGTTAAATTGCATTTTCTTCTTGTTAGAACTTGCCGAGCCTGCTGTGTGTCGCGCATAATACGATGGTTTCACCGAGGTAGCTCGATTTTTTGTTCCACTTATTCTCTCGTCTTCGCCTTCGATCAACCTTCTAAGCATCGATCGACTTGGGAAAAAAGTCCAATCCGATCGAAATTTGATCACGTTTTTACGCCTAGCGTGGAAAACTATAGGCAGGAGAGAAAGGAAAAAAAAACGGGAAGGAATACGACGCTCGTTGTTGGCCAAAACGATACAATTTTATGGCTGACCAGAGATAAAACAAATGGGAAGAAGATCTTAATTCTTAGAGACGTGCTCGATCATAATAACGTGCCGACGTGCCAGCCATCATTTCTGTTTCATTCTTTCCCGGACGGAGGAACAATTCTGCCACAGATTCGAAATTTTCTGTTACCGTGCAGTCGGCCACCCTTCCTTCCTCGATTTCCGGGCTTGGCTGTAACGCAATTTCCAGAGATCGATGAGGAGAGAAAAAAGCAGAACGATCTACGGGAATTTCGAACGCGTATCGCGACGAAGAACCTGTGCAGCGCGCTCATGCTCTCGCTGTTCCTTCATTTACGGCGATATTTGCAGCGCCTCGGAAATTATTGCTCCACGGGTTGCCTCGTATAAAGCGGCACTACAAGCTATTCGAAAACGAGTAAAACTTTTTTCTCGTATTTTAAACGGACAGAAGCGAAAGGGACGCGGCGGAGGGGGGGGGGGACACACCCTTTTAATAAAATCACCGGAGCACGAAATATTCGCTTGATATCACTGGTCGCTCGTTTTGTGCCCTCGTTACGAAAGACGTTTTCCTTCCGCGAAAAACACTTTGGAATTTACGTATCATCTCGCTTAAGAAAATATGCATATCCTTTTTGAGATAACAAATGTCTGAAAATGTTGGCTCTTTTCGACCAGTTTATCGCGTCCAAGGCAACGCGCGTACTTTTCGACGCGTCGATCGCAAAAAGGTTGCGAAAGAGAATGCAAATAGAAGCTTGTCGAGCAACATCTCGACGAACGTTCCAAACTTTCTCGTGCAGCTACAACTTTTAACAGACGCTCGTTAAACGCTGTATGTATTAAAAATGAATTTTCAATTATCTCTGCTCGTAGATGGACGACGATCGGAAACGACGTTTGCGACGATGCGCGACGAGAGTAAAACGTTTTGGGAAGAAGTAAGACGCAAAAGTCGGAGGAAAACGTCGGAGGTGTGTGTGTTTTGTCGCGATGAAACAACGCTTGATTCTTTCGTCGGTGCTTTTGAAAGGAAACCGCTTTCGTGCAGTTGGCCGAACGTGAAGGCACACGACAAGAAGGAACATGTGACAAGCGTTTTCTTACAGAACTTTAAAAACTCTTCGGCAGCTCGTAAGACAAGAGGACGCGTTAAAGAAAAGAGATTTCCTCGAGACCGACCATCTTTGAATTTTTCAACTTGTCCTAAAAGTATTATCGTCGGCGATACTCGTATTTATCATAAAATGAAAAAACAGAAAAAAATACAAACGCATCCTTAACCTTCGATTTATTCTAGGGATCGAAATAAAATAAAGATCTAAAAGAATAAGGATCTAAAAAAAATCTTGTTCCTGTTTATTATTTATTCGGAGGAAGATCCGGTGCATAAAAAACGGGGGATTCGTGGCTGGAAAGTGGATATTACGATTGTCAGGAGAAAAATTCAAAGAGAACGGCATTATGCGCGAAAGAATCGTCAGCGTCGGGCCTCTGGAGAACGCCAGAGCTCTGTCAAGGGCAGCGTGAATTTTTTACACGGGTCGCTTTGTCACGGCCTCGAGGCTCGACGATTTTGTCGAGTCGACGCATGATTTTTCCATTGGGCCGCGAAAGAAAGTGACAGTCATGTACCCTCTGACAACGCTCGGATTACTTGCTTTCGCGCGAGTAAAATATATGTAGCGGCCAAGAACCGCGAGAAAGATGTTTCTGCATGAAAGGAACCGTGGACCGCTTTAATTTCTTCAACGAAGAATAAAGTTCTTAGCCCACTGTCCGACCAAGAAGCTACTCGCTCTTAGTTATCCTGTTTCGTGCCCGACCTTCTCGCTTTACAAGCAGGATCCGGATTAACGGATTGAATAAATTTCCTTTTTGTAATGGACTCTGGCTGTTTAACTCTAAGCGAACGGTGTAATGTTTCCAGTCGTACGAAGCTGCTCGTTTTATCTTCTCGTTGTTTTAAAGTCGGTTACCCTTTCGCTGAAGCGACAATCCGCGGTTATTCTCCTAATATTCTATTCTTACTTCGTTTCGCTGTTTTCCAGAGGCTGTAGAAGAAATGAACGTATCGAGGTACAGAGATTAAGATTCGAATTCGACAAAATATACGACTTAAAACGCGTCGTTATAAAAGGAGTTGTTAACTAGAACGATCGCAACGAACATGAGGCGTTCTCCACTTTGAAAGTTACTCGTGGATTCGTCGATTTGGTTCGTCGCGGCATCGTCTCGACGGTGACAGGCGACAAAGTTGCAAACAGATATTTGGATAACAATGAAAGACGATCGAATCTAGAAGAAAATCGTGCCAATATGGTAAAATGTTTACCGCGTCGGATCGAGCTTCACATTGAGTGTCGCATCGAAATTCGAAGTTGAGGGCAACGGGAGGAACTTCATCGCCGGTTGTCGGGCAACGATTCGGCGTGGATTAATCAGGCAACGGGTAGCGGTGCAAGCCCGACGCGAGTTTGTATTCGCAACGCGGCCGATCCATTATCATTCGCATTGCTATATATATATACGTCTGTGCATTTTCTTGCCTCATTGAACAGCGTTTTCGTTACCGAACGATGGACGCCTTCCCATGGCGCGAGTCGTCGAGTCGCAATGACGTTGATCGTTTAACGGAACGCCACGTCGACGATGCTTCACCGGAACGGCTGCTTTCCTTAAGACGTCCTTATCATTCTGATTTTGTATACCGCGTAATCCTTCTGTGGGCGCGCGCGCGTGCGTTCCATGCTCGTTCAACTTTAAAAACATCAAACATGCGAGCAAACGTAAACAAACGGACAAACATGGAGTGAAAAAACAGGTTTAACACGTTGGCAGACAAGCTGAAAATGTAGGCGAGCAAAGTACACGTTGCTTATGTACGCGATATAATTAATACACAGAGGTTAAATGGAAAATTTTGTGAGAACAGCGCGCCAGCGAACATGTCAGCGCGATCAGGAAGAGCGAGCGCAGGGATAGAGGGGCTTTTAGGTGGTGATATTACGTCGGAGTGGCAGCAGCTGCAGCGAAGATTGCGAACTCTTCTAAGAATTAATTCACGAGGCGTAACGAACGTTTCCTCTACCGCCTGAATAGTTTAACGAATGAGAGATATCAGTTTTGCAAATCATTGAATCATTCAGTTCGTAATCTAGGTGAGAATCTTGATGGCCGATACAGCGTGGATCCTTTGATGTTTAAACGCGCGGCAGGCTCCCTTTTATTGAAAGCCCTCGTTTCGTTTCGAGCTTCTAGAAACGAATTGGCCACTCTAAATAATAGCGTGCCCTCGTCTGGAAGCCGTTTTTTCACTTTGAAACGTAGTCGTAATCGTAATCGTAATCGCAATCGTAGTCGTGATCGTAATCGTAATCGTAATCGTAATCGTAGTCGTAATCGATGTCCCATAGAACGGAACCGGGTCAATGAAATCAATCTCACAAGGCCGATGCTTCGGTCAAAGTCTCCGGATACCGGTTAATGTAAATTAATGGCCGTGTTATTAGTTTCCGCTTTGAGCCATCCGGAGCCACACTGCCAGTCTCGGACTTTGTTCGCGATCGTGCAATAAAATTTGAAATGCACGTTGTCGGCAACGAAATCTTCCACAGAGGAAGCAAAGTTGAATAAGAGTTTCTACAATCACCAAGTAACGAGAATCGATTATCGAGGCACGTTAGTTCATCAGCCGCTCTATAAATTTCAACTTCCTACGTAGTACAACGCAATAAGAAAATGATATATACCCCGAAGCTCGAAATCCTTTATGGCCGTAGACGCTATAAACATGATCTGTAGCTTCCGAATATAAGCCATCCAATAGCATTTAGACTACGTTGCAATTAGCTTTATCGGGCTCGGATGAGACAGGGATAGAGAAACGGTTCGCCTTTAGTGGCCTCGTTTGTGCCCACGCTCCGTGTTCCGCGTAATCAATCATCAAAGATGAGAAATCTCAGTGCCAGTGTTTCATTTGCACCGATGAAGCTCGGACTGCTAAGCTGGCGAAACGCTGGTACAAATGCCACTTGACGCGCGTTCAACGATGCATCGTTCACGTTGCCGACTCCATAGCGTATCGGCCTGTCAACCTCGAATTAACTTTGAATGGTCACTGTATAAATTCGCAATACGTTGAAATGTCGCGTCGTTGAACTCTCTAATTAAAATATATATATATATATATATATTTCGATCGATCGGCGAGACTTAATTACGACTAATAAACAATCCTAGAGATCGATAACTTGATCTATTTATACTTGATGTTTTCGCTACGAACAGCGGATGATCGGCGACGGATGATCCCCCGTGAGAGACAAGGCGTTTTCGGGATGATGATCGCGGTGGTGTATCGTTGCGGCGTATCGTGGCGGCGTATCGTGGCGGCGTATCGTGGCGGCGTATCGTGGCGGCGTATCGTGGCGGCGTATTGTGGCGGCGTGTCGTGCCGGCGTTGGTTTCCATCGACACATCGGCAAAGGAGGGTCGGGGCCAAGGGTCGATGGAGCCGCCACGCCGCTCAAAATCAATATGCAATTCGCGAAACGTAGTTCGCGGCCTCGAATACAATTGCATCCGCCTCACCCCTGGCCCCTAGCCGTCCGGTGGGTTCCCCTCTTGAATCGAGACCAGATCGTATCCACCCCTGCAGCGACCCTCCTTTTTTCACGAATATTGGATTCCGAGCCGGAATGGCCAATGCGATCCGATTTATTCGTGTTCCCCTTCTGGCGCTGGCCTTCGCTTCTGGATACAGCAGGCCTGGCATAAGCTCGGTCAATTCAATATGTATTGTGAAAATCGGAAATTATACGGTAACACGCGTATCCTGCCGGCTCTATCCTTTCGTTTCTTTGCGGTTTATTCGGCCGCGCGACCCGAGAATCGCGATCGCTCCGCCGATTACCGGAGTTATCCACCGTCCGCTGGAATTTCAATAGACTTTTCAAGGGACGTCCGTTCGCGGCAATCATTTTTTCCCCAAAGCGTCGCAACTTAAGGTTGCTCGCATCGCGAACATGACGGTTTTTTCCAATAAATATTTGCACATTATTCGACCTCCATCGACGTGCCAGAAAAATTTCAATCTCCCACGAAAATCATTCTCTGTACCAACCACGTGCCGAGCCACGGATATTCGAAGCTCTCTCGATGGATAAATTATTCCAAGATGATGCGAGAGAATCGTCGTAGCATCGTAGAATCCAAAGGAGCAGCGCATTTTGCTTTTTGGATAGTCGGATTTTCGCGAATTTATCCCCGCCACTCGTATCTAAACTAGTCGGAACAAGCGTATTTTTTTACGATCGGTTTCGGGTCGTCGACGACGAAGAGAGTGGCAAAAGACGCGGAACGCAGGCCACGTAGACGTCGGAAAATGAAATAATCGCGCCCGGGGCTAACAGTTTCGCCGTGCGTTGTTCCGAATCGATCCAACTTGCTGATAATTTCCGGTGCGACGTTTGTCTTGCCACTCTATTTAATTATTTCATTCTAATTTATTTGTCCTCGAGGAGGTGGTAACTCGTGGTGCTCGTTGTTCTCCTGGTTAACAAAGCGTGACCGCAACTCGCTCTACCGTGTTTAACGTACTATCGGACAAATTTCTGTGCAAACGCGACACAACAGACTTCGAGTAGCGTGTTTCCATCGGGCGGGAAAAAAACTTGAGCGCCGAGTGGTCCAGCGGGAACATTTTGTTACCAACTATAGCTACCGCTGCTAATTATCCGTTATTCCGTGCTCTATCCCTGATATGGTGTTCTAATATCAGTGAAATTTCACGAGGAAATAAACGAGAGTTTGGTCGAAACGGTGCGTAATCTGGCAATGGCAATATATTTATAACGAAGCGTATCATTAACGAAATTCGACGATCTCTTACGGGAAACGGAAAAGTTATACTTTGCGAATAAAATGCTGTACAAGCGGATTATTAAATGCTTCTTACGGCGGTGGGAGGGGGAGGGGGGAAGCGAGAGAGATATCAACGGGGAAGATAAGATTTCCCACAGTTTCCTAACTCGTTTGACATCGAACGTCGATCGATAGAGGAACGCAAAATGAAATAAAATATTCGATAAAGAACGCTTGGTCTACATTCCGTGTTGTCCAAGCGTTCGAGTAACTCTTTATAGCACGTTTTTTTTCGGCGTCCACGAGTTTTAATCCACAGACGGGTTGTGGCAGAGCGTTTCGAATAATTACTCGAATAAGCCGGCGTTGATTATTCAAGCGACACCTTTGACGCTTCTAGGCGACCATCGAATCCTCGCAAGAGCGGCGAATAACCGAGGCTGCCGTATTTTACGCGGTTCCGACGAAATCGAAACAAATTACTAGGCGGATTCGCCAAATAGAAACGCGTCGTAATTTCATTACTCGGTAGAACGCTCGGATATGTAGCTAAGAATTCGCAATTTCCATCGATACGATCGTTTCGTGTGTATTTAAGCGAGCACGGCCACCGTTAAACGAGGCTGCATTATTCACCGTGATCAGTTACGAGACAAACGGTATTTCCGCTTAATAAGAATTTTAATTGAATCGGCTCAGCGAGAAACTCGGTGTTTTATCCGCGTTTCCGGGACACTTCGATTCATATCGTCGTCGCGTCGCAGAGAAGTTTCGTCGAAATTACGTTTCCCCGCGTCGATCAACGAGATCAACGGCGCAAAGTCCTAAAAAAAAAAAAAAAAAAAAAAAATAAACGTAAAAAGAAAAAAGAAGAAAGAAAGGAAAGAAAAAGGGAAAAACGGAGGGAAAAAAGAAGAGAGGGACTATAGGAATTTCAAGATTTTTAGATTCTCTTTCTCAAATGTCTTAATCGCGCGAGATAAAGCCCGGTTTTATACGCGCTTACGGTTCAGGTAATTCATAACATTTATTAAATCGTGAATATTCTTGACAAATCCGCTGGGATATTACTTTTCACGGAAAGAAAAAGATTTCTCGCAAACCTTTTAATTTACAGCCGGGTCCCCCTTTTTCATCGAGCTAGTTATAATTACGGCACTGGCAACCCAGAGCCTGTGTGCAAGGGTTAACAGTTTTTATAATTAGCTTGCATATTGTTTCGGGCAAACTGAAGAAGGGAACAGCAGTTTTTAATATTTCGGATTGCACCGCTACTGACGGAGATAAGGTGTTGCTGGAAACGCCGGCATTGCTGGCAAGTAGACCGGCTGTATATTAACGGCACCGACGTCCCACCGGTCGCGCGTTTACCCAGCTTACTAATTTCGAAAGGTTTCCTCGGAAACGCGAGTTGCGCCTTTGTCGTGTATGTAAATTCTTAACAAATAGAAGGTATGCGGCGTAACATTTCGTTGCCGTTTTCTAATCATCGGGCAACCAAGACCTGGTACTACGCGCGTCGATCTACACAGGAGATTAAGGCATAAACATCGAACTGCACTATCTAATTACTAAACTGTACCGTTTAAGCAGTGTCTAATGCTTTGCCGCCGCCGCCAGAACTGCTACGAACTTGCGCTACTTTGGCGGGAATTCCGGTTCCCATAGTCCGCCGAAGTAATCGGCAACGGTGTGCTCGCAATTACTCCGTTACTTGGAATCATTACGCGTTGCGACGAATATACCGTTCTGCGTTCTACGGAAGGACAAGTTGACGAATAAAAGCAACTGCAAGTAACGATAATAACGATTCGTCTCGGATTCTCTTTCGCGGACAATACCATTAATCCTCTCTTGATAAAACGCTGCAGCGTGATCCTAAAGAAAGAGGAAGGGACAGGAGAACGTCGAGTCTAGTTTATCCGGAGATTTTTCGATGGACACGACGCAATTGCTTCGGGCTACAAGAAAACCCTCCGTCGATAAAGAGTACAGTATTTTGCTTGGCGAATCTCTTTCGAAACGATTATTTATCGTTTTCAAGAAACTTTGCTTCGAAACGTTCGATTCAATTTTTCATTTGCTTCGCTTCGTTAGAATCGCTAACGAACGTTCGTCTGACAAATTTTTAAATCCACTATCTCCACCCATCTCTCTCGATACTGCGACCAATCATCGTCATTTTAAAAAATAGCACAACGTGTAATCCGCTCTCACGTGATTTACAACTTACCTTCGAAAGTGTTTTATTATTTGATCCTTCGAACTTTCGTACAACGTACACAGAGATTAAACTTTTAAACTTTTAATTGGCTGTTGCGGATTATGACGAACGAGGTACATACCTAGTTGTACGACTATATTATTATATTAGATTGATGGTAACTTTGGATTCCTTCCGGTTCGTGTAGCTGTAAAGATTACGTGTAACGGTGGCCGAACGATAATGCAACTAACGAAACGAAAAAGCTTCTCGCGTAGAGAACGTGGCCGTTACGACGTGTAATACATAGGCGACGTTTATCGATTAGGATTTATCGACCGTCTGTCGGCCAACGAACATCGCGTTACGAGCTCTCAGACAGTTTTTAAGGCCCTATGGGATATCATAAATTTCACGGCACGCTGAACGCGTTTACTTCATTACGATAAACCCTTTGTATTCCAATCAACGCCACACGGAAACAAGGCCAAATTAACTCGCTTCAATTTGTCATCGTGCACGCCTCATGAAAATTAGCATACTTATATACAGCGGCCATTACGCTTCAATAACCGTTGTTCCGTAATTATTCTGGCGGGGAAATTAATCCTCGGAATAATAAACGACTTCTCCGACTCGGCCGTCTCTCGCGCGCGACGCGATAAATTAGATAGGTTGGAGGACGAGTGGTGAAAGAGTCACGCGGGGCGTAAATGAGTCGAGCCGTTTTTGCCTGACAGCCGAAGAAATTTCGTTTCCTTGCATTGTCCGGATATATCTGCTCTTTTCTTTCTGCCGCGACGCGACGAAAGGCGAAACGCGCCGGCTCCTTTACTTCCACAGGACCACACACGCGCGTCCGAGAAGCGTATTCTCGCTTGCCACGGCTCGAACCATCTCAGCGATTATTAATCCGCGATGGACACGCGATCGATAGAAACGCGACGCTGGCGAATGCCGCTCGATGGATAATATACGCGGAGGAGTGATAAAACTCGGGCGTCTCGGTATATCCATTGTTAACGAAGTGTCGTAATTAATGGGACAAAGGAGCGCGACGAAAAATCCACGCGGAGATAATTATGACGATATCGGTTTCGTATCATCGGGTAGTTGGCGGCGCTGATTTATTAATATTCTCTGGGACGTAAATGAACGAGAGGGTGCATCGTGTGTGCGACGGACGACGTCGCGTTATCGATGTTACGAGTACAGCTCGACAAACTTTTCTATGCCCTTTAAAGGGAGCCGGCCGGATGTAGAGCGACGCTATAAATTATTCGCCCCATCATCGTCGTCGGCACCCGTTGAATGCATCGCGCCGGCCGCACCTCTTCTTCTCCCGTCGGAAAAATACCGCTCGTTACGTAATACCGACGACCGAATGAATAATCGAACCAATGGAAACGATTAGTTCTTTGTTTCTTCGACGACGCGATCCAACGACTCGTTTTCGAATCGTTGTTCGTGATCAACGACGATGTTTCCTTTTACGATTTTATTCGCTTCGCATTTAAATGTTGTTCGACCACGTCCCTTATCACCCAGCGAGATCGATGCCGCGCGTAAAACATTTCAACGACGTTCATAAATTTTAAACGTTACGATACTTCCATGGATTACGTAGAAATTGTATCGCGGTGATTTTCATCGGCTTCATTGGCTTTTCAGTTTTCTTAGCATCCAGATTTCCCTGTTATCCAGTATACTTTAGGGTAAGGGGAAAAATGTGCGTGCGATAGAAAGATCCTCCATCTGTTCCACGCGTTCTTCATAAACGTGTACGTAGAATCGCACAACCATCTACGTCGATAGATTAGAACGCCAGTGATGCGATATTTAACGATTTAAGTAACGATTCAAGTGAGAAGATACTCGAATCGTTTGAGATTTTTCTAATGTAATAATTAATGTGATCGTGTTAAAAGTCAAAAGAATTATTTGCGATAAATTAACTTACGATAGGTTGCATAGGTATGCAAGGTTTTTCTCCACTCGACGGAAAGAAAACGGTAGAGAATGTAAAACGAGCCGCGGTCGGTACTACAGTTTCGATTCGATTGGATTCGATCAAACGAGAATCGAGTCGACTCGAAAGATATCCGAAGAGCGTTTCTTCTCCCTTTACGTGGAATTGGAACCGCGATAAGTCGATTCGAGAGTACAGTTTTACAGGCAGTATCAACCGATAATACGGCTCTTTAAGTGGATGTATTCACCGGCGTATAGGAACCAATATGTTTATCGGCCATGAAAGCTCTACTCCTACATAAAAATCTCGTGGGTAAGGCGGACGTGTTGGATGTTTGCGCGAGCGCCGGTATGGCGATAACAACTCCGACGGCCGACAACATCTCCGGCCGAAACAATTGCAGCTTCTCTGTTTCGCGATCGATCGTAAAGCGTCGATTCTAAGCAACGACGACCATTATCGGCAGCAATAAGGAGAATCGGTCGAGGAATTACCAGAAACGCCGAAACGAACCAAAGGTTCTTTAGAGGAATTCTTTCCACGATACCAAAAGTAAAAACGTTCTCCATGTACCGGTGACGGTAGTGTTTTATGTACAGAATGTTCCTACTTATTGCCATTTTATCGGCAATTTCACTTTTACCACGGGCTCGTTCGTTGCACCCTCTCCTCCGTTATTTTCTCTTTTTGTTCGTATCGGTGATTGCACGTTAAAGCAAATAACGATCGACGGATATTGAGAACGCGACGTGACTGGTCTTACATCGTCGATCCAGTGTACACAGTGGCTGGCGAAAGAATTTATGTTAGTACTTAAATACCAGACAAGAATAGATAGAATGAGAATATCGATGATATTCCGATATTCGATCCGATAATATTTATCGACAACTGGCGATTCTTTAAAAATTGAAATCTTAACGATATACGTCGTCTCGATCGGCTTCTCGATTCCTTTTGAGTGAATCTTTTTAATTCGGAAACTGGTTTGGGGCACGCGACGATCAACACGTAACTGGCGGCGCGCGGTCCAACGTTTTGCCGTTTAATATCGTACGCAGGTTTCCGAACTCGCGGCATACGAGTTCTCCACTCGTTGGTCAGCCACGACGTTCAGAAATTGTGCCGTGCAGTTGCCCGATCCAGCTTAATCCAACAATTACCAGAGTCAATCGAACGTGTAATCGTGACAGGGTTACAGTTTTACTTGTAAATACATCGAACGGACTATTGCACCGCGCCGGCCAACTATTAAATTTCTAATTCGATCTATCGTCCCTGCAACGACTAGCGTGTTTGCGTTTATGAATTTCCTACCGAATTCGTCGTTTCGACCGTGCAAACGAACTAAAGGAAACTTTAGTATAAAGGAAACAGTTCGTATAATCGAAGCGCGTATTCGCTTAAATAAAGCGATTCGAATAATTCTGGAGAAATGAAAAGTACGAAATTAAAAATGTTACTACGACTTTTCTGTTTCGATCGTCGACGGCAAAACAATCAGCCAATGTTAAACAAACGATGGAATTACGATCACCGTTCGTCATTGTTCCGGCGAAAAATAAACGTATTGCCATTCCAGTGGCGATGTTTTCTTTCTGCTTGCTCTCGATTCGTTCGCCTACGAGCTCGCTACGAGGATCAAGCTGACGCCGAAGATCTCCGACATAGCTGCGGCCTTTTCGCGGTGGTAATGCGACACGACTAGAAACTTGCGTTTCGTTGATCGAAACGACTCGCTACACCGCCATCCTGTCGATGAAATGCCACCAAAATCCACTTGAACGTTGACTTTTATCCGAAACTTTGTGAAAATAATCCGATTGGTTGATTACAAGGATAATCGAAACTCATGCGTGTTTCACGAAGAAACATTCGTGTCTAAAGTTAGTAATCGTTTCGAAGCTCCGGTTGTTATGATAATTAGACGATCCAATTAAAATAAAGAGCAGCAGTCCACGCGCAGCTGATAAAATAGCTTTCGCGGTAGAATTCCTATCGCATTCAAGGTATACAAGGTATTAGAGAGTTAAACGTATTGTAACGATACGTGTAAATGTGCCACGCATGACGCTATTCGCTATTTCTGAATTTAAAAGGAAGCACGCACATCGAGATTCGCAGTTTCTATCGGCGAAAGACGAATTCCGGGCAATCAAGTTGTACAATACGTTTTGTACAAGTCCGTTAACAAACTGGTTGTTCCCGCGACAAGTTGGGACGAGAAGAGCCAAGTATAGAAGATACTCTGTTACAAGGAAAACCGGGTGTGCGTCTAAAGAAATAAACTGTTCAAACTGAAAGTAATTGGTCGGTGTCAGACTGGAATCTCGAGACGCCTGAAATTGAACTTGGCGCTTATTTAATCAAATGCCAAGAATGGTAACTGCGAATGTAAATTGAATGGAAGCGTTTTTAATCGAACGAAATCGTTGAATTCGAAAAGGCTCGGGTTAACGAAGCGGAAGAGCGGGCTAACGGGGGCGGGTTCGAGGTAAAATGAAATTTTAAATTCAAAGATATTAAGCAGATTGAACGGATGGAAAATGAAATATCCTTGAAAGAACGCTTCGTTCAATTTTGCCAACTTTATTACCGGCTAACAACCTATCCTACGATCAAATAAATCGCCACGTATCTACTTTTGAAAAAGCAAAACCTGATCGGGAATCCAACCGCGTGGAAACGCGTGGACGGTGGAAGAAGGTTGCGGAAGCGGGTAAAGTAAGAGCACTGGACGGTGTTAACGATAACGACAGCGACGATAGCGTAAAGTCCCCGAGGCAATGTCGATCGGGGTGACGGTGAACGAGCAACGGGAAATATTGCGGGATGTAGCAGTCGATGGCGGTAGCGGTGATGGCGGCAAAGGTTAAAAGTTAGCCAGCGCAGCTGCAACGCCGAGGAAAGAGTGGAGCAACGACAGCGAGAGGGTATCTCGGTTAATGAACATTGCTGAGTGAACTCGCACGAATTCGGGAGAAGGAAGGGAGAGGAAATTGAGTGAGGCGGCAACGGGACTATTGATCCAGCTCTCTCTCTCTCTCTCTCTCTCTCTCTCTCTCTCTTTCTCTCTCCACCCCTTGCTGAGCGCACCCCTTCTGCCGTACCCGGATCCTAGACCGAGACCCCTCGAGCTAGACGAAAAATTCCGTCTGCCGCTAAGAAGAAGCACGCGACCCCGTCGAATTTCCGCGCCGATCCTTTCCTCTACCTACTTGCAACCTTGCATCTTCGACGTAGGAACGGTATTACTTTGCAACTAACCGGATCGGTAAGAAACACTGTTTCGTAGACTCGTTCCATTAGCTTCGCGACAAATGTCCCGTCGCATTACTCGATTTACAGACCGTTCGATTTACTCGAAAGGTCTGAACGAACGTAGGATTCGAACGTGCTATTCCAAACGGTAGGTCCATAGATTTCAAAGGTTGGTGTAGCGGAGTCGTCGAAGAATTTGACGTTTCTAGGAAGAAGAAACGCGCTCGGGGTATCGACGAATCGCAAGACATTTCTCGCTGTCAACGGGTTATCGCGAAGATCCGACTTTTCAACGTAACGTTCTATGGTTAAACGAACACAGGTCTCGAGCTCGTAGTCGGCATAGTCGCACGATTTCCGGCCGATCCAAGGGAACGCGTTTCCTGCTTTCTGATTTGCTCCGAAATCCTGATTCGCGTCCGCTTCTGATCGGCAGAAGTAAAAGCAATTTCCGCTTTATTCCGCATCGACGATTAATCTTCGGTTTCGTTCGTCTTTTTCCTCGCGAAGAGAACGGAAGGCATGAAAATGCGAAACTCTGTGCACTCTGTTCCCTTCACGGATCTTCGGACCACGGCCGGCCAAGCGGCGTGTATGCATACATATTTTGCGACGCGACAAAGGTCTGAAGAATGCATATCGAAGCGTAAGAAGGTTTCGAACGTGCAACGATCAACGTCACTTTTCGAAAGGGAAGCGGAAACGAAACGATCCGTTGTAAGTAAAAGTTTCGCGAATTCTGCGAGCCGACGAGGGGCCAACTTTCTCGTATCCTCGCCACGTACTTGTACTACGAGCAACTCGTACGCCGAATCGAATTAACAGGTATGAAGAGAACTTTGGTTATCCTTTCGGCTCCGGAAACCTGAGTACGACAGCGAGGAAAATTAACCGAGCAACGGCGTTACACGCAACGAGAATACAGAATCTGTGTTTTAACCGGTGCGACACCCCTAGACTTTACCTCTAGACTGCAACGAATAAGGAAGATCGACGCTCGTTTGGAATTGCACAGGCATAAATTTGGCAAAGATTCTCCATTTTCCGTCGTTTACAGTCGAATTACCGACAAACGGTGGCAGAGCTTACGGTAGAAATTTGCGAACAACTAGAACGATATTAACCGACGGAACAGCAAAGCTCGTACGACGATCGAATCGTAGTTGGACAGCTCGTTGTTCGTAGAACGGCCTGGTTGACCGGAGTTTTCTCGCAAACTGGTCGAAATGTCTTCTATGATAACGGCGCAGAATTTCCGTGTATCGATAAAACTGTTACTAAATTACGGTATCAGCGGAACACGCTTCTTGCTTCTAAACACATTTTGGCGTAGAGGGAATTTTAATCTCTGGAAAGAATATCGCATGGACGATGCAGCCAAAGATCAAGTTCCATCGGTCGATGATCGATCGTAAAAAGCGGTCCATCGTGTACCGCGTATCGCGTTGCCGTCAAAGGGACGATATCGTTCCAGTGTAAATCCACTGGCTGTAATTGTAAGTAGATTAGCGTAAAAGTTAAACAAGGACGATTCGAAGCGGGGCCAACGGACACGGCCGATACTCGTCGTAAATGTGCGGTCGACAAAAGCCATCCCCCCGGGCAACGCGCCCCCACCACCTGTCCTGTTTACAAAAACCGATGGTTCAACGCGGTAATTGAAATTCGGTCGCTGATACGAGGAAATCGAATAGTTAATCAGCGAGGCTCGTGCGTCATCGCTCGACCAGCCGGTCGGGTACAGCTGGAAAAAGATAGAGGGTTCGAGAGACGTGGAAAAAAAGCGTTCCTAACGAGTTCGCTCGATTCTTGCCATCGTCTAACGATCCATTAACCTAATCGACTTTTATACCGCGTAATCTTCCGACAATGCGTGTTCAACGTGTTTTTCGATACGTATCGATTACAACGTACGCATTCGCTCGAACGAGAGTCTCGATAGCTGATAAAAAGCGGAGAGTGAATTTTACTCCGATACAGTTTTCTGTACTTTCGGCAAACGAGATTCCGCCTGAAACCTATCGTAATACCAGTTGTCCATTGTGAAACACATTCCGCGAAGGGTCTCTCCCCCTAAGGAAAATACATACATTTCGAGGTAGCCGAATGGAGTTTAAACTTTCAGGGACCGAGTTAAATAGCAGCGTATCCAACCGTCGGGCGAATCTCGCTCGTAACTGGCGTTCCCCTGGTCGTTTCGCGTCCACCCTTGTTCGAAACGACGACGGCAAGCATTTCCAAAACGCGGCTGGAAATTTCGTGATTTCGCAGCCCTCTGCCAAGTTTCGGCTCGTTCGATTTCCGTAAAACGTGCGTTCTAGACAGGAAGCGAGAGGGAAAGCGAAATCCCGTTAACACTTGACGTTGGCGTTTTTTCGCGGACAGTCGTGATTCCACCGTTTCGTTGCCCGGTCAGTTTGGTCGATGCGTCGTCCTTTTCTATTTTTTCACTCCGCGACGCTGGTTCTCCTTTATTTCGGTCCGCCCCAGCGCATAAATCCGCGCGTAATATTCATTTTTTCAGAAGGCGGCCGTGCCCGTTTCGTCGCGGCGCCGCGCATTTTTCAGTGGCGGAAAACTAATGGACAGCGATTTTTTCCGAGGCGCGGCAACTCGGCAGCGATATGTCTGTCGACGGGTAACAGTTGGCCATACGTATTATCCCGGTATCGCGGTATCGAGCACGGCACGCTGTTTAAAGCCGTTCCAACCACCTCGCATTTTTCTTCTTCTCCGCCGTTAGGAGCGATCGCTTTGAACGAATGTTCATTCGCTCAGCCGATCGAATCGAAGAAAGTCGAACGCTACGAAGAGGAATCGAGGAACACGGAACGTTGAGCGTTGTAACGTGAACGCGTCGGAGGGTGGCGTTAGGCCGGGCGTATACCGCGGCCGAGAATAATCGCCATCTTTGAGAAACAGAATCTCAACGTTGGCGCAGAATGCGCATTCCGGACAGCGAAGATACGACAAAGAACTACGGGAAAGGATAGAGGCGTGATTGAAAGGAACAAGTCGCTCCAAATGGAGAATGATAATCAACGAGGCGGAATTAATGAAACGACAATAAGCAGTTATCAAAGTAATTCGCGGAGAAAAGGAGGAATAAAGTAGTAGAAGCAACGGCGAAAGGAAACGCGGCGAATGAAAACACGAACAACTTGGCAATTTAAGTTTCTGAAACGCTGCGACGACCGCTTTTCGCTGGTGGTTCCCGGGAAACCGCTTAATCTGTTTTTGCTCGGAGCGCCTTCTACGACGAAATAATTTTTCTTGCGTGGGGGCGAGCGAACGATCGACGTTGCCGCAAAATCCACGATGACGAGCTCCTCGATCGAATTAAGCCAGATTACGGCGGCGAAAAATTGACTCGCCTACTGTTAAGCCCGCGTCACTCGTCACCAGAGTGCAGAGAAAACGGGCTTTTCTCCTCGTGATCGGAAGCCGAGTCGCCGTCATTCACTGTACCGTAATTTTCCTCTGGACGTGGAACGACCACGTTTTCGTTTATCTATTTCACGCAAATTATATTAATCGCCTACCAGCGAAAAATGCTCGCGCCGAGCGTATAAATATTTATATTTCCTAGATAAATAAAGTTCGATCGGTTCCCATTGAAAACATATGGCGAACGTTAGACTCCCGTCTCGAGCTATGTTGTCCGAATGAAATGGCAAAAATAATGCAAGTATACGCGAAATACCGAAGCGAAAGCTGCGACGGTATTCGATCGGCCGGTAGATGGAGCGTGCGACTCGAGAATCGGATCTTTGTTCCAGCGTACCGTTCCGATCCAGGAGACGACGATAGTCCATCAGGAGGATCGAACAAGTGGAAAAGTGGCGAAGGGCGGGGATAGAAATTAGAAAAGAGCTAATCAAGAAATTGGTGAGAAGCGTTAGCATTAAAAGTCAGCGAAGCTACTTGAGTGCATCAACCGCTATAGAGCGTACCGCTGAACAAGCATCGGAAATCGATAACGCAATCTGGCCGGCGTCGCACAAACGTTTTGGCGTGACAGCGGTCGACTGATATGAGCTGGCGAATGTGACAAACGTTCATAATGCATGCGGATCGAAGAATCAACCGGGGATGCAACGTCGCAGCGGAACGAGGGTAGATGGCAAAGTCCGGTGAAAGTAATAGAGAGGGCAGCGAACGGGATAAACGACGGAAGCGGCCGAGAAATCGGTAAAATGGTGGACGAAAGGAACGATTCGACTGAGATCAGGCTGAAGAGAAGTAGGAGAGGCAGAAAGAAGAGAAGGAGAAAGGGGGAGAGAAAGTTGGTGGAAATAAATGGACGCCATCGGTCTCCATCGAAACGACCACTTTTGTCCGAGAGGCATTGTTCATTAACTTTGCAGCCGTCGATTAATCGCGCGGTCGACGACAGGATCGTAAAAAGTTGGTTTTCGCGATCGAGAAACGAATGGAATCCACGAAAGAAGGAAATACGGTGTACAAAGCTGGAAGAAGCTCTAGAACATCGTCGTGTTCTATGTATATGCTGCGTTCAGAGATACAACTTTAACCTACGAATCGAGAACTGTGCTCGACGGTATATTTTGCCAGAAATTAGAAGCAGTGGTAAAAAATTTCTCAAACGGAGCAGCCACTCGATTCCCTGCGAGGCAATGAAATCGAGGGGGTGATATAAAATACGCTACGGGTGGTCCCGATCGGCAAACGATTCACGGTCGATTTATGCCGAAATCAAACATCCGTTCGAATTACATGGCGTCGAATGGAAACGCGGAAGGAGCAAATAAATGCGATTCGATCGAGCTGGCAGTGGAAAGCGCGGACCGAAGGGAACGATCGAAGAGCGAGAGCGAGCGGGACGAAAGTAACGTAACCGCAGTTCGAAATCGTTCGTTTCTACGAAATTTGTCATTTGTATTTCGACCGATTCTAAATTATTTAGATTCGATCAGTCAATTAGTCGATTTAGCTTTCTCCTTATATACCTTGTATACCTTATATACAGCTTATATACCGTGTATACCGTATATACCGTATATGCCGTATATGCCGTATATGCCGTATATGCCGTATAGCGTAAATAGCGTAGCAGGATATTTATAAATTTTAGATTGGGATTAGGTTCGGGCCCTAATATAGTTGACGATCGTAGAAATTTATCGGTGACTCGTTGAATTTTATTCAAGAACCGAGCAATGGATATCCCGTGTTGGACTAATGCATCCATTGGGATTGAAAAGTTTTCTAAGCTGGTTCGCAAGAGGGCGCTGAAGCTTTAAGCCGAGGCTTGGCGCTAAGTTAAAGCGACTAATTCCAAGCGAACACGATGAATCGCGAAGACGTGTCCCAGCCGCGTACGTACTGCAGGCAACACGATGAAGATTTCGAGATTGAGTTTGAAGAAATCGGTCACTCGGTTTCTCGTATAAATTGGTTTTCGAACGTAACAAATAGAAACTTTGTCCCTCTTGCTGGGACGCGTCGCGAATTTTGTTTTCTCAAGACCTCGGATACGACAGGAATTTCATCGGACAACTTTGTTCGCGAATATCGCTTGTTCCGTCTCGATCTCTCGCCGCTCTGTAATCGAACGATGAAAATAACCAATCCGACAGGAAGATTCTACGTTCAGTGGTCGTGCACGGTCGATAAGCGGATATGACTTTCCTACTTTTTGATCCGCAAACTACGATATTCTGCTCTCGCCTTAACCCAGCTCGACCACGGTCGTAGAAATCAATTTTCGTCTCGAACGTAACGCGAACAAAGTTTCTCCTCGTTTGAAATTATCGATCGAGCAATCGTTGAACAAACGGCACCATGAACGAGCTCTGCGAAAACTGTCATCCGATCCGTGTAGTCGCGCGATCGACGTTCGGCAGTCGACTGATCGAACGAAAGCTTAAAATCGGATGATCGCGGTGGCGAAAGGAATATCGGACAGCCGATAAAATATGACGAAGTAGCCGCGTGATTGGGTGTAACCAGTTTCGCTCGGGACGTCTATGTCGTTCGTTCATTAGCTTTCCGGAGGACGATTAATCGTTCGAGGCCATCAACGAGCTCGTTGGCCACGCGGGGCCGGCCGCGTATTTCGATATTTTTCGTAGCCCGGCGCAAAGCGACGCGAGTGCGGAATGTGCGGTGGGACAAAGAACCGCAAACCAACGCAAAATGGATTACACCGGGACAGTGAACTGCCGTGAATCGCGGTGCAAATCTTTCCGAGTCTCCGTTGCCGTTTTGAATTACGCGGCACACCTTTCTCCGTCGCTGTTTCGCCCGATCTCTTTTATGCTTAAATCATATCTGTTCAACCAGCGATATACGTTTTACGCCCACTTCTCATTTACCGGACGAATTGGCAAACGTTTTCCTATTTCTACGATACGATTAATCGGCAGTCTGTGTCGTTGATTCTGTTTATGCTTTAAACTAGAAGGAGACGCTATCTTCATCGGGTTACGATGCCACGATTCTCAATGAAAATGCAAATTTCATTAGAATTTTTATATTCCGATACTAATCGAAATCGGAAGAATCTCGACATTCGATTAAAAATTCCTTTGCGAACTTACGTAGTCGAAATATGATAGATGATTTTCCATAAACCAATTTGCTCTTTCGACGATCAAACTGCATCGGTTGCATGACACTTTGTTAGCAACGATCGTCCAAATAACTCAAAACGCTTTTGTTCCATATGGCCGGAACGTCGAGCCGCATATTCGTCATCGTTATTCGCATACTTAACTATTCGAAAAAACAACGCATACCGACGTTCGATTTTACTATTCGACATCGATCACGGCATTCGATACGAACATTTGCCAATCTATTTGGACACGCGTCGAATCGATTATACCGATTATCCAATCGTTTATTGTTTTCCTCGCGATAAACCGATAACGCGAGCTAGCGATTTCCGCGCACCTACACGCGACCTACACGCGACCGCTATCAAACGAAAGCTATCATCGGGGCGGAAGCGCGCGAAACGCACCGCTAAATTATCCTCCTTATCGAATTTCAATTGGGCTAGTTTTTGCCGACTTTGTTTGTTGCTTGTTTTCCCGTATTTTCGAACAGAACCGTCGGCGCGACATAGCCGTACGACAATCAAAAACCGATCAAATTGCCATAGATTTCTTGCCCTCTTATTTGGAACGGTAATTCGTATCGTAAGGGATCGCGAATAATTTGGTCAATCGACTGGTAGTGGCCATTCAAATTCGTGCTCCGGTTTAACCGAAATTATTTTCACGTTCGATCGTTCCCTCTCTGTTCATCTAATTTAGATATATCTATTCGTTATCCATGTCGAAAGCACAAGCTCGTAAATCCGTAACGTGGTCGGCATAGAGTGAAAATACATACCTCTCTCTCTCCGATCGTTCCTATCCATTCGGTCGTCCGTCTCCCTCTAACTCGGCTCATTGATTTTTGTCAGTGAAACAAACGAACGTAGCCAGCTATATTTCCGCGTAGACAGCGGCTAAACGAGCTCGAAAATCCGCCACGCGACCCTGGCCTCTCGCTCGTACTTCGAATGGATTAACTTTCGAAGGAATAGGCTACGCTACGCGGTTTCACGATTCGCTGGACCACGATCACAGTATACATTTATCGACGCTGCTGCATCCACGCTGCTGTCGTATCGTATCGTATGGATAAAAAGATAGGGTCAGAGAACGTAGATATTTCCATGTTACCATATATATGCAGAAAAGTGGAATTACGTTGTCCATGGGCGCTGTTTACCTAAAGATTTGTAGAAAAGGTTAGGCGAATATTCAATGTTCGGCGATCGTCGTTGCGTTATGAAACGTGTAATTCTTCTTTGGTAAGGAGTCTGGCAAAGCGGGGAAGTAGAGAGCGCCGTGTTATTTACAGCGGCCGCGTTAGCGGAAGATGCTCGTGCCCGTTAAAAGGAAAGCGGTTGCGGACGACGGTTTCGAAAGGTGGGAGCGGCGTGGCGTTCAGAGTGAAAATAGGATCAAGGGAGAAAGATGTCGCATCGGGTAAAAGGAGAGACAGGACAGTTACGGTCGCGAAACGAAATGCTTCTTTGACCCAACGAACGACTGTTGCGAAGAATTAAGACCCATCACGAAGAAAGCTATAATTGGAAACAAAATATCACTCTCGAGGGATCGATTGTTACCGTAATTGCCAGTCAAACAACATCCCTACAGTGTCAAAGCGAAGGAGAAGATGTCCCTGGAAATGATATTTTTTTAATCTGAAAATCGATCGTATGGCCGTTATAGATACGAGTTGATTTACAATCGCGATTTACAATTACGACTGCCATTACAAATACACGTTTGCAAAAATTGATTTACGTTTCATCTTGAATTACAGCTGTCGGTTTTGTCGGTTTTGTCGGTTTAAGCGCGACTTTTCGGTTTATCGATCGAGCCGCGTTAACCCGGCCGGTTCTAGTGTAATTTATTTGGGATAAAAAAGAAAGAGAAAAAAAAAGAAGGAAAAAGAATGTTTATTCCTCGCGAAATACCAGTCATTTGCTATGCAGTCGAGTATCAAACGTTGCCGTGGCAACGAATAAAAAAACAAGCGATTCGAATGCGAGAAAAAAGAGAGAAATCTTTAAAAGACGGACGATAGCCGATAGTTTTGTAACTTTGGTGGGCGAAGCACGATAAAACCGTCGTTTTGCAAACGTACGGCGGTCGGAAGTCGGTTCGATTGAGAAACGCTGCGAATTACGTATTTGGACGGAAACAAGGGACAATCGGATCGGAGGAGTATTCGGGTAGGGCTCTCCGCGGTAAGAGCGAGTTGCAGTTGGTGGAACGAGGCCCAGACGAATAAACGGTAATTGGAAAGTTGGTCGTGTCACGAGAGAGGCTTCGAGATGCCACGCAAAAATTTTCATTCGGAAATGTCGCTCGAATTTTCGCCAGGAGCCGCTCGCATTAGCTTGCGATTTCCTGTTGGCGAAACAATGGGGGCCGATACGCCCATACGCAGCGAGCGTCCTCGGGGAGTTTAAAGGCTCTGGGAAATTGTAAGGGTTCGATCGGATGTCGGCGAACAATACTCTCTCGCGTGCTTTATTCGCGGAATATTCCATCGGATTCTTTGAAACGATTCGTTCCGTTTCCCAGCCTCGAGACTTACGAACAATTTATTTCAAAAATTCAATTTTCACCAACAATCACCTCGTTCTCTCTTCTGTCCTTCCTACCGTAATTTTCGTTTTCGATGTTTTCTCGCCAAACAAATCCCTCATCGAAGAAGAGACAAAAACTGATTACGATTCTTTCGCGATTTCTGTTTCGCGGTAGCTTCTGTTCCCCCCCCCTCTCTCTCTCTCTCTCTCTCTCTCCCCCTCCCCGTCTTTCTCACCCCTGCCCCTTCCCCCTCGATTAATTCGTCGTTGGTACAAAAAAGGTTTTGCACAAATTTTGAAGAACGCTGGTGAATAATTACGTACTTAACGTAGTTCTGGTAACGCGTGGATAGCCGCATTTTCGCCGGGAATTCAGAACCGTTTGAACCTTTCCGGCGTTTTGTTTGTACCGGCGCTACGCGGCGTACAAGAAGAAAATGGCCATAAGGCAGGACGTTCCGCGCTTGTACGCTCGGTGCTTCCGTACGAACGCGTTGAATTATCGCCGCTCGAAACAAAGGCCATATCGCTGACAAAATTTTTTGCTTGGCAACGTGATTCAACGAAACGATCCTCGTCGCAGCGCCATTCACGATTTTTAGCCCGTTTATTGCGCTCGTTTCGCCTCACCTTCCGTTTCCTGATACGCTCTTGGTACCGACGGTGCTGGTGAATTTTCGCTTCGAAAAAACGCGCGGTTCGCATGCCAACAGCTTGTCGAATAATTTCGAACGAACTCGGAAGAGGCGGAGAAACTCGGTTTTCAAATATCTGCGTTAGCGACACGTTGTTACGCGTTGTTTAAAATTACCAACACCGCCGGAACAATCGACGTAGGGTTTGCCCGTAGACAGAGGCTCACCTGTCACACGACTGCGCAAACTCGAGCGTGTACGTTTGTAAGGCTGTAAGGCCGTTGAATGTTTGAACAGACGAAATTATAGCGAGCAACGTGATAAATCAGTGAGGTTTGAGCAAACGCGACATGTCCATGGCGATTTATTCGCTGCGCGATCCGTCATACGAGAAAACGAGAATACGAGGCGGAATTAATTTCCCGTTAAAGTCGTTTCGAGGAAATTCGAGGACGGTACACGATCCGATGTTGGACGATCGGCAACGCGTTTCATTTCAGCAAACTCGTTTGATTAGACGTTTCGTCGTTTCGTTTCAACGCGTTTCACCAGAGAACTCTCGATGGCCGAACCGCCAAGTCCGTTAGAGAGAGAGTCAAGTCTGAGAGATTAGCTTGCAGCCACCGAAACGACGACGCCGCGGGCGGTACGCTTTTAATCGACCGGACGTTGTGTTAATCGCTTTACGATAGTTCGAATAGCCCTCTGGTGCAATTTCGGCAGCAACGTTCCAACGTCATGGAAGTTTCGTGGGTTTAAGTAGCTTGGAAATTCCGAGCAACGGTTGCCGTGTACCGGCACAGTCTTTTATTCGAATATGCAAACGTTTAAATCCACTTTGACATCCTTCTCCGATTTCCTTACGTCGGAACAGACACGATATTCGAGAAGCGTTTCTCTCGTAAGCGACAATCGCACCGGAAGAAATGCGGCAAGCTGGCAATTTCCGGTTACGGCGTAAACCAGAGTCACAGGTAAAGGCGGAACGACTGAAACGTTAACCTCTTTAAAAATCTCTGTCCCAAAGAATACGCGTGGCGCGCTTTCGAGAATACTTCGATACCGTCGGAAAATCCTCCAGACAGAGGATTGCTCTGCTTGCCGTAGAGATTGCGCGCGCGCGCGCGCGCCTCTTCTTTTCCGAGCCGGGGGAATTCGAGGGTATTCCGGCGCATAAAGCAATCTCGCAAAAATCCGTCGCGTTCGATCACCGTCGAAAAACATAAAAGCGTAGCCGCGTAATTAACCTGTCGTCCGTCGTGTCTCGACCATCGTCCGTAATTAGCCGGTGTCGACTCGACTGTTTGCACAACACCCACCGGAGAAAACGCTTCTCCGTCTTCTTTTTTCGCACCCTTTTCAGCGTCGCCCTGTCGAAGGTAGGGACGATCTTTATGCGAGGCAAACGCCGAGGAGGAACCGGTTGCGTGACAAACACGACAGCGCAGCGCTTTGAAAGCGTCGTCACCTACCAAAGGAGATAGTGGTCCTTTCGAGAATAGCCAACGGCGAGCAGGAAATTCTGTGGAAAAGCGTGTTTTCATCGGTAATTGAACGCCGACGCGAGAAAGCTCTGCCAGCCTCGTAGAAGAAAGAATCGTTCGCTTTGGTTATTTTCCTCGTGGCTCGTTCAAATTTCCCTGCTTATTTTAGCCGGTCATCGATACGACAGTTAACGCGCGACGCTTTTCGCCTTCGTTATTTCTACGTCGTTCAACCACCGTTTCAGCTACCTTTCTTTTCCATCGATCCCTCTCTCGACTCGGTCTAGGGAAAATAACGCAACTCCTTTCGGTTATTAACTTTCTCGTTCGCGTTAACTTTGGGCGTAGCGTCGTGTCACGTCGATAAACTCATCGCTCGGAGTAGCTGATAGTTTTGATGGATCGATCGATTCCGGTATCTCGAGTTACTTGTTCGGCGGATCCGAATCGTTCGTATTTCTCGTATTTCGCTCCTTTCGAATAAAGAAGAGGAAGAAGAAGAAGAAGAAGAAGAGAAAAGACGAAAAAAAGAGACGATCGAGAAACGAAATTAGTGCTACGGAAGAGAGAGAGAGATCGCACTACTGTGGCTTAATCCTCAGAGACAGTCAATCAGCGAGCCAGTCGTCGTCAGTGGCCAGTCATCTACGAAATGTCAAGCACTTGGGAAGCAATCACGATTCTAGCGCTAGGCTCGGAATCGGTTAATCAGTCTCAGAAGCAATTAGGGTTTCAGTTGAACCGATACCTCAGTCAGCTATTAGTTAGTCAGTTAGAGGGTGAGCAATCAGGTTCGCGTGGCCCGATAGAAACGCATAGGCTGTTTCAAAATTATAGGTCCACGATGATGGACGTTAGAGGGAAGAAACGAAACGGTAAACACAGCGAAATCGCGTGGTTGGTTTAACGGTATTTAACGGTTTAACGGATAGCGATACGTTGCACCGATCGCTGCTTCCGTCCCGACACGATCTTTTGCATTGTATGACCATGGTTATCGAACCGGACCTGCAATTTGTACTTGCTCCGAGAGTCAGATAACGGAGTTTCCGTTCTCGACGTTGTATTAATGAGAAAAGCGATAGGATAAGGCCGTCGCGTTGCAAATTGCGAGACCGCGGTCACGATGAAGCCGCGCTTTAATTTAATAAAGATGGATCGAATTTACGTACGGAATCTTAGGAACTTTGTCAAGAATACAGATATAGTCGAGAATAATGGAAAATCGAATTCAAGAGAGATGGTTTCTATTTTAACCTTTCTTTAAGCAAGTACGGGCTACAATGGAATTTCAACAAGATGCATTGTCGTTTCTCGTCTGTGTGTCGTTAATTGGTTAATAAACTTGTTTCGCGGAAATGCCGTTTACTCGACGAAACGTTTTCACTCGATTCCAGCGTCCATCTTGTCAGATCGCGGAGCTCCGATATTCGATATTTATTTATTTTATTTACCGATATTCGAGTTTCGAACGTTTACACGGCAACAATTTCAATTTACTATTATCAGCAGATAGATTGGTTTATCTTATCTTGCTTCGCGGTTGGAGCACGAGTTGGCCGTCGATCGGAGCGAAGAAATATACGCGAGCCACGAAGCGGGCACCACGCGCGAACAACTTTTAGTGGAAAGTTGGGGCGTAAGCCGTGCACGAACCCCTTTTCCTAACCCTGCGGCCGTGTTTCTCACCGCGAACAGGAATACGTCGTCGTCGTCGCCGCAGCCGGAACTTGTGGGTAACACGTCTCGATCGTCGGGAACCGCGATGTCCAATCTTTGCTCGATAAAGAACAGCCCCTGGAGAAAGGGAACGAGCGAAAGAGGCAGAAACTTGCTTCGCTTTGCACCCTCCTCGAGGTATTTCCTATAGATAACTTTTTTCATCCGGTTTCGGGGGATTGTCGCTGAAAGATGTAAAAGGTACGACATTTTTCCACGCGATTTTGTATTTCGCAAGATCGCTCGATTCGTGCAATTAATCTAGCATCGATGGTTATTCGCCTTCTGTACTTTCTATTTGGTAGGTTGAAACGTTTGAAAAATGCCGAGCTTTGTGACAAAGTTTCGTGGTGAGTAAGTAATCTCGCGTGAAATTCGGTGTAGCGGTGTCCGCGCGGCAAAGGTAAGTGATTGACGCGCGACAAAAGGTCGGGCAAAGTAGGACGAACGGCGGCGTTCTATGGCGGAATGAAAAGGCTTTCGACGTTTCCACGGACCGCGACCTATTCGGTCAGCGTACGAGCTTACCTAGTTTCGAGATAATAATTAAAAGCTTATCGCGGAAATTGGCTGACCGCCAGCGGACGTGGATATTGCAGATTCTCCGGAGCGTGGAAGGGAAAGGGACAGGGGGGAAAAACGAGTAACAAGAAACGAAAGTTGCGCCGTCCGGTGTATCGGCCGAAACTCGAATAAATTGCTTTAATTAAATAACTCCTCTTTTCGAAAATTGGTTTCGTGCTTGGCGAAGCGTTAATCGCCACACTTTTCGCCGATCTTGGCTTCGTTCGCGAGATCCAGGCCCGGCGATACACCGTCGCCAATTCGTCACTCGCATCTATAATTAGCAAGGTGAAACAAACGAAAGTAAATTGGGACCGTTCGATGGCGATCACGCCAGGTTGCCGACAATTCACGATAGATTTTACGTAGAGTGTTCATTTAAACTTGTGTGTGCGAGAGAGGATAGGAAAGTCGGCGGAGAACGAGCAACGAAAGAGAAAGCCAGGCTAAATTAAATCGCGACATAGTAGCTGTTGGATTTGGCGGGGAGAGAAGGGAGACGTCAACGACAGAGGTTTGAAAGGAAGGAGAAGAATAAAGCGACAGAAACGATGTTTATTCGAAAGAGTTGCTCGCCTGTTCGAGTTACGACTAGACACTCTGTCTCGCTACGCAGATAAGGAAAGCTCAACTTTGAAGAAAGGGAATAGAAAATGAACGAGTTTCTCAAAGTACTTAAAATTATGCCGTCTTAAAATTATTTGTCGTCTCTATAACGGAAAGGCGAGAATTTTGATGGAGATCGGTGTAGGAAGGGGAGGAAGCAGCGAAGGATTCGTCGGAGAAACGGATACAACGAGTTTTCATTTCTTAACGATACGAAGAGAAATTAGCCACGGCCTGACCAAATATAACTACGTTTCGCGACTCTACGTGTCACGATAGCCTCGTTTCGTCCTCGTTTGCGAGCCCTGCTGCTTCCAATTCCCTTCGATGCCGGAACGTTTCGGCCGGTTTGGGGTAGCGTCAGGCTCGTTGGAGCGAAAGGCAAACGGGAGAATAGCAAACGAGTGGCATTTCGCCCGAAATCTGACCGGACGAGATTCGAATAAACGGCAATTAACTGTTCGTCGACTGGCCGCAATTAAACTGGTTTTTAGATTTAACGGAGAAGCGAGCGTGTCCGTCGGTCCGGCTTTCGGCGGATTTCAAAGGACAGAATCGTACACGGTCGTTGAAAGGCCGCTGAAAGGCTGCTGGATGGCCGCTGAAAGGAATCGACCGACCCTCTTCGACCGAGGCTACGATAAAGTTCAAGCGAAAGTAGCTGGAAATAAACGCATTTCGTAATTGCGCGCTTGGTTTCATTTAAAGATCGAGTTGCACGCGGCATGCAGCTTTTCAAAATATTTATGGCCATTTGTCACTGGCAAGGCTCGGTGAACACGATTCGTTTGCCATGCATCCAATCTACGTTTCATTTCCTCGGAGATGGAATATATGGTGTGGATATATCTGCGGAGAGTTGTTCTTTAAATCGGCCGAGTTCGAGCTCGTTCGTTACACGCTGTCTATACGCTCGCAAGCATTGTTAATTTGCATCGTGAATTTTCGATCCTGCGCCGTCGTGAATATATTTTTCAATTTTTACCGTGATGCCGACAAACTTTTTAATTCCTTTGCTGCATGTTTTTACTCGCGATACGCGGCAAATCGATTGCCTGCACGCGTATGATTTTATTCGCGTTCTCCTTGCGTGCCGTTTCGTCTCTTCCCCATTGCCGAATAAACACGTCTGCACTCCTCCGTTGCAAAAATGTTGGCGACAGTTTGAAAATACAACGAGATAGCGTGTATTTGTTTTTATTTGACGGGTCTGGAAGTAGCAATTATTCACGATGGACCGGAGTACCGGCATTTCCAATAAGCTACGTATAATGGCTTTCTGCATAATTCGCGGGGCTATCGGAGCGTCGATGTTTTGGAAAAGCGCGATTTAATCTGTTTATGCTTCCCTGTTATGCGTACGCGAGGAGCAAAAATCGAGTTCCGTGAAGCTTTAATTTAACTTATCGATCGAGAGCTCGTAAACTAAAAAAGTATTCGCAATTCGGATACGCTAAAACTCATTGAAAATCCGATAAGAGTTTGACTGTTTGCGATATTCTCCCCCCCCCCTCTCTCTCTCTCTCTCTCTCTCTCTCTCTCTCTGGTACGATAAAAATTTGCCAAAAGCGCTACTACAAACAGTCGCATATTATTGGCTTGGGGGGAAATCAGGACACGAGCGTTTTCGCAGTCAACGACCGCCACGCTCGAATTAAACGTATCAAATTAATTTTCTATTTCCGCATTCGTTTCGTCTCGTTCGTTTCTCTTCAGACGAGTCCATCCACGAGCGGCTGCTCTCTTTCCAGCGACGTATCCCCACGAAGCGTATCGGGGATCCTTAAAGATTCATGTATGCACGGCCATATTCTTACCGAGTCTCGGTTGTTCCAAGAACATCTTCTTGATTTAAACGGTGTTATTCGTTTTGCTCGTACGCTTCATACGCAGTGCCCTAACTCTTCCTACCTTCGTCTCTTCTTTTTATCCAAACGGTAACGCGGAATTCCCCTGTGTGCCGTGTCCCCTGGAGTTTCGATTCGTCCGAGCCCGACTGTATCGTTTTCCGAGGTCTTTGATCCTCCGCTGGCAATAAAACGACTCCATTCCGCCCTACACCTTATCAGCTCGGAATCGCGACACAAGCAGCGACAGGCCGAATCTGCGCGATAGAAATTTTCATGTTCCAGAAACGTACCTATTCGTGGCGAAGAAACGATCGTGGCGAGAGAATTTGTTGAACGTTCTGGGGGGGGGGGGGAGGTATACACGCGTTCGCTCTGTCGCGCGATCAGGGTCGAGTGAAATATTTCCCTGCCCTATCAACGTGTGCCGAAAATTACTTCTCCCTCTTTTTCTCGTTTCTTCCCGTCTTTCCGTTTTGCACGTTTTTCAAACATCGATCGACTACGTTCGGCAATCCGGCGAATACGCTTCGGAAGCAACGTTTCAGTTGTACCCACGATCAGCATTCTCGCGTCATAGCTACAGCGCGATTTAACGGCAGTTCGTTAAAACTTTGTTAATTATTAGCCGACGAAATTATTAATCGCTGGTAGGCGTAATAGCTAGTAACGGCGATACATTGTTGCCACGAGTCCACCCTCTGAACTACGTCCGGGCAGTCGCCGCTTATCCTTTGTGTTTCTGCAAAATTTCCAAACAGCGAACTACCGTTTGGCCAATATCTAAGCGAAAATTGACGCGAACAACTTGCCCCCGTCGCACGTTCCTACTCCGTACGTGAAAACGTGTAACGTAAACGTGAACGTAAAACGGCACGGGAACCGAATGCGATCGAGTTGGTCGAGACGTTTCGCGCATCCGACAAACAAGAACAACAACGACTAACGAATTTTTCCTTGGCATTGATATCAAACGTGTTTCCATTTCGTGATGCATCCGAACGCGAAGATGGCCCAGAATTTCATCTTTATCGTCACAACTTGGATACCCTGGACGAAACTTTTAGTCTCTCTTGGATCTTGAAATCGCGCGAACGTTAATATCACGAAGCCGGCTGAAATACGGTTTGAAACGCGACATACGATTATCGCGGTGAACGGTTAAACGAGTACGAGTTTCTTCGATTCGGAGTGGCGTGTTGCGCGTTAACGGCTCGCATTTGCGCGTGCATAGAGGAAATTAGTCAGATGCTTGCGATATACGTTAGCCGGCCGGCCCGACGTTTAAAGCGGTGCAAATCGCGGCATTAGCGGCCAGACGAGTGGCGAATGGGAGCCGTCGGAAGTGATGCGTTTCGATATCACCGGAATTACGCGGCTGGTTCACAATTGGCCATACTCGTACCCGCCCAATAATTCGCCCGACGATAAAAACGATTTATCGCCAGCCTAGTACCCTTATGGACATCTGGTTCGTCGGGATTTATCGTGGTGGCTACTTTGCTTGGCAAAAACGCGAATCCAGTTAATAAGAAAGGAAATGGATCGAGAAGCCGGTGATGAATCGATGCGAGCGAAAACTGTTGCGAACAGCGGAGAGGCGCAGAAAGAATATCGGCGCGAGCGGAGGAACGCCACAAGACTCGGTGAAAATTGACGAGATTGACACGTAGTATCCTCTGCGGAGGCACGTCTCTTCCTCTTGGTCGCGTAAACGGGTACGTGGAGGATCATCGGCCGTGAGGTAGTTGTAACAAACGAGCCGGAAGATCGGTCAGAAGGTTAATAACGCATAAAATCAGCAGTTGCTCGGCGCCGGGTGGATTCTATCGCAGCAAGAGGGGCATTCGAGCTACTTAAAAGATACTTAACGTGCTGGTCGAGGGCCGTAGACGAAGTGAATCCCGCGTCTGGCCTTCGGTTATTAAGTTTACCCGCCGACACGGCATTCCCTTGCAACGGACGGGCCACGCGCACCCACGAAACTCGTCTAAGAGAGGAATCTCGTTACTTCGCAACACCCATAAATCCACGTCGCTTTTGAAAGGTTCGGAAATTGGGAAAGCGCGTTGCAGCGTTACTTCCATCTCTTCCTTCTTGGCTCCTCTCTTTTTCGCCCGACCGCCGACCCCTTCTCACCTTCGCACGGATTCGTCCTTGTCTCTCTTCCCTTTCTATGTCCGGCCATGTTTGCATGCCGCGCGTATTTCTATCCGGGCAGCTCTCGCGTGAAAAGCATAGCCGTGCGCCGACGATATTATCGGACCCCGACCATCTCCTCGACGTTTCCAATGCGCGCGATACCAATGTTTCCTGCGGGATAAGGGGTCGGAGGAAGGCCGACGGACCGGAGAAACGTTCCGCTTTGCTGCTTCCCGATGCAACCCGCAGCACCAGGATAGAGAGCACTCTGCTTCTGCTCTGCTTTTTTAAGCAACCACTCTCCGTCGAACGTCTATCTTTTAAAGAATTTTTTCAAATCCGACCAACTTTGCCTCTGTTTGGGCATTCTCGGTTGCAGAAGCCGCTGCTGCGTAATGTCTGCGCTCCACTAAATCCACATGATCAGATTCAGATATCAAAGTAATACCGCTAACCCCCGTTAAGCCGGATAAAGCGTTATGAATAAAGTTGGACCGAGCACTTGGAAACCCAATGAACTTAATTTCCTCTGTTTCGCCCTCTAACGCCGGTGGTCGCGTCCAGCGGAGCTGGAGCTCGTGTTCCGGTCGCGCTGCACGAACCAAAGCACGCTCGATCGTTCGGTTCCTGCTTCCAACGGGATCTAAAAGCATCGAAGAAGAGAATCAATTTCGTGTCCTTTTCTGTTCTCGATTCCCGGAGTCACCGGACGAGGAAGGAACGGAATAACCGGATTCACGGAAAGGTATCGAGTCCCGGGGAAATCAATCACGCCTCGTGGATGGCGTGTCCATTCGAGCGGATTTCCCGGCCGATCGAGACGAGTCCGACGATTATTTAAACGGTACGTCCATAGAAGCACGCACCATCAAAATTTACAGACCGTTGTTACACGGCTTTGTATGCGTTTATCTTTGTAGCCGACGAGGCTATTCGACTCGTTTGATAAACTCGATTCGATCGCATTAAATGAAAATGATGTCTTCTTTAGGTTCAAGAGTCGAAAGTTCTCTGTTCTCCGCACTTTGCACACGGCCCCGCGCGAGTCCGGTTCTGCCAAGTTGGATAACTTGCGGCCGACCTGGCCAAGCTCACGCGCGCACGCACCCCCATAGTCCTAACCGACTGCTTTAACGGTGTGAAAGTTTTTCATTCATCAACGAGATGCACAAGGTTACTTGCGCGATCGTTCGTCTTTCTGAGATCGCGCAAAAGAGTTAAGAAACCGTGGAATGGGAATTAGCCGGCTCTCAAGGCGACTAATTGAACTCTGGCCGGGCTACAAGCACCGTATTCCGATGTTGGTTTTTCACGTTTGGAGAGGTAACGCAAATAAATCTCGAGGCTGTGGTGAAACGCGAGTCCGCCAGCCGTTAAGGAAGATCGATCGATGGATCGAAGCTAAGACGCGGCCTCCATAACTCTAGCCCCGATTCATAGTCGGTTTTTAAAGGCGTCATAAGGGCATTTCGCGCATGCACGCTGCCACAGCCACGAAATCCCTGAACGCATTCGCGACGAAGTACGGCGTCCACGCGATCGATATCGATCTACCGGTGAATCGAGTGCGCGCTTCCCTTTGCGATGTCCCGGGCGAATTCGACGTCTCGTCGACGACGAACATTTGTCAAACGTCGAAAGAGACGCGGCAAGCTGATAGGGCCATGGGAACAACGTTTACCTGGGAAAACGGGAAAGCGAAGAAGAAGATAGGTGACAAGGAAAAGGAGATCGAGGGAGACCGAACGCTTTTATCGTCTACTCGGGTATTGGGTATTAAGTATTGTTTACTTGGAGGATACTCGCGTAGAATAAATATTGAAGGGAAAATAATGGCATTTTAGAATTATGCCAGCACCAAACTCTCTCGTTTCTCGAGTTTCTCGAGTTTCTCTTTCTGCTTTTCGATCGAACATCTAATTAATCTATAAATTATTTGCAATAAAACCAACGACATACGAACTCTTTTTATTCGCTGCAACGAAGCGTATATGTAAATATTTTCTTCGCTTGATCTCGTTACTTGATCCTCGTACAAGTTGACTCAACGGTGACTACAACTACCGAATATACTACTACTACTACTACTACTACTACTACCACCATAGTAGTATACATAAACGGACCGATAAATTATCAAGTGAAACTATTTGAGAGAATTGAAAACGTTTGCAGGGGAACAGAGGCTTAACTAGCGAATAGAGAATAGCGAAATTGAAACAGATTTCTATTGGAAATAACGAGGCAACGGCGTCAGCCGAGGGTGACGTTTCGCGATCTCCGTCGCAATTAAATCCGCATCGAGCCGACGGGAAGACGTTCCTACTCGTCTGGCGAATACGACGAAACGATTTACCGGGGCAACAAATGGAAGAAATACAGAGAGAAAGAGAGAGAGAGAGAGAGAGGAGAAACAGATAGAGAAGCAATTCGCCGAGGGAATTTACAGGCCCGGTGTGTCCTTGCGCTTACCCAAGGCCATTCTTTCTTATCATTGTCTATCCCGACGCTCCGTGATAGCCGCCAGCAGAGGGAAACAAGACCTCTTAGATCGTTCGTCATAGGCGTTGCTCTTCCCGCCCGATCCTGAAACGATTTATCGAGTCACTCTGTCGCTACGTCGCCATTACCTGTCCTGGATTTTCCAACCAACCGAGATTTCGAGAGTGTCGCGAATCAATCGAATCGTTTCGATTTCCCTCTAGTGGAGAAGACGTGAATTTCTTGCGTAATTAACGATAAAAAATACACGAAATACGCATCGAACGGATCCTGCCAATTTTATTTTTTCGTTTTTTCTTTCTTCTCATTTTTCTCTTATTTTTCCAGTATTAGATAGCGTTAACGATCATCCCTTTCGAGGATTTTCTCATTTATTTTTCGAACGAATAAAATTGTTTGCAAAGTATTTGTTACGGGGTAATTTTTGAACTGAACCGTCACTTCTGAGGTGTAGGACGTGAGACGTCCTGTTTGGCGTTTTATTTAACAGTGCGTTTATTAACTCGACTAGCGGCTTCTTTACAACTCTCGACTCGCGATTCCTGCGGACGATTGCTTGCTGACAACCGTTCAATCACCATTCATCTCTTAATTCGCTTTCTTCCCTTTTGTCCTCTTTCGATATCCCCACTACGCGACCGTGGTCACGTACGCCTTTTTCCGAGTATTTGGCGGAAGCAGCGAATATCGACGGTAGGGATACCGATGGCCCGTTAGGCCTGTCAACATTTACGCTTTATCGCGGCCTCGCTTATGTTTCGCCGGTCTCTCATAAGCAGTGTTTCAGCCATGCTATACTATGTAGCGACGAAACCGTTGGAAAGAGAGTCGTTCTTTACGGCCTAGCGCCGCTACATTTCCACGGCACTTTTCGCGCAACGAACGTCACATCGCCGTCTATCGAATCTCGAGGAAAATTTCAGTATTTTTGCAACGCTGGAAATTTATGAAACCAGAAAGAGAGCTGGAGGACCGAAACTCCTAACGCCAAAACTGCTCCTTCTTCTTTTATCGAAACAACGCTTTTCACTAGCTTGCGTTAGCGACGATGGCGAAAAGGAGGGACGGGACGCGTCACAGTTGGACAATCGGGGAAGTCGACCTTAAGAAATTCGACAAGGTCTCGTTTCGGCAAATCGAATCGTTGAACCAAAGGATCCAGTGGAGAAACCGGGAATCTCAAAGTTTGTTGATCCGGAAGAAATGAAATCAAGTGCCTGGTCTCGTAGACGCGTTCGTAACGCGAAACAAGTTTCGGTAATCGTTATCGAACGACTTTGTTAGAGCTTTCGTTCGTCGATGCCCTAAAACGACGTTTCGCGTGATTCTTGGTGAAACGTTCGCGCGAGATTCGTCCGGACTTTGCTTCTGGTTCGCGGCGGTTCTTCGTCGGTGTTGGGCGCTGAAAAGGGAGGCCGGCGGGGAAGAAGAGGAGAATTTTGCATCTCGACAGAGGTCGAAGCCAAATGGTAAGTCGAAGAACATGGGCGAGTTCTTACAGCGTGTTTGTCGAATGGACGGCGCACGGAAGAGAAAGCCAATGGGAATTGACGGCACGAACTGACAGGCCCCCTGCTTCTCTTTATCATGGTTCACAGAGGAAAATCTGGAAAGTACAAAGTACAAGGGAACGGGCTTCGTATATATCCGGACCAAATATTTGAAACGAAAGAGACTGGAGAAAAAGAAGCGGTCGAGGTGGCGGAGACGTTTCGCTATCGAACGTCGTTAGCTGAACACTGTACCGGGAAGAAGGGATTACGTTGGTTCTGGCCGAGAATCGCGGCGCGGAAGAGGAAAAACCCGCTGTCCTTGAAGAGAAAAAAAGTGTCCCGCTGGCGACGATAAAAAGCGGTGGCGTGTTATAACTTTTGAAAACGTAATGCCGCGTGCTCACGTTGCCGCGATAAACGCGCGCATTCGCGATATATTTTTCCGGCGTGCTGTGCATGGATCACGAGTGATTTATGTCACGGTCAGATACACCGACGCGACTAACTTCTGTCATCGATTGTTGGCCTGTTCCGACGAGTTCGTTGCTCAAACTTCTGGTCGGAACTTGCGGGTTTATCCAACGAACGAGAACGTTCCCCGTCGCTCAATTTTGCCACACATTCGCCAAGCGAAGATGACACGAGGTACTCCGACAGTGAAATTCTAATCTTTCGTAAAAGTACGGCCGGACATTGGTGAGTCGTAAAGTTCGGTAGCAGCGTTTTATCTTCTCCGACGTGGTAATTTCGAGAAACGCGTAAATTTACGGGTCTCGTCACGGCGACGTGTCGAAAGTCTGCCGGGCCCGTCCCCGTTCACGGAATAAATAACAAGTCTCCGAACGAGACTCGATAGGGGGCGATGGTTGGAGCGTCAAACAGGCGGTGAAGAGAGAGGGGAAAAAAGGAAGAAAGAGAAAGAGCGGATCGCGCGGGGCGGTTGCTGTTTTCCTCTGGGAAATGGGAGAGTGACGGTGGTGGCGGTGGCGAGTTTGGCGAAGGGTGGACGAAAGGGGAAATAGGAGCGCAGGATCGTGCGAATCAAGCGACGAAGTTAAAAGGTGGAAACGATGGTGAAAAGAGGAAAAGGAGTGGCGGCATAGCGTGGTGGCGCGCGACGACGGATGGCCGGGTCTCCAAGTATTAAGCGGGCCGCGTTGGCGCTCGCGCCACAGAAACTTTCACAAAGCGTTCTCGGGGTAGTTGCGCGATACTTTGGTAGCGGCTGAAGAGAGCGGCGCGACGAAGAAAAAGGAACTCGTGGGAAATAACGGGACGGCTGCCGGTCTCGTGTCCTCGTGCTTACCGGAGGCCGTTCCTTCTCATGATTGTCGGCAACCAAGTTGCCGAGCGAAATCTTCCAACTTCTTACGATGCTCGACCTTTTCCGCGCGAATGACTCGGTTCGACTTGGTCTACTTGGCCACGCCACACCTTGCCCTCGACGTCCCTCTCTCAACCAGCCGACCCTTTCTTCCGAGTGCCCGGCCATCGTCCATCTACCGAAAGAAATCGGTAACGCAACGTGCGTTGGCCGTGCGTAACGCTGCACCGCGTCCATTATCCACGACGCACGCGATTGACCCATATACACGGTCAACGGCGTCCTCGAATATTAACGTCGTCGCCATGTGCGCTGGCGGATCACGAGGACGCAATTATTTGGAAACACACATGCTCGACCGTGAATATTTTAGAATACAATTTCGATGGCGAAACAGGCGACTGAATATATATCGCTTTTATAACTGTAGAACGGAGAAACGCGTGCTCCGGAACGAGAATGTTGCACGATTCCTGGATCGCGATCCGATGCCTTTCCTTTCGAACGTCGGAGCAAATTTTATTTACAACGAGCAACCAGGTGATTCTAAATGGAATTGGGGAATGGGGATGCTGTGTTTTCCGATCCGGAGACAAGTTGTACGTTTTACGGATGTTTATGCTCGTTCAAAAATCTGTAACACGTCCGAGTAAACACGCGCGATATCGTATCAACAATTGGAACGGAAGAATCAGAACTAATAAATAGGAGGCAACGGAGATTCATAACGGTGTGCGTGAAATTATATCAGCTCGAAAAAACCTGTATTTGCCGTGGTGTTACGTATACGGTCGTCATCGATCGTAATTTATCGATAACGAGGCAACAATTGCAGCGCAGCCTGAATAACTTTTACGTAAATATTCAATGGAAAATGATATTAATAATACGGAGCAAACAAGTTTAAACATTTGGAAAACGCGTAGCATATCTCTGCGGAAATTATCGGTCGAAATTTGCGAAACAAATACATCGGTAGAAACATTGGTACTGCAATGGTTGGATTTTGCCGATCGCATCTACCGTGTTTATAAAGAATATTACCGATCGACGCGACGAAGAATTACCTATGGAAAGTTGTTCACGGAACGCGTACTACAATATATGCTCGGTTTTTCGTACCTAAATATCGCGACAGAGACGCGAGTCTAAGTTTCTCGAGGCAGCTTCTCGAATCGACGAAAAGAGAATACCAAAGTGTGGTCCGTACTGTTTCGGTCGAAGCAACGGGAAATCCGGGAACTATCGCGTTAACAGCCGACAGAATTTCGACGTCCATGAAAAGCGGTCGGAGACGCGAAGTACCGCGAGGATGGATGCCCACGATGCTGGTTTACGCCACAGACCGTCGTAGACTCTGTAGCTTGTGCTCTGCGCACGGTGAATGCAACACGATCTACGGGCGGAGCAGCAAGAGGAAACAAGCGTGGTTGTAGTTTGCGTGACCTCCGCGCTGATCCCCCAGCGACGTTCTAGTCGCCTTTCGGAAGCAACCACGACGAGCCTGCAATCCTGGCTCCGGACGTCGGGGATTCCCCGACAGCGTTCCAACCGAACTCGATAACCAGCGACTTTCCGAGCAACCGGCACGAACCCGCGCTGCAGCGGTTCCAGACTCGACTGAACCTATCGACGGCGGATTTACCAGCTATTATCTGTTTCTTCGATGGAGCGAGACGCTTTGCAACTGACTGGACGTATCCATGGTCGAGAGTGATTTTCTCCGAACGGTGTTTGCGTTTTCGGCACGTTCTAAATGTCAAATCAAACGAAGCGATGAAAATAAAAAGGCGCAAGGTTTATAGCCAGGGCGTAAAATGATATTTACGACAGCAGTCACCGTCGCGCGTGAAACCTAGAACATCTTCAGCCGTGCGAGCTGGTTCGATCGCCGACCCGACGAGCACAAGTATTATATATCGAGGAAGAATGCGATCGGGTTGAAACTCGATGGACGAGGGCAGGATGCTGGCGAGATAAAAAAGAGCGGAAAGTCGGAACGATGCCGATCGGTGAGTCGATGCCACGGCTGGATGCTCGAGGAATAAAGTTTGCGACATCCGCTTCGATATTTACTCACGGCTGTATTTCTGGACAACGTTCGAGGGATGAGTTGCGTTAAACTTTGTCGGAAAATCTTCCCTCTTCTGATCCATGGCGTTTCTTGCCGGTTCGAAGGAATCTCGCACGAATGTTGCCCCTGGGACGCGAGAAGGAAACCGCCTGGCGATAGCTACGTATACGGCCGCGCGGCGGAACGCACGAGGAAACCAGAGGCGAAAGAAAGTGGAAAAAGGAGAAGAGACGAAAAGTGGAAGAAGAAATGGCGCGACGGTTTTCTACTTGGTCCATTAGGCACGTACAGCGTGGAGCGAGTTGCATTGTGCCGCTTATACACAGTTCCTTCGCTCTTTTCCTTTAGCAGCGCCAATGGTCGTTTATTTCGCCCGGTCGCAATACGGGACGGCGATACGCATTTCCCTTCCTTTGCCTCTCCGCTTTCTATCCTACTTGCTCGCCTTCTTCTCTTCGTTCCTCGCGGCTCCGAATTTCTTTTTCACCAAACTATCTTGCCAAACGGGCGGATCCGCTTTCTTAGCGCGTTTCGAGCCAGTCGACCTACGTTGGCGGGTAATCGATCGCTCGGCCAACTCGATCTTCAGCGAGGCTAGTGATTTTATCCTTCTACGATGACAATTTATTTCTAAAAACTAGAGAGTGGCTGATAACGTTGGAAATGCCAACAGCTGAAACGATTAAGATCATTGGCAAATGATAAGTACAACGGTAATACTTTTGGTTCTTTATTCCCAGCAATGGGGTTTATTAACGCGTTAAATGCAAAGCTAGCAGCACGCGACGCGAATGGCTCGATCTGCTAATTTAAATAATACGATCGTTCGTCTATGACGCGTATCGTTCCAAATGTTAAAGAAATAAGTCAATTTAATGTAAATTTAACGTAAAGCTGTCGACGCAGCGGCAAATAACACGTAACTCGATTATGAATCGTCCACCCTATCGCATTATTCGAACGATATTAAAAGAGTAGATACGCTGCATGCAAATGCTACGTATATATTAAATCTAACGTTCACGTTCGTTCCACGGTGTTTTATTAAAAAATCGGTGATTGCGGATAGATACGTAAATACGCGTCATCGAAACAATCCGGTTGACCGATAAAGGAAAAGAAAGGGGGCAAGGGGGGGGGGGCGATGTCGCAGGATTCGCGTCCCACCTGGATCCCATTGGGATTTCAGTTGTGAGGAGCGAGGATTGTGGAGGAGGGTGGAGGTAGGATCGAGCGCGAAAGTATTCCGTGTCCGTGGTTAACTCGTTACGCGTTTAACGAGCATCGGCTGGTCAGAGGTGGAACGCGAGTAATGTTGTTCGAAAGGACATTTAAATTCAAAGGGCCGGGCGTGGATGCTGCGCGAGGCAGAAATTCCTATTCGTCTTCGGTCTCGTTCCTCGAGTCGCCTTTTCCCATTTCCCAGCGTCCACTAACGCCTCGGGGAATCGCCCCTATTCTCCCTCTCTGCCTCCCTCTCTAATTCGGCGTAGCTGCGCATCGGACGAGCGGCAGTCGCGTGGCGCTGTGTCTCTATCCTTTTGCTCGCCGCGAATTTGCATAGCGCCGTGCAATTGGCGGGAAAACACAGATGTTGGTTCGTGTCTCTGCCACTGGGATGTTTGCATAACGCGCGCGGTGTACGCTAGCTAGACAACACAGGAAGCGTTTCGTTGGACGGTTGTGTTGTATCAGTACCGCTACAACAACGCGACGCCTTTTTGCTGCAGCATCTATGATAACACGTCGGTTAGATGGTTGATGCCTCGGGGAATTATCGGTGTGATATTCGCTGTGTAAGACGTTAAGAAAACGGAAGGAATAAGCCGTCGGACGAATATTAATGTTAAAACAATGCATCTTGTTAAGCGGTGTAATACCCAGGCAAGTCCGGGACGACGTGCTAAACAGACTGCCGACGTGGCGTGAGAAATTGTACTTGCGGCAGACGACGAGAAGGATATGATTAAGGCAGCACCGCCTCCATTTGTCCGAATGGCAACGATTAATCGAGTAACGTTCGGCGGACCTGTTAACGTTCGAGCTTTCGTTATCGACTACCTTTGGATTCGCCGGACAGAGAAAAATCTACGGTAACCGAAACGGCGTCTTAAACGCGTGGATCGATTACGGATCGAAGAATTAGGATGGTGGCCAGAGAAATAGGAAAAGAGAGGGCGGAGCAAAAAAGTCGGCATCGAATTACCGGGATTCTACGGGCTGCGGCACACGGCCAATATGAATATCGAAAAGTTCCGTAATTAAATGTAGTTTTCGCGTGGTTGTTCCCTGTGTCCGGCCGTTTTTATGAATGGGCCTCGTTAGTAAATCGACGACGACGCGCGACTTTTATTTAACCGTCCGTGCAGACGCGTATCGTAATGACGCGACGATAAATCGCATGGCAAATTATTGCTCCTTGCGACCGGACGCGCGCAACTGACCTCGTTAGAGGCCTCTGAACGCTTTCCTGCGGAACTTTAACGGCAATTTGTTAAGTTACTTCGAATGTTTTATCAATGCCGATCGTTTGGGAATATCGTGTCCGAACGTTCGCTTTCGCGATTCTCCATAAGTATAATTGAATACATTTCGATGTAAGTTGCGCTAGAACGTAGCACGAATATTTTCATGGACATCGTTGGGAAGAAAAAGTTTTAAGAGACTGTTCAATTTCGGCCAACGTTGCAACGATGATTGGTTTGCGGAATAGTTGATTGCCGGTATGCCGGGTATCGATAGCTCTTAACGATAACACTGCGTTACGGAAAATGAAAAGTTGTTCGAAACAGCTCGAAAGACTCGAGGCGAATTCTTCGGACGTTATCGCGCAACCGCGATCTACGAATTCAACGAAAGTAAGCAATTCTGAGATGATGTTCGGTCTTGATTCTTCGAGTTTTTGAAGAAAGTAACTGACCGAACGGTGGTAGCCTGATCTGTTTCTAATCTTTGTAATCTGGCGATTCAGCGACAGTAATTCCGTGGTTGGTGTAGAGGCGGAAGTGGGTCAATCGGAGAGGCCTGTTACGATAGCGCGGCGGTTTCCTCGCACGTAAAAACCAGTGAACCCTCGGCAAATTGGTACTCCGAGTACAAACGGTCAATCACGAAGGCAGTTATTAACTCGTAATTTTCACTCCTTAGCCGGATTCGTCGTGACATCCGCTTCGTAGCGTACTCCTCTCTCTCTCTCTCTCTCTCTCTCTCTCTCTCTCTCTCTCTCCCTCGATGCCTTTTCTCCGGTCGATATACCGTATCCACTATGTTATTTTTGTAATTAATTCAGTTAAAATTAGTTTGCGACACTGAAGCAAGTTTGATCGGTATTCGTTGTAGGTCATTACAGCCATTAAACGTAAGTTGTTGGAATATAATTACGTAATTTACCAGTAGCTAATGATTCGTGGTATGTTCGCTTCGCAAACGATGCAAAAGTAAATTAAATCGCGTCCTTACGAAAACACGGCGTGCCCGTTTCCTCGAAATTTCGCAACTTTTTGAATTTCCGGATTGGAGAAACGTTGGCCCGTAAGTTGCTGGTGCAGCGGCTATACTTCCTATTCGGAAGTGGCACTCCCTTTCTGCGCGATATTCCGCGTCTCTTGCCTCGCTACTTTTTCAATTATAAATCCGAATTTATTACGTTCCCTTTCGCGAACAAAGTGTCTCTGGCGAAGAAAACGATCGGAGTAAATTACAGCCGGATCACGGATTGCCATCTTTTATATATCTTTTTTCCAGCGACGCACGCAAGAAAGCAAAGATAAGAAGGACGAATCGGCCGACGAAACGACCGCAGAAAGGGAAGATCCGAGTGGCCTCGATTCTACGATTACAATTTACCGTCATCCCCGTCGTAAAGCAGCTATTGGAAGCGTGGTTTCGCGGCAAAGGTTCGCTAAAAAGTTCAAGATCGGACAGCGAAGAGCGCGCGATAAAGCGTGCGAGTTGTCTGGAAGGCCCGGGAAAGTAAGGTGCAGGATAGCGGAGAGTTTAGAGATAGCCGAGGAAAGCGTTCGAGACGGAGGCCAGCTCGAAAATGGAATCTCGATAGATGTGTGTTCCGGGGAGCGCGGAGCGAGGTGAAATCGGGCGGACAAGATCCCGTAATAAAGAAAGAGAAAGATCCGAGGATCCGCGCGTTCTAACTAATTTAAGAAAGTGCTCGGTGCCAGGCTGAGCGCATCGAATCGCGTTTCCTCGCTTCCTTCCGCTCGATGTTTGGCGAATGGTACGCGGTTGCAGGCCGCTTTTATCGTTCGCCGGCAACCGATTCAGAGGGCCGTGGCCATCGTAAAGTCAATGAGAGCTCGACTCCCTTACATTTTTCAAGGGCTCCAGCCCCGTCCGTTATAAATAACTGTCCGCCTTTGATCGCGCACGTTCTCTTGTCGCTCTTTCTCTTTCTCTTTCTCTGAATGCGGTCGTCGCGTCCTCGACAAATATTCGCCAAAGAAGGGAAAAATTGTTCCGGATCCTCGGATTCCCGAGTCTCCCTTTTCCTCGTTTGTCGATAGACAAACACGAGTCCGCCGTTAAAGAGCAGCGGATTTCGATACGCGATTTCGCTTTGAACGGACGCACGGTCCGCGGGTCAAACGGCGTTCGCGACTCGAGCTTCGGCTCGTTCCGTTTGCGTGGCTACGTCCGTTTCTAGTTCAACGCGGCCAACCGGTAGCAGCAAGACCGGATTAATCGTCGAGAGGAAACACGTTTCAAGGGGTTCCTTTGCTCTTTCGGTTTGCCTCTGGCGAAAAGGATCGTGATTAGAGCACGCTGGCGAACTTCTCCGTGGAAACGCGATGCGTACTTAGTTTTCGTTCGACCGGTTGTCGTTGCACCGTTAATTGAGAAATCAATTGGCGATTCGTCGATCGGTTAGCCGCGTTCCTTTTTCGCATGCGTCGATGTGTTAAAATCACGCTAGAATTTACAAACACGCTTCGCGAAAGCGCTGTTGTTTCTCGTTAGCGCCCAACCGGATAACACGGTGAAACGAAGCCACGCCGTAATTGTAACGAGACTTTGCCAGGTAGTCTTGAAAGTTGGTGTCGCGTTGCAAACACGTCGGAACATGGTACGCGAGATCCTAATCGACTACAAGTTTTCCGTTGAACAGATGGAAGAAAAATTCCATCTACGTACCGTGGAAACTTTCTGTTCCCTCTCTTTGTTCTTCTTCGATCGTGAACGATCACCGAGTCTGCGAGCGAGAGGGCTCGTAGACAGGCACGAGTTAGCGACGACGATGAACCTCGAGCAAGCAATCGACCGGACCAAGCTTCTTCCGACTCGACGTTCTAGCGCGCTATCGCCAACGTTTTAACTCCAACTCGTATTGTATCCGACGCGAATCTACGCCAAGTACGTTCCATGGCAACGTTTCGCGTCAATCTTGGCAAAAGTCGAATTTTGGCTAGCTGCTGAACCTGCGAAGAAACCTATTCGGAACGAGTGGCGCGACACTCGTAAAAATCGTGCGATCATCCAACTGTTTATTCCCGTGGCCGTCAGATATACGAGTTACGGCGAACTGTTTTCGTGACCGTCAAGTATATTCCGTTAGAGCAGAGTTGGAATGCGAATTAGTGGCGAGTCGGGCATGCGAAACCAATTTGATAGAAACGCGAATGTGAAATGCGAAAGTTTTCCATTCGAGAGATTCCGTTTCTTTTCGCCGAGTTGGCGATACTTTGTTGCGCGTGTACGCGCCACCGATAAGTAAAGTAAATGTATGCTCCTTGCCGAGTACAAGTTGGCGAGTCCTCTAAACTGTTCTAAACGAAACAAAAGTCTGTGAATTCGCAGTTTATTGATACGCTTCGTGCCAAATTTTACCAAGCTTTACATTCGACGTTGCTACTACTCGCACGTGATCAGCCTCTTCTCGATCTCGCTCTCCATATAAATGAAATTTATTTCTTTTCCGCGCGATATAAATACGTTTCGATCACTAACCGTCGAATCCTCGTTTGCCACTACGCATCCGCGAACTTGCACGTGCATTTTGCGAATCGAATCCAATGAAATAATGCAGAAGCGACCGGACTACTCGTCAACGTTTAACCCCAGCCGCTGTATCTAGAAACGTAAAGTTTGCACGGTATACTTCTTTTATGACATAGATGTATTTTACGACGTATGGAATAAGGAAGGATTCTTGAAAATATTTTGTTTATAGGATAACCGTATCTCCGTGTCCGCTAAAGTTGATATTCGGCCATATATATAGCAAGCATTCGCATACATACGTATGTAAATATCCGCTTCTATCGCTCCTATTAACCCAAAGCGTTAAAACGATTCCTCTTGCGACTTCTTCGCGCGACTACTACCATCGATTATCCAAAAACCCGTGGAAACTGAAAAGCGATCGCGGTCCACAATTTCATCGAATCACCCTGCACGGTTTCACGCGTTCCGATAACTAGATCCCGGCCCGGCCAACGAAGCGTACACAGATAATAGGTCGATTATTTTCCATTCTGGCAAACGGCGTAAAAGTGGGTCGCACGAAATCCGCGTCGTTGATAGCGACGGTTCAGTCTGCTGGAAGGTGCCTTCCGACTGATCCAGTTGTGGCTTATCAGCAGTCTTTTCCGAGCTGGCGTTCTACAGCCTAGTTCTCGGGGCAATCGAGACTTTGTCTAATTGCCATCGATCCATTGCTGGCTGGTAGACGGAGGAACGAGCATCTTTTAGGGAAACGGCGCGGCGTCAGATCCGCCGAAGAGTATAGAAATCGAGTCGAATCACGCGGGTTTAACGATGCTTCTCGTTGGATTCCTCGTTGGATTTCTCGTTGGATTTCTCGTTGGATTTCTCGTTGGATTTCTCGTTGGATTTCTCGTTGGATTTCTCGTTGGAAGATGACGGGTAATAATGGATAAGAATCTCCAGACTATCGCTCGACGAAGCGTCCAGTGCACGGAATCGTGGCAAAACGATGGAACTTGAGCGGTGGAAAACGTTTCACCCTTTCAGCCGAGGTCGACTTTGGCAACGGTACAAACGATGGGCAGCCACGCGCCTCGAACATTGAACATCGTAAGAGGGTGAACAAGAACGGGGGACCTGGGACGAAGAAAAGGGGAGGAAGGTAGAGTCGACAACAGCCCGGAAATTGAAGAAGAACGCTTGATGCGGTCGGACCAGGGAAAAAATGTGACGCGCGCGCGCGCGGTTACGCGAGAGAGAGAGAGAGAGAGAGAGAGTGAGAGAGGAGAGGGAGAAGAGGGAGAAGAGGGAAATCGACATGGCAAGGTCAAAATAGCAGCATAGAATGGTCGGCAAGGAAGAGTCGGAGGAAGCTACGGTCAGAAGGAAAGAGAAAATCTCTCGGGAGGTCGAGTCGGACACGCGCGATGATAAAGAGGGTAGCAGGCTGCCGCTAGGAGCTCGATCTGAAAAGTTTCTTTATGAGCGTAGATACGCCGACTCGTAAAGTTCTGCGCGAATCGAGCGTCGAGTGTATGAAAAGGGCAATGTCGGCGGTGAATCGCGGAACGACGAAAGAAAAGGAAAAGAGCCGGGGAAAACGGAAGAAACCGTGCTGGAAGACGAGCGGGAAAACTAGGCTGGAAGAGGCGCGACGATACGAACGAGTAAAAGGAGGAGGAGGAGAAGGAGATTCGTGGGAGAAGTCACTTTGTGGAAACCGTTGGACGATATCGCGATAGCCGATATAAAAGGGAAGCGGATAAAAGGACCGCCTGAATACGATATTCTCGTGGAGAAGTTTACTCGCTGAGTCACTCGTGTAACGACCAAAAATTTTCATATTATTTTTACCGCGACGCGCCCCTCTGCGTTCGCTCGTATCCCCCTTTCTCGCTTCTCCCGTAACGCTTTTAATCGACTCGGCTGGAATCCGAGGAAAATTTCTCCTGACCCTCTTCGATCGTCTGCGAAACAGATTGAAGACGAGGAAACGGTTTCGGACCTATGAAAAATTAGCGCGCTGTTTAATCAACGTTCCGCGATATCACGGCAAAATTTGTCAACCGTTACTTCAAATGGAACGTTCGAGAGTAGCTTGTCCCTGTTTGAAGATAAAAAAGTTGGTAAAAAATATTATGGTCCAATTTACTTTTCGTATCTACAATCTTATTTATGCGCAGCAAAAGTACCAGCTGTAATAAAACACGCGTTACGATCCACTTGAGTAATCTGCCCCTCGAGGCGAGCGAGTTTGCGCGAGACGGCCAACGTGAAATTCCGGCAGTAGCGCGACTCGCCACTCGCCACTCGCAGCTCGATCCAGTCATATCCATCGTATATAACGTTAATATCATTACGCTTAAATATTCCATAGATGATTAGCATTACCGTCCAACGTTTGATCTGGTTGCTCGATGCTTACATCTATTTAAAAAGAGAAAGAGCAACGGGACGTGAACCTGCAATTGCAACCGCTGTTTTTCCAGCGTTATACGGAATGCAGGAACGTAGAATTACCGTGCATCCACGAAAATCGACCGGTATCGTCCGCGGCCCGTATTTCGGCCGCAACTTTGTTTCCTGCGGGACTTGATTATGCGTCTAATTTGCCCGAGCGTTTTATCCCGGCTCGGAAATCGAGAACGCGTGCAACGTTTGGCCAGCCAACCATCCAGCCAGCAAACCGAATATGTATATCGACGCGACACGCGACCGTGTTTTTCCTGCTTCCCGTCGTTTGTCCACCGACAAATCTCGCTTGCTGTCGGCTAACAACAAATTACACATCGACACCGGTCGCAAAAAATCATTGAAATTGGAAATTTCGCTCGATCGACCGGCCTGAGGTGGTAGGAACTCGACGATCGTCTCGATGCCAAACTCTTTTTCGCAGTTTGAACGCGGTGTTCGAGACGAATTCGTCTGGACGAATCGATGCTGCGATTAACGTTCGCTTTTCGATCATTTTTATGCTCTATCATGCTTTATGGTTCGTTGTTTCCTCTTGAAATTTACAATTTTTGCGAATGTTAACTTTGGTATACACGACTATAACTATAATTTTGGTAGAAATTACTTTATCAATAATAATAACAACAACAACAACAACAATAATATTTATTCATCGATGTGAACGGGATAAACCTTTGTTACAGCGAATGCAACGAGAAATAAGATAAACTAACGTCTAGCGAGACAAGAGAAAGAAAGACCAGTTCGTACGAGACAGTGCGAACGATTTGAGATATTGGATGCAGCGATGCGAGCGATGTGCTAAAACGTATTCGTTGGCGTAGAGTCAGAAAAAAGGCGAGCGTTAAAGAACATATGTTCTTAGACGATACGCTGGGATATAAAAATTAAGTTTATAACTGGTATAGCGTTCGTGAGCCGGGGCAAATGAATTATCGTTCGCTTTGAAAATGTATTTCGCTTTTCCGTGGTAGAGCTATGACAATGCATAGAATTATAAGCAGGAAATTAACAGCAACTTCTGCTTTATTTATTTCATCGTTATCCGCCCGAATGATTTACAAGAGTTCATGAACTTTTCCGGTGCGCGGTTTCTCGTTAATTTTCAATCGGCCGTTTACATAATACGCTTCATTCCCAGCAACGAGCGCGGACAACCGCGTCAAATAAATTTCTCTACGAAATATTTAATTTCACAGGACACTTGGCTTTGCTCGTCTTTTGTATCGAGCCGAGTTAAACCGCGGCCTCAGACACTCTATAAACCTGTTTACATCCGTAATGGCCGTTTAATATGAGAAATTACGTAACAATCACGTTACGTAATCACAAAAACTTTGGCTCCCTTCTTGCTTTCCACGCGAAGTAACATTTAATCGAACGCAAAGTTAAACACCATTCGTTTTTCATTTAAATAATCGTGCTTAAACCTTTGCGAATACGTTCATCTTCCGTTGTTTAAACTACGTAGGAAAGGGCGAAGGAAACGATTGCGATTGTTTCACGAACAACCAGCAAACAGAGGCGGTCACGTTCCGCGGAGAGTCGCTGAAAAAATGGGAAACGAAGGGCAACTGTACGGCGTCCTAGCGCCGTTTCAACATTATTGCCTTCGTCCCTTTCGATAGATTTTACAGTTACCAAGCGAGCTACTATCGTTCGATTGTCGGACCTTTCTTCCCGTGGAACTGAACTTTTATCGCCGCTCCTTTATCGGTGGCCGGTCCGAGCGAGGCGGTCGGTCGCATGCAAAATTTTCCAGGCCACCGCTCCAATAGAAACAGGTACGTATCGTGCACGCACAGGATAGGAACGGGCCAATTATTTTCACGGTGGATTTCGAGTTATCTGCGCGTGGTCGAAGACGCCATGCACCGAACTGGTAACTGCTCGGATCTCTAGAATCGGTAAGCCGCGTCGAAATTGCTTCCTCTTGCCGAAAATAACAGTTTACCAGAGTCCAGCGAAAAATTTCACGGCGTTGCGTCGTTTCTACCGTTCTACCGACAACCGTTGTCCGTGCGTTTAAAAGGCGCACCAACGTGTTTCGACTACGTATTTGGTTTACCATGCGTTAAGTTTTCAGCTTAAAGTTAAGGGCCGGGATGCAAGGTTTGGGACAAGTGGGAAGCGACGCTTTCTTGTGCTCAAAATTGCCTACAATTGGACATCTCTTTCGAAAATTTGTATCGCTTGGTCGATGGTAACAGCGTATGGGATGACAAATATATTTCATTTTGCCGCTCTAAACGAGCAGCAAGCGGCACCTTGGATACAACCGTGGAGCAAATGACAGGATTAGGAGAAGGTGAATTTTCTGCGAACCGTTTACACTGTACGACGCGTTTCGACGAGACACGGTTCGAGCAATTGAATAAAAAGATCACGGAGGTGGCGGTTGAATGCAAAGCCACTTTAAACCTGCACCCGTCTCGCCTCCAACGAGAGAGGCTTAATCGTCGAATTACCGTAACAGCCGGATCTCGCCAACTACGTGCGTGTTTTCGTTGGTTGGCTATAAAAGGAGAAACAGCGAGATCCACCTTTGTTAACTCGTAAGCCGAAAACGAGGTAAAAAACGAAATTCAAATTACAGGCAAGTTTTTCAAACGATTCGCCGAAACGTTACATTTGCGAGGTTAAAATGCTTTGGAAAGTAATTGGCAACGAAATTAAACATTGCGTTGCTTTGTAACGGCGATTGTGTGTGTGTGTGGGGGGGGGGCAGGGGGTAATCCTTCGAACGGTAACCGGGAAAATGATATTTATCGAAATTTTCGAACAAATATCGACTTAATGCGCGCAGACGAGCAACGATGTAAAAGATCGTTCATTTTTCATGGAAATATTTCGGAATAGAGATAAGGACAGCGGCCTGTTTAACCAAGGATCGACTCGTGACGTTAAACGACGACCGACCAAAATTTACCTAACGAATTTCCGAGATCGCTTCGTAAACGAGCCTTTCGACCGCGTTTAATCCTGTCGCGCGTTAAGAGATACCGTGCCTCGAGTCCCTCTAATTCGTACACCCTCTGTGGCAATTTAATTCCCTGCAAATCCATTTTTCTTGCGACTGTAATTAACGCATAGAAGGCAAAGCTGCGCTTTGAAGTGGCGACCGAAGCGGAAAAACGAATGTAGACATTACCGTTTTTTTTTCCGAGGGAAAAGATTTGCGAGAATGCGAGCCGCTCGAATCTCCGTCGCTCTACTTAAATTCTGCAAAAGTCGGCAAAGAAACGGCGACTGGTAGCCCGGTCGTCCCACGGGACTGGTGTATCGAACGGAGAAGAAAAGATTTGTCGTCGCGGTGCTGTTACGCGTTCGTCTTTAAATTTGTTTCGCTTCATCGCGCGCCCTTCCACTTTTTTCCGCAGCGATCCTAACGTTTGACGATGTCGTCGACGATGGAAAAGACCGCTGTTCCGAACCGAACTACGTAAACGTATAATTCGCTTCGAACGGTTTACGAATGTCCTAAGGATTTTCTCGTAAGAAGGAAAACGAAAGAAATTCGCGGAATAACATTTCCGAGAAGCGTATTTCGTTTGGAGGTGGCCCGTTCGTGATCACGTATACGGGAAATTCTATTCGACATCGCGTTCGCGCTCCTCTTAGGCGATGAACGATTTTCAAAGCAAATGGTCCTATGCAAATGCATACATCGTGTTGTTTCGTATCCGAGAATCTGTCGAATCGCCGCGTTCCGTTTGAAGGAAAAATGCGAGATGCTGAGAGACCGGAGATCCGATTCTGCCGGCGTTCGCTTATTCGAGTATTCCGGCGGGGAGCGAGGATTGGAATCGGAGGGGCTGCAGAAAGAAAACGACCATTAATACAAAAGCTATTTTTATTCTTTAATCTCGTATCAGTCGTGAAAAATCCTTCGCTACATCAAAAGTACGTACGACATGTGCAGAATCGAATACATTACGTTATACACGGTAATACAAATCGTATTGCTCAATCCTTTGGAACATCGTGTGTACATGAGCGCCTGTACGTATTACATGTATACTTATATATTTATATTTATATTTATGTATACATATATATATATATATATGTATATGAATGTGGATTCACGGAGGTGATCGCGGTCTATATATGCCGATGTATGCGCGCACGCGCGCCTACGTGTACGTGTGTGTGTGTGCACAAATGATATAGATGTGCGACTGTGTAATTGCGCGGAATCGTAATTCTCTCCGCGACGAACTTTACGGTCGAAGGGAGGCTCGAACGAGATCGATACGTCTGCCCTCGATTCTCCTCTCCCCGTTTCTCTTCTCTCCTCTTTTTTCCTGTCCCTTTTACCTCTTTTTTCTCCCATTTTCTAACGATTACGGCGAAAAAGTTGACGCGACCGTGTCATAGTCCCCCATCGAAACCTTTTTGCCGTGCATGCCACGCATCGCGCGCTTCTCTACCGCTTTCCCATCGGCCACTAACGTTTTTCTCCCGTCTCTCATCCGACAGCCGATGATATTCGTTACACCGCGCGAAAGGAAAACACACTGACCGAGTTTCACCAACTTGGTCGATACGTTCGTGTTCTGACTCGATTCCAGGCAATCTAAGCAGCAGGTTCGCCAATCACGAACGCCGCAAAGCACCAGGTTTACGCGGAGCCGACGCTTCTTCGAGCGTCGATGGTAAACCGTGTTTCGTCGCTGAGAATCTTAATCCGATATCGCGTTTCACACACCGTTCTAATTAGGGCTTGTTCGCGACGGTTTCTGTCTTCTATCCGAAATTTAATATCATGCCTGCCTGTATAGAATTCCAATATCGAATAATAACGGAGAATTAATAAAAAAAAGAAACTAAACGAAACAAGTTAGGTTCGGCGAAAGAAAAGGTTCGAATATTTCCATAAGCCAGCCGTTTCCAGTGCACGCTCGATTTGTCGAAGACAAGAGGAAACCATCGACGTGTCAAATAGGAAAAGCAATACGTCTACGAAGCTACGCGATTGCGAGTTGTTTCCTCGAATCGACGAAATATTGCCACGGTGCAGCCATATTTCGCAACGATGATCGAGAAGAAAGAAAAGTTGGAATCAACATTCGCTCGGGTCGCCAGGCGTCAGAGACACCGCGATCGCGCGAGATTTGCCGTTTCCACGGAACGTTCCTCGTTCCTCGCGAAAATTTCGATATAAATTCTCGACAGCGTTGATCGCGATCCATCGATCGACAAACAGGCGTCTACTTGTATTTCATACATATATTCATAGCAGTGCTGTGTAGTAGACGGTACAGCGTAGTTACGCAACTCTCGGCTTCCTCGCTGCGAGCTATTCAGTTTCGTCCGACACCGGCGAAGCTTTCTTCCGATGCGTTCAACAACCTGTTCTTTGATTCTCTTTGCGCTGTATCCGGCTTCGAAAGAAGACCGAGATTACAGCTGTAAACTGTTAACTGTTATTCTCCCGTGAAATAAGTTTTTGCAATATGCTTTCGTAAACGATGTGTAAAGTGGCTGCTGTATCGTATACTTTGCTTCAGCTTTGTACGCGGTTCTTCTCGGTTGTTGGGACGATCGGATGAAAATTACGCGAATTACTCGTCCAAATTCGCGTCCAAATTACGCGTCCAAACTCGCGGCGGTGTTTGCGAAACGACGATGTTTGGAATCCGGTGAAGGGGAATTTCCGTGCGGCTCTGACGAACATCGTCGAGGCGACAAGCTGCAACGAGATTAAAGACTCGCGAAGAGAATGCTGCTGAGATCGATTTTGCCGGAGCAGCAGTCGCGTGGGAAGTTTGATGGCGGCACGCGTCGCTCGATAATTCGACGCGTATCTCGTAACCGAACGCAAACACCAGCAAGTCGATGGACGAATCTCGTCCGACCGCGCGTTTAATCTCGATTTCGTTTAAGCTCGATTCTCACGCGCCACTTCTCTCCCGTCAATTTCAAAAATTCGATTCCCTTGGAAAACCGAACTTCTCCGAACGGAGAAGGTATTTCAGGTGAAGAAGAGAAGGTGTTTTAGAAGAAGTTGTCGGTGTTGTATAAGGTGAGAAGAGCGACTCCGTGCGTAATAAAGTATGCTCCTTGTACGATTACGATCGTCCTCGTAGAGCGTTTCACGTTGTTATTGCAATAGCAATGTCGGCAAATGGAATAGGTATAGAAATAAGCAAACGATGGAAGCGTTTGATCGACCTTGAAACGAGATACGCCGTAAGAGAACGAGCCGCGTTACCGTACCGAACAACCATGATTTCGATAGCAGGGGAATAGTAGCGAATGTGCGATCGGAGATTCGAGGCGCGGCAATTCTAACGCGACCAAAAATATCGTAACCCACGGCGGTAAACACGGTTACATCGAGGTTACGTCGAATTATTATCGCGACCAGACACACCATGACGGAATCTACATTCTCGTTACGGTGAAAGCGGTTGCTACGGGGCAGGAATCGAAGTACCGAGTCCTGGCGTTCTATAAACACGCCTCTCGCGTTTTCACACCGCGACGAGATCGATATCCGAACCGAAGACGGATAGCGGACTGGCTCGACGTTATCCGTTGCTTTGAAACTGATCCGGGATCGGTAGCCAGCTACGCGCGGTCCATTAAATTCTAATCATCGTAATTACACCGTATCCTTTATCGAGCCAGTCAGTGCTTGATTAAATTGAAAGTATTCGTGAAATCGACGGCAAGGAGCTGCTATCTCGTACAGCGTTGCTACGAGTTCCATATTAATTCGGTCGTCGCCTGGTCGACGGTTCCCGATCGAGGCCACCGTGTGGTTAATGTTTAATTTCGATTATGCATCGATTTAATCAACGCGGCTTGGCCTGCACTGCTCGTCCAGGAGCGGAAGCATAATTTTCAGCATATTGGAAATTGGAGAATCATCAATTTGGGAAATCGCCAGCAGAAAGCGCTGGTATAATGGCAATTTATTCGCCGCGAAGAGCGCCCATCTCCGAGGGAATAGAAAGCTGTGAATCGGCAAAAAAGGATTGGCGCGATACGAAGAGTCAATGGTTTTTGATCTGTATAGGGGGAACAATGGCGACCAGCTTGACGATATCGTCGAAACGGTGAACCGCATTAGCGTCAAATAATTAAATCGTCGCGCGCCAATAACCATCGTTTATACCGGCTAATAATTATCACGGTCCGTTGCCACGCTCGTAACCTGTTGTTAATCGTCGACGAACAAGCGCGTGAAAATATTCAGCCGATCAAGCGGCGAGAACCTTTGCGTCTGGCGTTAAGCTTCGGAAATACACAGGCAGCGAGATAGAAAATAACGAATCAACGAATCGCGACCATTCATTATTTGCCGCGTGCAATAATGCGCGAGGACGCGTGGCTGCGTCAACGCTCGTTACCCGTCGCGTTAAGCGCTAAGGTAAAATCGCCGTTAATAAACGAGCGGACACCGCGTGCAAACTTATCGCTTCGGTGTTTCAGCAACGCGGCAAGATCCGCGATTACGATTTCGATGGAAGACTCGACGGTTTTACCAGATTCGGACCATCTATCCAACCTCGCGCGAACTAGGTACGTATTAAGGGTGGATGGAAAGAGGCTGTGACACGATGTTGCTATTCTATCGAGAGGGACGGGTTAGGTAATAAGGTTTTGATGAATTTTGGATTCGGCAACCGTTGCGCGTGATACGACGGAATGGGTATGGTCGTGAGACCGTAAACGGCACACTTTGCGGAGTAATACCGTAGGCCTTGCTAAACGACGCCGCTGCGAGTCCAATCTCAAGAGGATGTAGGTTTCATTAGGATCCAGACACGCGGTTTCCATTACACCGTTACCTTGTAAATTTTGCCACAGGGAAAACCATACGGATTTCGCTCGACTCGCGACATATATAAAATCCTGCTGCCAACTCTACAGCGTTAACATCTGTCTGCAAAATCTTCGGAAACTCGTTGGAAAACCGGACGTCCGTCCTGAAATCCGCGACAGCTTCGCAAGAGGATTAAACGGAAACAAGGTATACAGGCGTGTCGCGGCAGAAAACAACGCCAACTATCCGAAACACGAACCCACGTCGGAGATGGTCGGGAGTCGGACGGACAAAGCTCGGCGAAAAAAAAAAGGCTGGCGAAAACCATGGAACGGTGAGGGTTCGCGCGGCAACGATCGGCATTTCGAACGATGAGCGTGCATTCGGTGCCACGGCAGAGCTTCGATGCCTGTTACTAGGTGGACAACGAACATCCGCCCTGCAAACAGCGATTATCCCGGTTGTGTCCGCGGCACAACAAGCCCTTTCAACGCGGCCGCGCGCGCTTGTTCGAGCGTTTGCAGAGACCCGTTACCGTTAGTCGGCAACCGGGAAGAGGAGTCGGGCGATTACGATTTCGTGGCACGTGGGCACGAATCCGGAAGTCGACCGACATCGTTCGCCGATTCTGCAGGGATTCCTCGGTTTCGGCGAATTCCAATAGCCGGCCTCTGATCGTCCAACGCGTTTCTACTCTGTCTTCTCTGTTTCTCTTTCGCGCGTGTAACTCGTTTAAGCTCGCCGCGCGTTTCTATACGTTCCGCAGAAATGTATTCTGCCGTCCCCGAGGATGACAACAGAGCAGTCGTTACGGATGGACGTTTCCTATGTGTTTCGCGTTCGAGTCACAGCCACCTGTTGTTTGTTGCAAAGCGGGTTGCAAAAATGGAACTGAGAGCGAAAACGTAGCCGAAGCTTCGATATTTTCTCGGGCATAGTTTGACTTACGCTGGTTGTTTCGTGGAAATATCCTGTCGAGAAAGGACTAAGAGTTTGTTCCGGGATGAAAAAACGAAAAAAAAAGAGAAGAAAAAGAAAGAAGTAAGAGAAAGAATACGAGCGAAATAAAAATTTTATGTTCGAAACGTTTGCCTAATAACGCGTCAGAAACAAAATTGAAAAACGTTGGAAAATGTGACACGAACGGCCGAAAATGGAAAATTAAATTCTATAAAATATAAGCGAACGAATCGAGATGGAAGAAGCGCTGTTCCGTTTAAAGCTTGCTTTTTCGCCTTTGATTGTCGCGCTACGAACGATAAATTCACCATCGATTATCGGGAGGCGAACGATTTTCATGATGCCAGTTAATACGCGAGCGAGGTCGGCCAGAGCGGCTGAAAAATGGGAAAAATTCGACGAAACAAGCGCGTCCAATTAATCCGGAAAAAGTACAACATATTCATTGCGCACAACATCGAAGGGGAAAATTCGAGCGAAGCCACGATAAGAGCCCTGTTGAACGCGCGGAGCGTTCCGATCGTCGATGGGAAAGAGTAAAAGAGGGAAATAAAAGAAGAAAGGACGGTAACACGCGGAGAACAAAGCGGTGTACGTACGTGAACACGTGCGTTTTGTATATCGTCGCGATGGGAAAACGAGACGAGGTTCGGCGAACATCGTAAACCTAATTCCACTCGGGGCGTGCCAAATAATCTGAACCGCGTCATAACTCAAAAGCGGCGTTGCCGCGGTCGTGAATTACGGCGCGTCCGTGGTCGAGCAGCGACGATTTTTTTCCTGAAAATTTTATTGCTAGCCTGCGCGTGCACCGCGTACGGACGCGCCACGCAAATTATTACGTTTGATATATTGCCGTGAAATTCTTCGTCGAAACTTTCTCCCTTTTCGCTTGTTTGGCAAACCGATAAACGCGATTTCACGCCAACGGCGGTCCCTTTCGTATCTCGCGTACGCGTGCAAGAGGAAACCGGAACGGTACTTCCATTCGCGACTCGGAGTTGCCGAAGATCGTCCTTCGACTCGTTCGGAACGTCGAGACAGAGACGGGAGACGAGCTTCGATCGATGATCGTTGATCCGACTTTCGCGAGTGCGAACGTTGACGCGAGTACGGCTACACGAGCAACCTCAAGCTGAAAAAAGACTCGAGTGAACTCGATTTCCTTCGTACATGTTCGAGAACACGTTCGTGGTACTCGAAAACACGGAGGAGTCTGTAGACTCGGCTCGCTTTCAGCTACCATCGATCCCAAGTATCGCTTCCTATCGTCGCGGCTAACGAAGTTTCCGCCTCGACGATCCTTTCGCGAATCACCCGGATACCCTGTAAAACGACGTTAATACTGATCCAAAATTTTGTGTGCGTGTGTGTGCGTGCGCGCGGGCGAGACGCAGAGCGTTTCTCGGGACAGCGACGCGACGTATCGAAAGAAAAATTCGAGGAATCGTGAAATTCGAGCCGTGGCGAGCTCGAAAGGATGTGCGGATTCGAGTTCACGCCTTGAGGCGGAGAAACTCTTAATGACCATGGCCGAGGTTCGGTCCTGACCTCGCCAGACCGTAAAGCAAACGTCGTTCGTCCGTGAATCGGCCGATGATCGACAAGAGGCAGAAAGGAGGGCAACAGCAGTTGCGTTTACGATCGTCCGAATAGACGATCGACTACTAGACGGAGCTGTGCATCCTTTCGCTGCACGTCCAACGGTCCGCCATCCGCTGATCGTAATTCGTAAACCTAGCGCTCGATCAGACTAGATAGATAGCCCTGGAAGAACGATCGATTCGTTTAGTACCTAGATTCTAGATGAACCGACATTGCCGCTTGATCGGTGCGACGCCAGCCTGGTTCGCGATACACGATCAACCTTGCGCTGATTCTTTGAACAAATTTGGAGAGAAATGTGTACGTCTTCTTCGTGGACGAAGAAGATGAGGGGTGAGTCACGGTGAAAATTGTACGAGTGTTTTCCAGTCGGTTATTCGTATCGATTGGTCGAGTATCGCGAAGCAACGCGTGCGATCGAACTCTTAAAAATCGGCTACACAACGATAACGAATACAGGACGAGAAGACGGAGCGAGCGGTTGCCTGGTCACGCGTGTTAGGCTCTACGACACCTTTCAAAAAATATCTACTTTCCGCGCGTGTCCAGCGCGTGTTCTGACCAACCCTCGTTTCCGCCTATTCATATCCGCGTCTCTATACCTGTATTATATATAATACGTGGACATTTACGTACGTGTGTGTCCGTTGGTTTTCGCGTTTTCCAGAGTTGGTGTACAAATTTATATACACATATATATATATATATATATATATATGTATATTTAACGTGTCTGTACATGGGGCTAGGTGAGGCCCATACCGGCTCTCTCGTAATCTCGCACAGTTCACCAGTCTTAAACACCGAGTTAACGTTATCATCACTACGGTAGAATTGCTATAACCTTTCGTCGGAACTTTGCAGACGGGATAGAGCGTGTTCGTTTGATGCGAAACCGACGAGCAGTAGACTCTAATAACGATACAATTGGTTAGCCTAAGGAGGAAATGACCAGGAGATGGAACGGTGGATGAAGGGGGTGAAGGATGCTATGAACTTGAGCAGATATCGAACGAGTCTTCTCGAGGGACTCGTAAACCAGGAGAGTATTCTCGTTTCTTCTCCGTCGTATCCTTTTTTCGCTTCGAAAGCACGCTTTTCTCTCTCGCACTTTGCGCTCGTCTTACCGCTTACGGTGGCTGCAAACGAGTTGCTATTCCACGCATTTGCACGCTCTTACTTTTAAACGTACCGTGTACTATGAAAGACGTACATTTTAACGAGGCAAAAGAGTTTGCGTTTGTTAACGGAAGAATATTCTTAAGCTTTAAGGTCGGTAGTACACTATTCGGTATTTTATTCTCCACTACACGCTCCTTTGTAATTTCTTTCGTTTCTTACACTTTGACACACACTCGTCCCACTCGTCCATACTATGTACATACAAACAATTTCTCTCAACTATTTCATCGAGAATTCCCGCGCTATCAAACGCATAACTTTGACAAAGTTGACCACCGTTGCCAACCAGCGAGCAAAGTTACCGTTCGTTCCAGGAACGTTTCCAATTTCCGGCTGTAGTCGGGGTGACAGATCGCAATAATACGAGCGTAAAGGGCGAGCGTTCTTCGGTTCGTGGACAGATCAGCTTCGATCGGACTGCGCGATCGGTTCAGCCGGTTTTCAAAATTCCGACTGCGCTCGCGGCCGTTCGTTTGCGTTCGTCGGCTTCCGTAAGCTCTTGGAAAATTCGATTCCTCTGATCGGTGCACCGTTCGCGTAACCCTCGTTCCGGGAAATTCCATTGCCGAGCGAGGCTGGCGAGAATGGTCGAGATCCGCGTTCCGGAACCATGCGAAAATTCCCTGCACCAGTCACCATCGCATCGCCGACTTGCATCCACGTCGATCGTTCGACGGCGCCGAAAAATCGCTCGCTCGCTCTTCTATGTTGCGGATTTTGCTCGACTAACCGAGCTCGTATAATTTCAACGCAGAATTTCGTGAATTTCCCTATGCTCTCTTCTCCGACAAACAACTCGAATTTTTCGCCAAAAGTTCTATATACCGAAAACGGATTTTACGACGCTTTTCGCCTGGAAAAAGCTAGTGAAAAATCCGCTGCCGTGTTCGAACGTTGCCTCGCCCCCTTCCCATTTTGCGGGCTAGAAGACGATTTGATTAGCAACGCTGGCTGTTCTTCGAACACGGAGACCTGCTACTGACAAGAAATTATTATCCGCAGACACGTGATTCGGGACGCCTGGGAAGCCTCGCACCTGATTAATCCATTACGTTTCCGTTGCTCCGGCTCCTTTTGTTCCTGCTCAACCGGCATTTTGGCCGCGCGACGTCTGATATCTATTCTCGCAGACAACGACGACGACGTGGTTCTCCGTCGAGTTTCTTGTTCTGCCAATCGTGTCCGTGCCTCGTTTCCCTTGGATTAATTTGTCCGAACGTACGTCCCGACAGTTTCCTCGGTTCGTGTATGCGACAGATCCGCTGTGTCTGCTCTGCCCCCGGGAACCGAGATAATCGGATTCGAAACGACCCGGCGACCTTCCCCTCTATTCGCGAGCCGTCTTCGCGTCGTCGATCCCGAGGTTCTCTTAGACGTCCATCGCGTCGCCAACGTATCCCTCGTCGGGACTCTCCGGATGATGAGGCGGCTGAAGATCGTCCGCCCTGGCGGCGGCTGCGGCGGCAGCTTCCCGGGCAGTTTTGCTTAACAGCGATCTCGGCGACAGCGGCGTCGTCTCGCCTCTGTAGGCGGCTGGCGGAGAGGGAATGAACGGTACCTCGGGGAATACGGCGACCGGCGACACCGGGGATACAGGAAGCTGCTGCTGAATGGGTTGCTCGACCGGTTGAATCGGCTGCGATTGTTGAGCGGGGTAAGGGTATCCCTCGGCGGTGTACCTGGTGTCGGTTCGAGGCAGCACGGGGTCGTATCCTGGCGATCTGGCGAGGAACTCCGCTTCCCTCGAGTACCTGGCTGGTGGCGCGACCGCCGAACCTTCCACGGGCATCCTCTGCCTGAGACGCGGTAGCGTGCTCGCGGCGCTGAAAGGGATCTTCGGTAGGCCAAAGTTGAGCGGATATCCGTCTTGATCGAGATAGCTCAGCTGTGGGATGTTCGCTGGTCGTAGATCGGGTTGCAGCGGGTATCCGGAGTCGTATTCCAGGATCTGTCTGTCACCGGGTTGATGGCGATACAACTGACCGTATCCGACGTCCGTCGTCTCTGGCACCTCGTTTATCAGATCTGGTTCCGTCAGATACTTGGAAACTGGGCTGCAGTACGGTTCCTCCAGGTTTCTGTGCTCTCTGCGTTCGAGAGTCGCGGCTCGGTTCAACTCTCGTTCGGTATACGACACTATCTGCTGGTGCTCGAGTCCGATCAAGCTGCCGTTGCCCTTCCTGCACGGCAAACTGCTGACGGTGTCCTTGGTGATAGGCATAACAGACTTGTTCTGCGATACAAGAGCTTTCGAGTTCCTTTTGCGGTCGCGACGACGTTTCCGCACGCAAAACACTATGCTACCGATCAGAGAGCCCAGGGCGAACAGAGTGCCCAGCAGAGCACCCGCAGCAATGGCCACCACGTATCCCGATCTCGAGCGATCGTTTGGCGGTTCCACGGTTATTTTCTCCTGCAACAGCACTCGCAAAGACAAATTCGCCTCCGCGGACCCCGCTCCGTTCTCCGCTATGCACGTGTACGTGCCCTCGTTCAAAGTCTCCACGGAGTAGAGTAGCAGAGTGCTGCTCGTGTTGATCCCGCCGCGCTGCCTGTAGACGTACCTGCAACGAATCGTCAAACTCAAATCAACAAGTCGTGTTGCTTTTCTTATACTTTTCATACATAGATCTCTGCCGTAGAGATAGAGATAGATAGATAGATAGATAGATAGACAGACAGATAAAGAGAGAAAGTGTGTGTGTGTGTGTGTGTGTGTGGACAACACAAGTTGGCAGTTGGTAAGGGTGTAATGGCGAAGATGCAAGTTAACCTTTCGCCGCGATTGAATTTCGTTGCAAACATGCAGCCCGTATAATTTGAGATTGGAATGCTGTTCCCGCTAACGATAGCTCTGTTCGCCTTTCGTCGGAATTATGGCGATTAAAATGCCTTGGAAATTTCATGGAATCGCGCCATACGCGCTCCATTAAAAGCGAGCTTGTTTAAAAGCGTGCTTTGGAAAACGAGTCGCGACACACCGTTTGCGATGAAAACTGTATGGCGACCGCGATACGCCGGCTTCGCGCGGTTTGGCCGCGTTCGCCACCCTCCTTTTTCACTCTTCTGGCCGCCGTGCGCAATTTGAATTATTAACGAGGCGCAAGTATCGTTAACGGCGGGGTGAAAAGCACTCGTGCTTCGTGTCACTGGACAGGTATAACAGCCCTGGAAAAATTCACGCGGGAAAACCATTGAAATTCTACGGAGACGTCGTTAAAAATTCGTGGTACGAGGACGAAGCCGGCGTCGCCGCGCCGTTAATTAGAATACTTTCGTGATTAACGACCGTGACGAGCGTCTTTTCGAAGAGCTGGAATTCGACGTCGAATCGCGACGATGTTCGCAACGTAATTTTCACGGACAATTTGCCGGTGTAATAACAAGCTGCAAGAAACACGCGCTGGGTTGGCTATATCGCTGTAACGAGAAATTTTCAACGGAGGAAATACTCGAACGTTATCGAAGTTTTATTTAGATTGCGAAGGATCGCGACCGAACGCAGCTTCGTTCGCGATGCTTCTCGTTGGGTCGCGAGTCGCGTCGATGAGAATCAACAGCTGCAATTGCTTTTGCACGAGAAACTTTAACGTTTAACACGCGGTTCGACGATACTGGCAACGAATATTTCGAAGGTTTGGCGGTTCGGTGAGTCGATTGGCACTTTATTTAGCCAACTTTGAGATTGAAATTCGGAGGGAGGCTGCACTTACCGGGGAAAGGTGGTAACCGAGGAAGCGGAGAGCGTGTCGTTCTCGTTCTGGAGTTCGCAGAGTTCGCCGTTGAACCACCAGGTGAGCTTAGCAGCTGGGACGGCGTAAACGTCGCACTTGAGCGTGACGTTGTCTCCCTCGTAGGCCTCTACTCGGTTCTGCAGCTCGATCCGTGGCAGGCAAGCGAGTTCGTTGACGGTCTTGATCTGTTTGCCGCGAAGTTTGGCAGGAGCGTCGCAGACGGGGTCGGACTCCTGAGGGGCGGCCGGCGCCGATTCCTTGAGCCAAGCTTGCGTGGCCTGCAGACGACAATCGCAGACCCAGGGATTGTTGTGCAGCGTGAGTCCTCGGAGGCTGCCGCCTAGGGGTAGCGTGCGTTCGGGCACGCGAGTCAACCGATTGCCGTCGAGTCGTAGCCACTCGAGCAGGTGAAGGCCGTCGAACGCCCCCTGCTCGATATTCTCCAGCCGGCAGTGGCTCAATTCCAGGTTGGTCAGATGCGGCAGATGCTGGAACGCTGCTGCACGGATCTCCCGTATAGGATTGCCGTTGAGCAGTAGCTTCATCAGATTCGAGTAGGAGGGGAAAGTTTCGCTAGGTATCTCCTCGATCAGATTCTCCGAGAGATCCAACTCCACCAGCCCCACCAGACCGACGAACGCTCTGGCTGCTATACGGCTGATGTGCGATCTACTCAGGTACAGTCGTTGCAGATTGATCAAGCCGAGCGCGTGAAAGCATTCCGGCGGCAGACTGACCAGATGATTGTTCGACAGATCCAGCACCTGGGTCTCCTCCCTGGCGCCTTGGGGAAGTCCCTTGAGGTCTCGATTCGCGCACTCTACCCACTCTTTCCCGCTCTTCCACTTGCACGTGCACATGTTCGGGCAGCCCTCCACCATCGGCCACGTCCACGATAACAGCATCATCGTCCCGAGAAGCGCCCCTCTCCACCACCAGGCTCGCACACTCCAGCACATTGTGTTTCGTTCCTCGAGATCTCCAGCGACCCGTTCTCTCTCTCTCTCTCTCTCTCTCTCTCTCTCTCTCTCTCTCTATCTATCTCATCTTCTACTCGATCTCGTTTCACGCTTTCATCTCTACTTTGACCTTCCGCCGGTGCTTCGTCTCGTCGAAAACATCGCCAGCGATCCCCTCGTCCTCCAAGATAGTTGGACCAGTTTGCAAACTCGTCGGGCCGACGCGGTCGATCTCCTGAAACAACAACGACCATCGATCGATGATTAGTCAAAGCCGATTCCCGATCGTTCCAATGTACACTGGAAAAACAAAAAAAAAAAAAAAAAAAAGAAATAACGAAAAAATTTGGCGTTAACGAGCGCCCCGTTCTACAACTTCTAACCGCGTAGGAGATGCCATACCTCCGGAGACGCTATTTCTTTACCTGCTGGTAGCAGCCCGATCGACGATATTTTCGTATCTAGGTAACTAATGGTGCTTCGTTTTAGACAGCTGACTCGCAGTATGCACATGCTCTCCGTAAATGAGCGCTCCTATCCCACCCGTCTGCATATACATGCTCTTTAAAACGACGAGGTTAGCGCGTTCATCATCGTACAAAAATTTATGAGCTTACAACGAACACACGAAAAATAGGTCAGAAGGTTCCATCGAGGCTTTATATTTTTCAAACGAGCTCGTTCTATTTGCTACTTCGCCAGTTCCGGGTTCGTCGTGTCTAACGAAAAGCAAAAAAAAAAAAAAAAAAAAAAAAAAAAAAAAAAAAAAAAAAAAGAGAGAAAGAAAAAACGAAGAAGCAGTAAAAAGGAAAGAAAGAGAGAAAGAAAGATACGTAAAGTAAAACAAGGAACGCTTTTCGCCGCTCGACGATTAATTTATAACAACGACGTGAAAGCATCGACCTCGCACAACGAGGCGTGTAATTGGTTGGAAATTCAGCGTTCGTGGCACCCATGAAACAGACACCATTGACGTTTCCATGGATCGGCGTAGGTACTGTTCTCTAATTGACGTAGTGCGTATTGATAATTAATCGTCCGACCCTGCGGTACATTTTGAACGAGGCATCGGAGCGCGTACCGATCGACGCGTCACGCCGCATCGACGCAAAGCGAGTAAGTAGGCGGTATGTGTACTTGAAAATTAAGCCGTGATGGTGGCGTCCTTAGTTGCAAGACACGGGATCCGGGATCGTTTCTCCGTAGGACACCGAGTCACGATCGTAAACCCGGAGGCTCGTAAAGTTGGCGCGGTACCTTTCCTATAATCGATTCATCTCGCCGAAACGATCGTCGTTTCAACGACTGACGTTCTCCGCGGCGGGAACCTATCTCGTTCCCTCCTAAATGTTTGATTAGTCATCGACGAACGATCCACGGATTTGTTGCGACGAAATTCCCCGTGGGGATGAAAATTCAACGGCGTAGCGTTATTATCGCGAGGAACGAAATAGCTATTAGTTAGAATTAACCGTTCCAAGCTACCATCGGAAATAGATAGAGCGTTTTGCCGATGGATCAGATCGAGTAACGAGAATTCGATCTTCCGGCTGAGAGAAAGCTGACAACCTTGACGAAAACGGAGTACGCAAAGCTGCCCGTCCGTACGTCTCGCCCGTAAAAGCGCGATCAGAAATTGGCGAGGAGGATCGAGTTCTGCCGGCGAGAGAACCGGGCTTATTTTATGGAAAAATCTGGCCCACGTTAGGCTGCGCGAAACTTGGGAAATCTTGGCGAGACGGGGTGCGAGCACGAGAGAAGGGATTCAACGAGAGTAGGAAAGTGTGTAGTCGGAGGACTTTGAAAGTGGGAGTCGAGAGACGATGGGGAAACCGAGAAGGAGCAAGAAAGAGCAGAGTGTATCGCGTTGCGAGGAAACTGGTCGCATAAACGAGAAGTTAATCCCTTTAGGAAGTGTTTTTGCAGCTTTGATATGCTCGCACCACCGTGTCGTTTCGTATTCCGAACGGACGAGTCCTCTTCTCGAGTGGATATCGCGGAGGAAAGTGCGGGTTTCGCGAAAACCGGAGTTTCGCCGCGGTAGACGGAGTAAATGGAAATTGTTCCTCTTCGACGTGTTAAATCCACCACCGTGGTAAATCCTCTTTGCCGCGACGTCGAAGTGCTGAAATCGCGGTCCATTAGCGAAATCTCCAAGATCGAGCGAATACAAGCACGGGTCAAGAGCTGTTCGATATCGATGAAGGTAGAATCCTCGTTTAGTCGAACATTTGACGAGGGACGCGAGAAAGAGTATCGGAAAAGAAACGGAAGATGAAATGCTCGGTCCGGCCAACGATCGAACACGAAACAGCGAACAACTGCAACTATCGAATAACCGTGGAAACACAGTCGGAGCTGGGTTCGGAGTGCGCGAAAGAAAGCGTCGGCAAGTTGGCGAGGGAGAAACGGCGAGACGTTTCGTCGGCGAAAAAGGTGGCGGACGATGCGGACAACCGACGGAGCGGAGAGAAGGGAGTATAGCGAAGAGGCGAGGAACGAGGGGCGAGAGCGCGTGCATCCTGACGGCGAAGACGTCGACTAGAGAAGAAACACTCGTGGCGACGCGGGATGGCGACCGATATCAGGATATCGGAATATCGAACGGCCGCGACGTGGCGTGGCGGTTAGGCGCGCAAACCCCACGATTTTTCGTGGCTTTATTCCAGCATGCCCCGTTCAACGAGGTTTCCCAGCGGCTCTGGTGCAAAGGGAGGCCTCGAGGATATTGCCTGCTCGACATTTCCAATCCAATATCTACTATCGCCACTTTTTTTCCTCCGCAATTCCGACGATGCTCCTTCTAACGCGCTAACGTTTCCCCTGCCTTTGGCAAACCAACGTCTTTGCGTCGTTCCTCGTCGATCGGATCCAGCGGACCACACGGCATTAAGAATATCACGCTTCTTCGATGCCGGCATCGTTGGCATGTTCGTAGTGCAGACTGTCGAGCGAAATTTATTACTGCCGCTGTTCGCGGAAACTATCGTAGACGGCCTTTCCGCCTCTCTCCTTCGAGTTTGTCCGGTTTAATAAGCAACGGTCTAAGTCGACTTTTGTATCGTACGCCAAGGGAATACGTCGATGGTAGAGGAAGAAGGTTCTCTGTACGCAGCACGTTCCTACTTTACACGGGCCTAATCGAAATGCGCGTCGAGGGAAAGCTTCCATTGCCAAGACTTCTATCTCCGTGGGATCGTTTGGGTCGAATAAACAAATGGGGACGCTCGACAGACACCTCGTAGAATTCGTAAAGACGAAGAGGAGTGGCACAGGCCTACGCCACTAATGAAATTCGAACCTAAATACCTCTGACGTCGAAACGCTTGAAATACCGTGGCAATTCCACTCGTATTTCCTGATTTTCTCGAATTCCCTCCCTTACCGAATAAGCTTTCGGATCGTTCTTTATCGGTTCGTGGCGTAAAACCTGTAGATGACAGAAAAAGAAAAGTAAACGAAGGTACAGCGAACAACGTTCGAGGAATTTCTCGGTCTGAACTTGAAACAGAGAGAAGAATCGATTAAATTAAAGGATACGAGGCGCGCCGAAACATTGCACAAGGATGATAAATTGCTCGTTCGGCGATATCCGGTCACCTAATATCATCGAAAACCATTCGGTTCGACTGAAATTTCATGGACTTTTTAGCGACGTTGAACGAAACGACTTCTACTTTTCAAACGGCGGCCAGAATACTTTCACCGGTTCGCCGAGATATCCAACGGTTAAACGACCGCTCTTTAAAACGCGCAAGAAATTGCCAGATACTAGGTATAAAACGCGCTGTGTCACGGCTGTTTCTTCGTCCGTTCTAGTCCCGAACCAGCCCCGACAACCTAGCCATTCGTGCGAAAATGAAAGAGCAGACGAAAAATGGAAATTCGATGTATTCTCGATAGCATTTCCGATAAACTGAATGCCGCGTCGCGTCTTCGAGAATCCAACTTCGAGTTTCTTGCCTGCCGCGAAAAAGGTAATGGTCTCTATAGCGACACGAACTCAACGACGAGCGTTCGTCGAGACGAAGAAAAACGCCAGTGGGGAAATATTCGCAGACTCGACGAGATACGGGCATCGCTCGAAGATGGAAAATGCTAGTGGAACGAAAGAAACGGTGATTCTACGTTCGAATTAAATATCATGCGAACGAATTGTTTACGAACGTTCGCAACGTTCGTATTTTCGTGGCTAGAGAAACAACGTGTCGTATCGGATCGGATCCTTGCGAAAGTTTCTTTCGTTTTAGAAGGAAACGACAGACGCGCAACATTTCTTGCCGCGATAGAATCGCGCGTCTATTATTTCCTCGTAAAAGGAAAGAAAGTTTCGGGACGACCCGATACTTTGATCGTGCCAGTCGAGAATAAAGCGAATCGGGAAAAAAAGCAGAGACGGGGAGCGTTTCTCGGAGAGCGAGACAACGAGTAAGAATACAAACGAATTTAATTAACATCGACCCGTGATTGGCCACATTAAGCGTGGCTGGACAAAGGAGAAGCAGTGACAAAAGAGTCGACGAGATATTCGTTAAAGTTGCTTGCATCCGATCGAAGCTGTTGTTCGTGGCTCTTCTACCGAGAAAAAGGCCATCAAAGTCTTCGTCCTCGACTTACAATACCCTAGACGAACAAGAGGACAACCTACGGGTCTCTCATCGATCCGACCGAGTGGACCAAATCCACCCTTATTTCTCCCACTCCGTCGCTAGAGGTTCCCAAACTTTCGGATATTCGCTACTCTTTTTCCTTCTAATTTCCGAATATCTGCCGCGATCTTTTCTCCTGCAACGGGATTTCACTCGTTCCGAGTTTAATGAAATTAACGGGATATCGGACAGTCTGCGATTAGGTTATCGCTGATTTCGATGAACGAACGTTTCCTTCTTAAACACAGCAAACGTATGTATTGGTTGGCGTTCCGATTTCGAACGACCAGACCATTTATCAAGTTTGAGAACCTCTTGCTTTTAACCCTCGTTCCCTCGTTCGCCCTTGGAATCTTCCACCTTTTCAATCTTCTCCTCGACCGTTCTTCTTCGGTTTACTCGGATTCTTTTCGTCTGCGGAAACCCAGAAGCGTAAACAACTACGACGCCGCACCGAAATCACTCGGACGCCGACGTCGAAAGACGCGGCTACTAATCCCGACGAGGAAACTGGCTTCCCTCTTGATGGTTGCTCCGGACTCTCTGTTCTCAAGCTTCTCGCTCGGATTTCATGCATTTAAAGCACCATTTATCAATTCTCTTGCCCAATTACAAGCACGATTATTCCGAGTCGCGTCCGTTATAAATCGGAAAGAACGGTACCTCGACGCGTGACAGGCTTACAAACCTTCCATGAAAGATGAATCCCGAGCCATTTTCGCGGCCAGTCGTAAACCTCGGCTTTTCGCGGTAAAACAGGTTTACCCAGCGTGACCAATTTTTTCTATCGGTTCGCGTTTCAAAAATTTCTGCTCACGCGATTCGATTTCATAAAACTGAAAGAACGGAGATAACGGCGGATCAACCCTGGAATCGTGAATGTCCTCGTTCGATTCGCCAACGATCGATCTACGGAATTCGGCAATTTTACGCTCCGTTCGAGCAGATTGTATTTAAAAAAGACAAACGCGTCTCTTTTCCTCTCCTCGTCGGTCTGCCAAGGATAGAACAACGTCGGTGACGATTTCAAAGAATCGTGTCGTACGAAAGAAGACAGACAAAAAAAAAAAGAAAAGAAAAAGAAAAAGAAAAGAAAAAAAGAAAGAAGAAAGAAAGAATCTTCCCTTCATCTTCTGCCTTCTGCCTTTCTTACCGTATAAAATCCGTTTTCGCGATAACTTTTGCTATTCTTTCGCATGGCTCGAGATTCATTCGTTGACGTTATCGCTACGTTTAATGCATTCTTGGCATGCTACGTATCGTCTCGATTCTTTCAGACGTTGATACGTGACGAAGCTTTGATGTCTCTGCTCGTTCCGTTATAGGTATCCCTTCCGAAATGAAAAATATAGATTTCCGTTTATAAGATGGTTCGATTGGCGAAATTGAGTGCGATCGGAGGCTAATAAGGTATGAAACTCGTTTCGTCCTGGGTTTTCTATTACGTTTCTATTACGTATTCTCAAATTCACGACTAATAGAACAATTGGGAAACGAGTTGACTGGTAAAAAGTAAAAAGTAAGATACAAGTATTCCAATAAGTGTCACGCGGATTCTGACCGAAGATTGAAAAGCCAAGATTATCGAAAAGGAGATCGGATTTGTGACAATCTGTTTTGGAGTACCGGATACTGGTGATCGATTTTGCGGAATCGATTCGCGTTCAAGCAATCGGCCATGATAAGCGTCCAAGTACGGTCGATGTACAGCGAAGTTGGAGAGGGAAGCTGGCGTTCACCGGCAAGATGCGAGTTCCTCGCTACGTTTCCCGCATAATTATACCGTAATTCGGGTCACCAGCGAATCCCACGGAGTCTAACCTAGTTTCCGATGCGATGCAACTTCCGTATCGGACGTTATCGTCCTTTCGTTTTCCTGCTTTCGGTGTCGCGGTACGATCCGTTTCGAAAGGACGAGATAATTTATAACTGCTACACGACGAAGCCATCTTCGAAATGCTCTTCCAGCAGAATTATTCACGGGTACGTGCGCGATGCCAACGAATGCTTAAAGAAACTGACGATAATCGATACCGAGACGGCAACGCGTGCTTAACACTTACGCTTAACACTTTGACGACCGGAGACGCGAATTCGCGTCTTACGTGTATCACGCTGTATCCTATGAAAACGTTTTCTATCGTTAAATAAAACAGCGGAGAAGGAGAAAAGAAAAGGCAACGGATGCTATGAACAAACGGTTCTCGTATAAAATACGGCCGTCAAAGTGTTAAATCGGTGGGCATGTTTGCGCCAAGAGTTTCGTCCGATTCTACGGAAAGGTAACGGATCGTTCGCGTTATCCAGTCTTTTTAAAGATATTGTTATGACGGTGATCGAGAAGCTCGGAAATCTTGCCCACGTTGTTCCATCTCACCGGCACGGCCGGCCCCAACAGCCAAACTTTTGGCAAAGTTTTCGAAATGCGAGTGGGTTGTTGGTAAAAGATCGCGACGTCCCGCTGCAGAGGAAAATTCCTGCAGATCGACGGTGACTAGACTCTATTCTTTTACCGAGCGTCCCTCGAACAATTATAATAAGTGGAGTGTCTGGTTGCGGATTGACGAAGCGAATGGACGGTGCCAGGGAGATCGCGGTTCCTGTCGTAAATAACGCTTCATCGTTTAGCGTGAAGTCAATTTCACGGTTCGAAAAGGAAACTTCGATTACAGCGCGTTCTATCGTAGACCGAACGCTAATCCCGGCCGGGATAACGGTGCGACGATTCGATAACGGTTCGAACGGAGAAAACGCGATGATAATTTCACTGGATAAGACAAATAGGGGAAAAGTATGTGCGCGAATGGAAGGACGACGACGAGCAATAGCAGGATACCGGGTCGCATCTGACGTTGCGCGATCTTTTAACATAACCCGCTCCGTCGAAGCGTAAAATTAGCGAATGCCGGGATCGATCGACACCCGTTTCCCGCACCACGAACGGTTCGTCCTGTGCGACCGCGAGAACGCTCTGGAAACCTGCGGGGTTGACTCGATGAAGCATTACCCTATTACGATGGTCGTTCGACGCTCCTCCGAACTGAATTACCAAGCAGTCCGTCCGTTTTTCCGCCAATGGAAGGAAATGGAACGGCTTTGTTCGTCTCGTTAGGCGAACAGCTTCCTAGAAAATGTTCGCTCTCCGACCTGACGATATTGTTTTTCGCGTTGTCGACGTTCATAACGCCGAGCGATTGTCATCACGACCGATGATATCGTCGATGTTTGATCGTGTATTTTGCAGATTTTGAAAAGATTTAGCCTGAATATCGTGACGAGCAACGAGACGTAACCGTGCTTTCGTATTTGTATCGTATTTGTCAGGAATTTTCGGGCAAGCAGAGAAACAGCGGCACGCAAATCCGCGTCTCGTTCTCTCGAAAAGCTCGGATCGAGATTCCGTGAAAGCGTGTTACAGCGTTTGCGAACGGACGGTGAAATCCTCGAAGCCGTCGATCGCTCCGTCGTCCGTAATTTTATTACGTCTATGCGGTCCGAAGCGCCGCGCCGTACGGAGTTTCTCTAGTCGTCTCTAACGTCCTGTGGCGCGCAGTCTAGCAGGATTAATTCGCGCTCCGTTCCATGCTCGCGTAACCCAAGGTGACCGGTAATATCCGCCGGCTTTGGGAAGCGTCGAGGCGAATATCGAGCGAACGTTCGGCCGAGAACCCGTCGTCCTTCGTGGCCGCGTAACATTTGCAATCCATTAGGAATATCGAGGAGCTTGGCGAGTTGCCGATGCGAAAGACGCGTCCTTTATCCACCTCGAATTCATCGGACGGATCAGAGGTGCCTCCGATCGAATTACATCGATTAGTTGATTAACGGCCGTTGCTGTCGATTCGTTTGGTATCCGAGAAGCTCGATCGTTCACGTTGGTGTACGCGTGAAAAGGTTGTCGAATCGAGCGTTTCCGATTGTTCGATCAATCGAGTAGTTTGGTTTTCCAGCGATTCGCACGCAATGATCGTTCTATCCGTATCTCGAATCGACAACTCGAAGCCCCTTTGTGTCCGCAGGAAAATGTCTAATGGAATAAAAGCAGGTTCGAGCCATTAAGCACCGGCAGCTAATTAAAAACAGGACGTTTCCTTAAGCAGTGCTGCTCGTTCCTCCCTCGTTGTTCGAGATCGTTTTCTATCGATGGAACTCGAACCGATTAACCCCAACTTCGGATTGCTTCGGATAATCGAGTTCTACCATCTCTCCTCGCAACTTGCGCGTAAACTAACGAATGGATTTCGGTTAATGAGCGACTAACGCCGAAAAAGACTACGTGAGGTTATATCCCACGGAAATATCGTATACTCGAGATTGATTCACCGACTTCCATATAGTTTCGAAAGACGCTTCTCTTACCGAACGATGCGTCACTGGCTCGCAGACAATCTTCGTAAAAGAATCGATATTTCGGAATGAAAACATTTTCTAGAAAATTTGTAAAGTCGATCGAGTCGGATTTCGTTTCTCCTAGTTTCGTTCTATCCTCCCTCGAATAGTTTTCCTTCCGAAAAAATCGAACTGATCCAGTATATGGCGACCGACGACACGCTTGGTGGCGATAGAAAGGCAATTTCCCCGGCGACGCCCTCTCGATCGTCCTCGAACGTACCGTCGATGCTTGGCGCGCATCGTTACCGCGATCCGAGTTCCCTCTGCTTCTTAGCGAATCCTGCAGATCCGTGACGCTTTTTGCGCGACACTCTTCGCAGGCTTTCTCGATACGGCAGAATGACGGAATGTCGTCTGGCGGACAGGGCGTCGTCATCCTCGCTGGCGCTTTACGAGCTCCACTCCACTTCCATAATCCGTCGCTCCGTCTCGTCCCATTTCGGTCTCGCGGCCAACAACTAACGGCAATTTTAGTCTCTCGTTAACGGGCCCGCGATAAACCGTCCGCCGTTTTAACGACTTGCTTCCGCATGCCTGTCCCTCGGCGGAACACGGGAACGTCGCGACGTTGAGAATTCCGCTTGTCCGTTTTATTCGTCGTTCGGCTTTTGGCCGGGGTTCGTCGGCAAGAAGAGTAAACGAAGACCAGTTTCCGAGAGAAACCTCGTAACTAGAAAACGGTACAGCGTCAAGTGCAACCGTCGAAATTGAGTTTTTGCTCGTTTTTCCACAAATCTTTTTCTTTTTTTTCTTTTTTTTTGTCTAATCCAAAGTCGTCAACGTGCAAGTTTAGAGATACAGGAACGCAGATTTATGGCGTTAAACTCTGGTTCACGCTGACGAGTTTTAATAACCTGAAAGGCAAAGTTCCGATTTTCGAAAGTTTCGCGTTTCAACGAAACGTTCTCCGCCTTCGTCGAGATCAGACTTAGGCAACGGCGAGCGAAACAAACGTTGCACCGTTTGCGACGATTCGGCCGACTTCGTTAACTCGAGCGCTTCAACGACCGTTTGTCGCGATATCGTCGATTTTACGACTGCGTTGCCTGCAACGTCCACGAAGCGGCCGAGTAGTCTGCGACAGTCTGCCTTTTTCAGCTACGAAACTCTCGCGCCTCGATCAGCGTTTTAACGTATTAAACGGAAATTACGTTTCCTCGATGATCGACCCTGTTTCGATCGTGAAACATCGATATTAAGAGCTGGTGAAACGAACGAGATCGCGCTCGTAGCGGTCGATCGAAGCGGAAACTGAAGATCGTCGAGAAATCGCCGTTTCAACGAACGAGAGCACCGAAGGGGCAAAGGCGTGGATCGTCGACGCGGAAACGTTTAACGCTTTCAACGATCGAGAACTCGTCTCTGTAACTCGCGGCCATTGTGTCGCATTACCAACGGCAAGAATAAAATATTAATATCGCTGAACGAAACGTGACGAAACCGTGACAAAAACGAACGAATCGTAAGCGGTAAGCCACTGCCCTCGACCTCAGTCTGCGCTGTAAATCTCCAGCTATTACGGTTATCTGTAGTGCGTTAGGTCTGGCAATCGCACTGTACCGTGCTATCGTGCCCTCGGTATCGTTCGACGTGCCACGGTTATTCTCATCGTGACTGTAATTACGCCTACCTGTCGGGATATTGCTTTTAACGTACGTGCTTCTATCCGGTTACTTTCGCGCGTCGACTGTCCCGTGCGAGATAACCTCGCGGTAACGAGTACCATTGGTTAGGCGACAGAGTAGCGGAATCAGTTTGGTTCGAGCATCGTAGCTGCCGAAAGATCGAAACATCGGTTCTTTGGCGGAGATCTCTCAGCTAACGATGGAACGCGTTAGGTCGCTGGAAAAGGGGAAAGAGTTGTCAACGGCGAATTCGTTCCGTCTCGACGGAAGTGTAAATTTCGTGAAACGTTATAGCAGACTGCGTAGCAACGGTAATCCCGATGCAAACAAAGAAAGCGGTCCGGCCGGACGAATATAATTATCAAAATGAACTTTGCCGAAGGTTTACACGGTAAATTCCATTATCCTGTTGTGTTAACGAGTCCCTGTAAATATTGCCATGGCGTTATTTTATCACGGGATCGTCGAAACCATGCCAAACATAATTATCTAGATGCTCGGCCGTGTACTCGTACATAGCCAGACGCGTCTGGGAAATGGCGTGCAGCGGTGCCGCTCGCGCTACGCTGTAGAAAATCTGAAACGATGCGAGGACGATCGATTCTGTGCGATCGTGAGAGTCCGGCGAAAATATTCAAACTCGTGAACGTATTAACGAAATTAGGCTGGCAATATACACTAAAAGCATAACCGGCCGCTCCCGTTACCGTCGTTTCCACCGCTATTTTAATCGCTGCCATTAATACCACCCCCCCCCCTCCATTAATACAGTTGTCCTATTATCAACCTGATAATTATTATTCAGGCGCGCGATACGAGTCAAGAAGATGACGTCGTTACCGAAGTTAAACGACAGCTGCTCGCTTCGGGCAACGATATCGCGATCCGGTCTCGACGATTTCCCATCCCATTTCGTCTAGCGTGGTAGTCTCGAGGTCCGCTGTTTTATTTCGTCTAGCGTGGTGGTTTCGATCGCCGCTGTTACTTGGCAGAGTAGGGAAGAAACTAAAGCGAAGATTTTTAGCTCGCGGTGCCGTTTATTCGAAACGTCCCGAACAAAGCTGTTGGGTTGTTACTCGTTAAAACGATCGAATGCAGGGTTCGATATCGTCGCTTATTTTCTGCCGTACGTTCCCCGACATCTCACGATATTTACAGAGTAGACTAACCAGGATATTTCACAGTCCCGTAAGTTCCAACAATAGGAAAAAATATGCCACCGGACGCGTATTCCAGGGGCACACGGCGAAATCGAACAAGCGAAGTAAGTGGAAAAAGTTGCTGACATCGTCGAGCATCGATGGCACGATGGAAGGCGCTCTGGCTTCTCGCAAAAATGGCGCGGGTTCGAGTCCCCAAGAGGCTCAACCCCCCTCGCCCTCGTTCTTTTCGCGAAATTTACACAAGGATTTTCTTCAAGCTACGTGAAACGGTACAAAAAGAGCCGAGAAGAAGGAGACAGAGACGTCGTTCGTTCAATTTGTATCCTGTGGAAACGCAAGAATTATTCGATTCTTCGATGTTTGAAATGTCAAGAAAGGAAGAGAGAGGGAGAGAGGGAGAGAGAGAGAGAAGAGAGACGGAGCTTCGAGAATCCTCCTTTCCTTCGTATTTACTTGTTTAAGGGTACTCGTTCTACTTCTATTATGCGGCAAATACATCTGCACCAACTTCTTCGTTCTTATAGAGACAAATGCGCAAGTTCGGCGGATATAGTAGAACGTATATCGTCATTTTTATGAACCTGTCGGCAGATGTAGTTTGCATTTTATACCGAACCGAGGAAACAGGATTTATAGAGCGAATGCTTTTTTCCCTCTTTCTTAGTAAATGTTTCTGCTCGACATTCTTCTATGCGAATACTCGAAGACGAATTCCCAAATAGAAATGGGAATAGCGACGACGAATTCAATTAAACGCCACGGTTCTTCCGAATCAATCTCGACGTTATGACTTCGATATTCCGTCCGAGAACATTCCAGAATACCCAATGAACTGTGGCACGAGTGACACGAGTCTTGAGAAATGGAATCGCTCGGCTTTCTCCGTGACGTCCTTCCATTCAAATTCCGTGGAATCTGCACGAGTGTAACGGGCAAAGCCAAAGATGTTCTCCTCGATAAAAAGAGGAGCGTTCCTTCGCGATTCCATCGGTCCTCTGACGTTCTTTCGGGTGAAAACCGGTTATTTCGACAGCGGGGTGCTCGATTTCTCGGTATCGCCGACAAAAGGGGACTTTGCGTTCCGCTCGCAGCCGCTCTGACAATGCCGAAGGGTGCTGCAACGCAGCCGTGAAAGCACACGGCACTCCTCGATACAGGAAAAACCTCTGTACTCTTTTTCGGGGATCGTTCGCGACACGGTCTTTCACTTCCGCTTCCTTTGTTTCTGCGATTCGCCGTTTAATTCAAGGTAGAGTTTCGAGCGTGTTCGTCTCGCAGCTGTCCGACTTTTGCTCCACCTCGTTTCAACGTTCGAAGCCGAAATAACGTGAAAGAGTTGGATCGATACGCGATAGATTCGTGAGAGAATGCCGATAAACTTGGTTTCCCGCCCGAAAGATATTTCACCAGGCTCAACGAAACGAGAGTATCGCTGCTCGCGATTACAAATCGGAGATACGCGTCCCATCGAAAGCACGTACGATATGCAAACCATCCTTGCCATGGCGACGACGCATCGCACACCCTTGTTATTAGTATCGTTTTATCAAGTTCGGTTGGTCGTTTATCCAGCGAAACCATCGCGAATCGACTCGTCTGCGACAGTTGCGGTGATGGGCCGTCCTCGAAAAATATTATACATGGGGGTGGGGGGATAACCGAGTTCTCTCCGCGGCGGCGAATTTAAATATAAATGGAAAACGCCGGCTACGTTAGATATTTTCAACCATGTTCGATCAGTTTACGAGTGGCATTCCCATTGCGCAGTTTCTCTGGGTCCAGATGCAAGTCGAACGCGAAACGGTTAACTTCGTTCTCGGTCTGTTTCAGTTTTGCCCGACTCCGTTCTGCCGACTCTCCAACCGCTATGTACCACGTTTGCTTTGCTAACCCTGCCAAAGGACGAACGAATTCTGCGGGAGCATCGACCGTTACCGAAATAGGTCTAATCGCGTCGCGACGTCAATTTTTAAGCGAGTCACCGGAGCCAAAATTCCCGGCACGTCAAGCGGTTCCCGGAGATTTTCTTCTCCTCCTCTTTGATATTTGCCAACGGTTCCGGCAAAGAACGTCTCTTTCCGACCAGCTCGGTTTTCCCGATAATCGAAATCGCGATTGCGCGAGCCGAAACTGCTCCGTCGGATAAAATTTGAACTTTCGAACGTTCGAGTTATCGATAGCGATACGCGACGTTACCGCGTCAACGACTTGATTCCTTCGGTTGTCATCCTCCCTGTCGCTAAATCACGACGCCCGAATGGGACAATTATCTGGCGATCCAAGCCTCGATCGTCTCGGCTCGGCATCAAAACGAAGAGGCTGATTTCGCCGACGGTTTACGACGTCGATCTCGTCGTGTTCGGTTCGCGCCCTAACAGCCACCGATCAACTTCGATTAATAATACATCCGTCGCTGGATGTTCGCGAAACCGGCAGGAAATTCGTCACTGGGTACGCGATTCGACCGATAGGCCACCTCTACGAGACGAGCCCTGACACATATGGAATTTAAATTATTGCCTTTCGTAGCAATCATCGTATCAACGATCAAGCCATCGTTCCCTTTACATCAGGAGCATTCGTTAGACGTCGACCTACGCATCGATCGGAACGGATCCTAGCGAATCGCGCCGATTTAAAGTCAGTGCCGGTGTTTTTCCAATTATCGCGAAACCGTAAGTAGCAAGTTAGTCGTTGATCACGAGTCTGTTCGTGGTTGATTCATATCCGCTTTGTCTCGTCGCGATGTCTTGTCTCGCCATAGGAAAAACTATTATTTCCGACATAAATTACTCGACTTGAAATATCGAATCTCGCGAGCATAACACATAGCTATATCGGGAATGTCGTTCGAATCGAAACAAATCAAATTATTGCCGGTACGATACACATGGCGGATTACCGAGGCTGCGGATAGAAAAATGCGGTCCTGAAACTCAAGACACGCCGTGTGTCTAATGGGTGAACTCTCGGCAAGCCTGAATTTACGACGCGACTCTCACGGGAAAGAACAATGGCTTTTATTTTGCCTCTTTACTCTCGCGGAGAGAGTTATGAATCATACCGTACAGGAAACGATGTCGTTTCACGATATACTTTCACGTTGTGAGTCGCGGCCTATACGATCGCTGGAAAACTCCAAAGTATTCTTTATTCGAACGTCGCTCGCAGAGCTTTCGGTTTACGTTGAACCGATGGCCGTCGGAACCTTTCCAAACACTGGCCACCGAATTAGCTGTCAAATCCGCAGAACGAAATGAACCAATTTCACATCGTTGCGTTATATAAAATTTATAGGTTTTTATACCGTTAACATTTCGAACGCAAGGAACACGTGCTCTCACCTCTATTTTTTTTGAAATTAACGATGCACTCGTACGGTATACAGCGACGCTGGGTAAATTTCTGTGAAATTTAAAGCTCGTTGGCATGGATCATACGGAGCAGAAAAAAAAGACGAGTCTGGAGAGAACAGCGCGCGAACTACATGTCGCGCGTACAGCGTACGGTCATCGGGTACGCGGGAACGCACTTTTCTCGTGTAATTTTTGTAGCGGCTCGTAGCCGGACAAAGGAAAAAACACCGTATCTAAACAAGGTCCTAGGACAAAAATTAACGACGAACGTGATCTTGCCTCGATAGGTTTGCAGCGGTCTACGCTTCGTAACTATGTTTAGCGTTACGAATCGTCTCAACGACGATTCGCAAGGAATACCTCGCGCTTCGAACGTAATCCCGCCGATGATCAGACATCATCTGCCTTACAATGCCGCGTACAATGAATAGCGCGACCACACGACCGAGATTCGTCGAGCGAGGCAAATGGAGCCGCAATCGCGCGGTTCGATCGCATTACATCGAATTAAGACGTCGAGGGGAGCCAGGGACTAGCCGGTGGTCGGTCGATCGACCGGTGGTCGCTTTACGACACCGATTTCAGCCCCGTGTCACCGGCGATAGGCGATAATCTCGAGGGTCGATCACGACGCGCGTCCTTAACACCCCGGCGAAGCCTATAGGTTGGCCGAACGTCGAACCGCAGGGTCTGCAGGCGAGGCGATAACACGCAGCCAGATGCATTCGGCCGAGCGAACGTTCGTTCGAGCGTGTGCCGCCTTTATCGGAACGTTCCCGTTGCTCGGACATTTTTCGGTTTCCTTTGTAAACTGGAATCGAACCGACGCGGCGTCGATATCCACGTGTAACCCACCATTGTTTCCTCGATACTCTTTTCCCTACTTTTTCTTTGCTTGTTCGCAGTTGCCACGCGTCTCTCTCGTGCTTGCCTCCGTGCGCATATACCGTATACGGATGGTATATGTAGCGCGGTGTGCACGAGCATTCCTCTTTCGTTCGGTCATTCCGCGATCTGTCTCGCAAGTTCCATTGAAATTCACTTTGTCGTAATGCGTATTTACGACAAAGGGAAGGGATTAGGCGGTTCGCGTGTATGCTATCGAACGGCCAGAGTAAATGTGACCACTGATCGTCCAGTCGGAACTCACGATGGAGGTAGAAGCGTAGTTGGGAATCGATTAGCCGGATCGATAGAACAAACTCGCTGGTTCAGCGACGAAGAAGCTTCGTGGTCGTTGGTTGCCTTTGTTCGAAAGATACGATATACCCTTGAATTTTCAAAGTCGGGAGAGAAACAAACTCGGATCGCGACACGAGTGAAAAATTTCGTACACTCGATCGATTATAATCCGGCAAAGGAACGGAAATAACAGCGAGCGATACGGATTATTATTATTAGTTCTTTCCGTAATATTCCGTTTTGTAATCGCGAGATTCTCAGCGGGATTCTCGTATACAGCTGGATTCGATGAACTCTTAACGTGGTCGCGCCAATTCATAATGAAAATTGCCGGTGTAGCGTTCTTTCGTTCTCCGTCGCGGCCGTTAGTCACGGGAATGCAACCTAATATGTTTACCGGCGGACGATTTTGGATCGTGGCCAAATTAATTTCGAACGAGCCTCGCTTGAAATTGTAATCGACTGTTTAATCTTGCGATTGAATTGTCCGGCGGAAATCAACGGTCACGGAGCTTTACGACGGTTATTTTGGATCTTGATTTCGTAGCCGCGCTATTGCCTGTCTGCACGCCATTGCTTCAACGCCATCCGACGAAATTAGCGGCGCGCCCGCGAGCTTCGTTCGTCCTCGCGCCGTATTTTCTTCAACGAGCTGCGTCGAAACACGGATTATCCGCTGTTTCGATTTTCCGTGAGATTCGAGTCGAGTCGAGCCGAAGCGCCCCTATTTCTTCGATCAGTCACGCGAATCTCGTGTTCCTGCGAGATTTCAGAAAGCGGGCCACCCGTTTTCCCATTTTCTCCGGACAGAGTTCGCAAAAGCATCGCAGACGCTTCCGAAGAATCGTCGTTGACAATTTGAAAATTTCCCTCGTTTCGTCGCATTTTAAACGGATCCGCGAGTCTCGAGTCTCGTGGCGTTCGACTGGCAACGAGCAGGGAGTGGCAAATAGCTTCGGTTCGCACGGACACCGCGACGACGCGTCATTTCTGACGCGTTTTTCCTACTTATCTGCGGAAACGTGCGCCAATCGTTTCGAACGGAGCTGCTCTCATTGGCGAGAAAATAGGACGCGACCATGTTCTCACGCACGAGACACGAAGGGAAAGGACAAAAGGAACGAAGCGTATTCTCGAGCTGACGCAAATTACTCGCTCCGGAAACGTTAAATGCGCCTTAAATTGTAGCCGCGTCGGTCTTCTCGGCCGCATTTGTCTTCTCGGGACGTTCTTTTCATTATCTAAACCGTGGCGGCTCCTTACCTTTTTCTGGGTCGTGCGAGCTTTTTAAAATCCGACGAAATTCGAGCGACTGTTCTCACGGAAATGCCACTAACTAAATTGGTAGGGATCCACCGTCGTAGAAATTAATCGTCTCAACGTAACGGTAAATTACCGATAATTCCACTCGCGACTCGTAACGCTCGGAACAAACGTTTATTCCGTCGACCAAAGAGATTCCTTTCATCGTCCACCAGAGACATCGTTTAAAATTTCATAATCTTGCACAAAAGCGGAGCTCGTCACAGGAGGCTAAATTAAGGAAGTTATCCGAGCAGGGTAAATTATGAAATTCGTTCGGTCTAACAGCTGAGCGAATTTAATCTCGCAGCGACAAAAGAGAGAGAGAGAGAGAGAGAGAAAGGTTTTCGTCCCGCTAACTGATTTTCCCAAATTTTCGGCAAGGTTCGACGGTTCGTTCGTTGTCGCGATGTTCGTTGTCCGAGCGATGGAACGGACCGGTGTAAAGAGAGAACGAGCGTAACGCATCGACCGGCATACTTTCCGGCTGGGCATTATTATCCGAGTTAACTTGGTCGTTCGAATCGATGAACGAATTACTCGAGTTAATGCCTCGATTATCGCGATATAGGCACGTCGCATAGAGCTCGTTCATGGACACAGGTTTTTCACTCGTGTAAATTAACGCGAATTCCTCCCTCGAAGGCTATCGGCGAAACCGAATGGGAAACCTCAAAGGCTGATTGCAATTTTACACCCAAGTTACGATTATGCGAAAGACCCGCTAACTATTCGGGATTAATGTTCCTATTGCGAAACAAACGTTCGCGACATGACTAATTTTAGTGGCACTCGGTGGAGTACGAAATGGCCTATAATCGCACCGCATTCTGTGTCGATTATTCGCAATAAACGGAGCAACGCTATTAAAACAGGCTCGATCTCGGAGAGCCGCGTTAATTCGCCTAATTTGGTCGGCGAAACTTATTTATTTATTTGTTTGCGAATCGTAATATCGGGTGTCCGCTAACGAGCCCGCGGTATTTACGTAATTAATCGATAGCCGGCGATTATCCGCGATCAAATATAATGCCAGACTTTTCCTTAAACATTGACTAACGTCTGTTTTTCGAGCCCGACTTCGACTCCGACGGGAGTTTCACGTTTTCGCGTTCAAACGTTCCAACGATTTACGTGTCCAGTTTCTTCCGTGTTTTCAGCGTTGTAGGCAAATATTTGCGAATGCAAAAAATCCCCGCTAGTACGGAATAAATAACAAGAATTATCCCGATAAATCCCATAAATATATATCCCGTGTGCAAAAGCAGATTAGCCTTGCTTGATTTACTCGCGTACTCTACACGCTCAACCATATTTTACGTTTCAACGTTCCAGCGCCGCACTTTTTCGGCGACTCGTTCATTCGCATCTGATAAAGGCCGGCTTTCCCACCGGGTACAGCGTTATATTTAATAATTTCGAACGCGTTGTTTCTCTAATAAATTTTTCCCGATATCGTGTATCACGATGCGCCAGAGAATCCATGAGAAACGAAAGCTGGATTTCGCGTGTCCGACAGTCCACCCTCGTGGACTCGACTCGTTCTTCTTATTCTTGTTATTCTAATTTCGATCGAATCTCCCTTTCGATCGTCCACTGATATTCGACGGTTCGCAACTGTGCAGCGTACAGCATACGGTGTACAAGGTACGCGAGTTGGAGAACGTTCCGCGCATCTCCGCATGGCAGTTCGGGCCCTTTCCCTTTTTGCAAGTGTGCCGCTTCGTCGCGATCTCCAATTTTCTTTTTCTTTTTTTCTATTTCTTTTTTCTTTTCTCTTTTTTTTTTCCACGAGCATCGGCCGCCAACTGGTCGCAACGGCGACACGGCGTCTCCTCGGTTTTGCCTTTTTCATCTTGTGCTTGTCGGCGCCCCTCCCGCAGCGCGCTCGTTCTCCAGCATGGCAGGCCGCGCCGGCGTATGGTAACGCGCGCGACAAATGCCACGCGACGCGCTATTCCGCAGGCCATCCTTCGATCACGGACGTTTCTTCTATCTCTTTTTTTTGCTGTTTGTGCGCGCTCTTTGTGTCGGCCCAACGAACCAGACTGGCTGAGAGCCTTCGACTTTACGACTGCCGAGACAAAAGCGGCGTCGCGCCGCCTCCCGATCGAACGCTTCCGACCGATTCTTTTAAATATAATAGCATCGGGAACAACCACGATATACCTGTTCCCACGATGCATCGCGGCAGAGGTGGCAATCTCTTGGTATCGTGCTTGTACTCGGTCCTTTGATACTTCTTCGTTCGTATTGTTGCTTGGCAACGATTTAACCAAAGATCGCGATGCAACGTTAAGTTTGGACGAGAGTCGTCTCGAAAGTCTATCGTAGTGGAAATTCGGGTTCGGTGAACCTCAGCCCGGAGTGACCCGCCGCGATCAAGAAACCCAATTTCCAGAGTTGCGCATCCGTAAACTAATTTTTACGTTGGTGGAGAGTCGATGGTTGTCGGCCGAGGGATGCCTAGCCGAGTCTAGGAGGGATCGTGAGACAGAGAAGATGGGAAGCACGGTCGAGCGGGCAAAGGTATCGCGACAACCTACACCCGAAACGAGCAGCCAGACGTTGACCTGCCGACCAGAAGCCAAAAGCTCGAAAAGTCGATGAGTTACGGTGGCCGTTTATTCGCCCGAAACTATGTCGACGCTCTAATTTTTTCAACGGTGTCTGCTTTATCGGCCACGATGTACTTGTTCGCGGTTAAGTTTCGCCGTTTTACAGCGATCGGTGGCCGATTGTCTCTACGAACGACGTATCCACGCTCGCCACAATTACACCTCCGTGGCGATATATAAATAACCACTGGAGCGAACAGCTTGGCCGCAGCTTCTCCTAACGTATCCTCGCTTCTTTGCCTTTTCTTAATGCCCCGTGGAGGACGGTAACGAGCGTTTGATTTTCTTAATCGAGTTGCTGCAGACACGGGGGCTCTTCGCGGTAATTAAATGGACGCTATTTCAGCAGAATCGTTACAACGGAATTAACGTTGACGCGATCGAACGAGGAACGCGAACGATCGGTAATTTTAGAACCAAAACGACGCGCGTGTTGCCGTTCAAGAGAGTCGGAGTAACAGGTTAACGATAAGATTAACGACGTTTTAGCGCGGTCGAACACCTTGTTACGAGATTTTCCAATCTCGCGTGTTTAAACAAGTTGCTGTAACGTACGTATCGTACACGAAACTCGACCGAGGTAAAGGGATCGATGCGAAGCGTCTTCGGAGTATTTTCGGAGTATTTTCGGAGTATATTCGGAGTATATTCGGAGAGAATTTTCATGCAAGTTGGACAAAGTTGGCTTGCGATGCCGAAGCAGGGCCCGTTTGAAGTTTCGCGTCCCACCGGAGCCAATTCGTATCGATCGTTATTGCGAAACAAGATGCGACTCGGAGTCCTCCCTACGAGTACTAATTAGAACGAGCCCTCCTGCCCGTAAATAACCAAATCGAAGATACCAGGTGTACGTCTGGATAGCCAATTGCTATGCGCAGTCCCAATTCTCAAGAACATTCAAGTTGTACTAATCTCCTTGAAGCTGGACCGATCCTAAAATCTAACGTTCTACGGACAGCTTCCGGTTCCGCTCCCGTACAGGTAGACACGCTTGTCTACGGCGAAAAGAAGGGCGAGGCAGTCGCGAAGTTGTCGAAACGACCGGCGGTCGAGGATGCTTCGGATAGAAAGAGATGCTGGTTCTCACGGGGAACAGGGCGAGAGAAGTTTTCCGGCGCGTTTTGGAGGGTGCGCGTCACAGCAGCCGGAAGTCGTTTTCATCTCGCGCCCGACTCGCCGCGCCACCGCGCCGCCGTCCCGCCGTGCCGCTGCGTCGACCGCTCTCGCCAACTTCCGCCGGCGAATCGTATCTCGAACGAACCGCTCTCTTTGTGCGCATCCACGAATCAATTTTGCAACGAAGGAAGTCTGTGGCGTGGTCGAAAGCCGGCGCCCCATTTGCGGAGAACGCGTTTCGAACTTGCTTTGACGCCGTGCTTCCGCTCTCCGCTAAATGGAACACGACGGCATTATGGTAATTCTAAATTAATCGCCAGTTGGCGAAACCGACCGTTGGCGATTAAACTACGAACGACCAGAGTATAACGCGTTACACTCGTCTTATCTCTATCGAGAGCGAACGGAGAACATAGAGGCGTAGATCGCGATGTCATCTGATAATTTTATGGCGCTAGAGGCAGCAGGATGGTGAAACATGTGTACGTATATACGCGACGGTAAGATGGAAGAAGTAGAATGGAAAAACGATACTCTGCTTGCAGATAGGTAGAGCTGCTCGTCCAAAGGTCGACAAAGAAGGCCAAGTAGATTTACTCCGTGCATAGTCGGACGCTCCATCTTATCATGGTAAATTGGTTTTATGACGAGTACCGTATCTCTGTCGTATTATCATTGGTTTTATATTTTTCGAATTTTTCGAATCGAGTACGACCGAACTACCGAATATCGATAATTTTCAAACTCGCTGCATGTTCGGAAAACACATCTCAATCTGCGTAATGCAACCTGTCGGTGCCAGTTATACCGGTTACTATTTGCAAAATATCCTCGTACCAACTACGACACTGTACGCTATTACTCTACTTATTTTCGTAAAGCCTTTCGATAGCATCGCGGCAAATGGCAAGTAACGCGTGTAAATGAACAAAACGGCGTATGAGCGTGCATTACGCAAATGAATACATATGCAAATGTGTAGGTGTGTTTCTTTTACGAACGTCGTATTAGCGCACGCTTGGCACGTACGCCGTTTCGCACCAGCCTATCGTTATGCGCGTCCTATCCGGTGAGCGCCGAATCGAATCGTCGTCGGTGACTAAATTCCACCGAGTCTAGGTATCGCAGCTTCGACATCCTAAATCACGCTTCCATTTTCAAAATATATTTCCCTGTAAATGTATACAGCGGTTCGTTCGTTCGTTGCCGCGAGATGGATTACGTAACGTGAAATACGATCGCGACAAGATTCAAGACGTTACGTAACGAGTAGAGTACCCTCGTCAACCGGTTTCTCTTATTACGCGTTTGTAGAACCATTTCCATAGAACAGAGCGCGACGAGGTAGCCTGGAACGCGGAAGCGGCAACCCGCCGGTACCTCGTTTTCTTCGCATCGTGGTCTCTTTGTGCGAGACCATTCGTTTCAAGCTAACGAATCTCGATTGCGGGCCGCGTAAATTCGCGAGACCGAACCTACAGCCGCAAATTTCAGCGATCGTATCGCTCGGATTCTAATTTCGCTGAGTAGCTGGCAGCCAGCGACGCGCTTCTTAACATGCCAACCATGTACTCTGTCGTCGAGACGAACCCTCGCCGCGGAACTCGCGGAAACTCGCGGTGCCGCGTCTCTACGCGTTCCGAACTGAAACGAACACCTTTCCGCGCGACTTTCCTCCTAAACGCTAATTGCTTTCGGCTGTTAATTCCTGCGGCGAAACAGACGCGACTCTGTTCAACGATTCGCTTACGCGATCTCCTCTCGGATGCGACGAGCTCTTTCGCGAGGACCGTGACGATTCATAGACGGCGTTTCAATTTGTTGGGAAGTCGAATCGCGGTTAATCCGTCGGTTACGACGAGAAAGCAGCGTGCAAAGTGTACGACAGGCATAGTTTCCGGCGGAAGTCGAAAAGCTGCCAGTCTATACGATGATTCAGGTACTTTGGGAAAAAAAAAAAAAAACGACGGGAGACCTGACTTGCCGAAGAAGAAGTTGCCGCTGAAAAATCCCCTCGTCACCTTAATATTTCAGCCGTCGAGCGAACATTGCGTGCTTTAGCCGAATGATTCGGGTATTTTGGCGGAGAAGCGGTGAGGTTGCTGATCCTCGAACGTGCCTGCTCGGTGTTTCAAAGCAGCGTTCGAACGGCCGGTTTACACGAGGATAGCGCGCATGCCAGCGAAACATTTCGCTTCGTGACTTCGCTGTACTAGCCTACTGCTACGGCAGCTACTACCGTGCTCCCTTCAATTAACTGGTATCACGAGAGTTTAGACTTTGTTAACTATCCGTGTGGCAGTCGATCTTAACGAGCCTTTCTGCAACGCGCGCCAAAGTCTGCCGCCGTAGGATCTAGGTAAACTGCTGCAAACAAACGATGATTTTATTATTAACCTACGGTTGAGAGAAAAATCAATTTCCAAGAGCAAGAACGAATCTAGCGGTTATCGATATCGAAAGTCGCGTCGCTGAAGCGCAAAGACGTCGTTCGTCTCCGAAGATCACATTTATTTCGAACGGTAATCGAACGTCGCAACTTCATGGTACGATAAATCGTTCGAACGGTTTGGAAACAGAAGCAGATTGGGTTAACATTTTGCTCGGCATTATCCCGTTCGTTACTCTCGCGGGTTTTCCACACTGTCGCGAAAAAGCAAGTGGACCAGCGAGTTTTGACTTTCCAAGTCACCGACGGTGTTTTTTGCTCGACGATCGGCGGCGTTTCCGTGCGCGTAAGATCGCGATCAGGTTCGAAAGAGCGAAGAGCTGAAAATTTTTGACGCGAAACGACAACACGGCAATTCGCGTGAAAATGCGGGGCGAGGTGCGCGTACGAGGCGTCGCGTAAAGTTTGCCCAGGAAAAATATGCAGCTCGGGATAACGTTCGAGTTGAATGTTACGCGTGAAAGGGCTTACACCGGCGACAGACGTGTACACACTGCTTGCATAACGTCGACAATGAAAACGCGGCCGCATACCAACCAGCTTGCGCGACACCTGCTCCCAAATCGATGAACTCCAGGGGAACGTCGTGGAAATTCGACGAGTCGCGAATAAATTGGCAACGATTTTAATCTCTCCTCGCCTATTACAACGATATTCTTTCAGCCGAAATATAACGTTCGCCGAACGTGAAAATATATCCTATCGCACAGATTACAAACTATTTGGCCGGAATTTACGGTCACGGTGACCGTTGTAACTCGTTAGGTTAATCCATCGAGGATAAAATCCGCTCGCGGCTCTAAGAAGTATACACGCGCCGAGTGAAAATGTCTGCAGATCGGTCTGCCGGTAGAAACACGGCAAACGTACGTTTCTCTATTCTAGAGAAATGTCGTAAAGCGGCACCGCGATATCGTCCATTCGCACTCAGCGATGGGACTCGCTTGTTCTCGGCAGCTGGTGATGGAAACGGAGTCGATCTCTCGTTTTATCGCGCGATAAACTGCGATGTAAACCGAAGGAAAAAACAATTCCGCGGAGCGGTTGGCCGATCGTAACGGGTCCGAAGGCGAGGAATTATCCGGCCGACTCTGCCTCGAGAACACTCCGTCGAGTTACGACGACGTTCGCGTCCGTGCTTCAGCCTCGATTACCGATAAAATGACGCTGCGATTTGTTGCTCGATTATTCGTTTCGAATATGATGCAAGAAACGAAGCAACCGGATAATTAGCTGTTTGAAAGCGAGGCGGACGATTTTTCGGATGACGAGTGATTTTTGTTTCGCCCGAGAGAACGCGAATGGGACGTTCCTTTATTGCGCCGGGAAACTGTGAGACTCTGTTTATCGAAATTCTGGGAAATTTTTCCATGACAAAATCGTCGAATCCATTATTTAGCGCTCGCGCTATGCATTTTTTCTGGTATTTACGTTCAGGTTCAGGAACGAGGCATCGGCAATTTGAAATATTTCGTTAAATATTCCAAAGCACCGGATTCATCGCGACCTGGCGGTTACTGGACACTCGGATTTCAGCGAACTCTTCTTCGACGACCTGGTACTAACTCGTTTACCGGATCATTGCACCTTTTTTGTCCTTGTTACGCTGAGAAATCCGAGGAAAGAAGCTTTCTGCATATTCCGATCGCGAGAAGATAAATTTCTGGAGGAAAACGGCTGGTTGTGTTGCGCGAGTACGTAGAAACGTTGCTTCATGATTTACATAATTCACGGCGACGCGTCTCGCGTCTTGTGTTTTTTACGCATAGCCAACGAAACGTATCTCGAGTTTCGTACGACGTTAGAAGGTGAATCGAATTCATCCGGCTGGATGACTTTTGAAACGAAAGCGAAATCCTCGAGCACGCAACGTCGGAATCGCTGGAAATTGCGGTATGATTTCTGTCGATAGTAAGCGGCACTCGCCTTTCGGAATGCTCTTCCCGGAAGAGAGTCGTACGTTAAAGAGATTGGAAATCGTCGGGGCCGCTCGCGAACTCATTGAAAATAATATCTGGAATTAAGCGTTTCCAAGTCTATGATGTGCGTTTACAGACCGTACAGACGCGGAATTCAATCTCATCTTTCTTGTGTGCTTCTTTAACTGAAAAAGGGAAGGAAAATCAAAGTTTACAACGCGGGTTACGTAGTCGTGGCGCTCGTATTTTTCTTGCACAGACGTTTCATATTTCTTCTAAAGCGGCGAAAGAGAAAAGAATGTACATTACGTTGTCTAACAAACAACTGGATTACGCGGTAGCGAGGTAGCGTATGCAAAACGTTAGACTGTGGCGAACACGCGGAACACGCGTACGGGTCCGTAGGCAACGAGCATAAAATTTATCAGGGCTCTATTCTTTGCGCCTTTCATGCAATAAGCATCTCTCCGTAGCAATTAACTCGTTGTATTCCGCTGAACAAATTCTCTCATAACCACTGTGCACGTAAAGCGATGCGAGTTAACAACGTCCCTCCGTTTTTTAATTAACGGTTGCATCCAGATGCTTAAACTTTCGTAACGAGCATCTCTGCGAATTTACTCGTTTCAAATACGAACTGACCGAAGACTTAAACGCAGACTCTCGAATGTTCACGGTCACGCAACCCGTCGAAATTACTTGAAAAAGGTATTTTATAATCAGAGTTGTACGACAAACGGGAAACAACGTCTCCAAGCGAGTTTCGTTTCATTTCGGCTAAAAATCGGACAGTCCCTTTCGACAGAGGGAGAAAAAAAAAAGGGGGAAGGCGTCACGGGTCTACTTAGGATTTGAAGCTCGTGCCGCGACGAGGATTAAGTCAGGTCGCGTAGCAGCCGACGAATAAATAGTCGGCCGGTGGAAACGAACAGGGATCTCGGCCGATTAATCGCGAGCGTCGATTCGTTGGGTTGGCCGGCAACTTTTTCAATTAAGCGCCGACGTCGAAAGGGTTTTGTCAGTGGCGTGGGCGCACGGACATCGTTCGGAGCGGCAAACGTGGGAATAGCGCGGCGCGACGACAGCAGAACGAAGGAGCGTTACTTTCTCTCGAGCTAATAAGCGGCTCGGATAATCGAGTAATTTCGGCCGAGGGAATTGCATCGGCCGGATCGAACGAAATTTTCATTTCACCGACGAGCGGAGAAAAATCTGCTTTGAAAAAGCCACGGGGATCAGGGGACTGAGCCAGGATGGAGCCGACGAAAATACGCTATTCGCCGACCGAGCAGAATGCCCGTTCTCCGCGAGATCGCTATATCCATGAATGTTTCAGCCGTGGAGGGATTTCATTCTAAACTGACATGGAAGCCGCATCGAATCTCTTCCCCGCTAACGTATAATATTGTTTTTCCCGTTCTCCGACCAAAACGCTTCTTCGTGTTTTTCTCGTTTTTCTCGTTTCTCTCGTTTCTTTTTCCTCGTTGATTCGATTGCATTTTTAATCGAACGCGATGTTAAAACGCTGATTCAACGAAGCTAAATGCTTTCGAGTAATAGGGTAACACGATGCCTTCGATATCGGACCGGCAACTGCAGGCAGTCACGCTGACAGATCCATGAAATTTGTATAGCGAGCTCAAGCGTGGAACGTTACGAGAGAATGAAATTTTCAGCGACTTCTCCGGAGATTGATTTCTTGGACGAGGTTGCCGCTTCGATAAAGGGAAAAAATGGCTCCGCCGAGAGCAAGTCATCTACAGCTGTGCCGAGTATCAGCTATCGGTAATAACTCCAAGTAGAAGATGAAAAGGCTAAATAATTTCCTAATTTTCCCAGAACTCTCGATATTGCTAGATTCAAAGAGAAAATCGAAAGACGTAGTAGCAAGAGAAACAACGTACATCCATCGTTTGCCAAATGAACGTGCAAATATTCCACTCCATACGTTCACAGTGTCTCCGCTCGATCGCGTCAATATCGTCGATAACATTTATAATAAATAAATGACGAGGTAATCCGAGGCTGAATACGAACTCTGATTCTTAAACATCGATCGATACGTTATAAGTGTCCGTTTTGCGTCGCTAAAAGTGTTGCTGGGATCATCGACTGGGGTATCGTGGTAACGCTCCGACCGAAAAAGAATTGTACACGAGAGAGAGCGAGAGAGAGAGAGAGAGAGAATATCTAGCTGCATCCGGGGTAGAGGCAACGGCTGGAAACTGGCACAAAGCCGAATCACGAAAACGTAGCTGCGGCACAACTTTTATATGATTATTTAACCAAGCACGCGGTAACCAGTGGCCGCTACGTTCCATTTAAATACATGATTGCGAGAGATTTTCCTGGCCGACGTGTACCGACCCTCCCCCGGTTTCAGCCGCCCGTTCTCGCATACAACCCTCTATCCCAGCTGCAGGTTCGCGTACGCGAGCATACCTACCGAGCCTCGCTTCAAGTTTTCCATTCGGCTGCATCTGGATCTCGTTTCGTCGACGGCTTTAAGGAGAGTCTCGCGCGCTCGAGACTAATTACGGAAATAATGGGCATCAAAAATGAACGCTTCTAGCGAGACTCGAGCGCGGCTCTCCACCATGCGCTCCTTCTTCCCCGCGAGATCTTGCCGTATTTATATATTTTTTCGCTACGCGCTCCCACTCTCTCCTTTTCTCTTTCTCCTCTTCCTTATTTCTTGTTGTTTCTCCCTTTTTTTCCTCTTTCTTTTTCTTTCTTTTTTTTTCTTTCTTTTTCTCTCTCTCTTTTTTTTTTTTTTTTTTCTTTTGTTAACAACTGAAGGCTTTTCGGCGACTGCTCGAGAACACGGTGGTCGAGCTTTCGGCTTTCACCTTCTTCCGTAGTAACTGAAGCGGGCAACGCCCCGTCGTTCCAGACATAATCTTACGGTTTGTCGGCGAATGTTCGCGTAGTTTGGGGGTTGTTGATCTTTGGAGATTAGATTTAGAGGGAAAAGATATGCCGTAGTTCGATCGGTTGCTACGCGAACCCCTGATCTCTCATTCTGGTTCAGTGGTCCGAACAATTAACTTTTTCTCTTGGTCGAAATGGAACGACAGAGTAACTTTGAGTCAAACTTCTCTCGTACGAACGCTTTCTTTGACTGGAACGCCTCGTTTTCTTTTTCTTTTTCTTCCTTTTCCTGCTGTTTGAAATCATATGTGCAGAATTCCGAAATCGTACGTCTTTTTACTATCCGATCGAACAGCTGTACGCTATTATTTATTATTATGAACCATTTTGCGTTATTAGCTTCTGAATTCTAAAAGGCCGAACTCAACCAGTCGTTTACGAGCCAATTAAGCTTAATTTTCACGGTATTTGGTATCACTTGGTAGCCGCGATCACAGACGATCGACGGGCTTATGAAGAAATCCTACCGTGAAATTGGATTCTTTCGAAACCGACGAATTTCGTCGGCGGTCGTAGATCTAATAACCAGATTGTTTGCAGAAAATTTCGTCGGTCCTGCACAGACGAGCAGCGCAGCGTCAGCAAGTTGTTCGAGGTTGTTCCACGAGGAAAGGCGTTTTTTTCCTTCCAAAGGCCGATTGCAGAGCCAATATTTTCAGCTGAATTACATTACCATAGGCGTGGATTCAACGTTTATTCGAATTACGATAGATTCTATATTCGGTCGGAAGCGTTAAAACCTATCGACGAATAAAACCACTCGTTATCTTTCAGACGCAATCATTCGACTGCGTAATATTTCGTTCGAGCAATGTTATTTATTTATTTACGTGGTTTATTTATGTATGGAGCGAGCTCGTTAGAATACACGCATTTACGATGGCAGGTAGTTGCCAGGTACAGACACTTGCAAAAAAAGATTCTAAAGAAGAAAGTACAGATGAAAGAGCTTGGAAATAACAGGAAAATTAATTAACTTTATGCAATCGCCCTATCGAAATGAAATGGCCGAGGCGTAAAAGCGAGTATATTGCCCGACACGGTTGTTTCGTTGTCTATCCCGGCTGTTTCCACAAGAATTTCGCACGATATTCGTTCAACGAAGTTGATTAAACGCGATCGAGGCTTAAGAGATTCGGGGATCGTCGGCGCGTAAAAATATCTCGCGTTGCTATTTACCGGGGTGAGAAGCGTGATCGATGGCTGTCGCTGGTGCACGCGAGGGACTGGCAAGAATTCGCGACGCGTGCAGCAGTTCCTTTTGAAAATGTTGGAGAATCGTGCGGTGAAAGGTGGCGTGCGCTTCAACCGTGCATCTTCGCGCCAATTAAATCCGCGGAGAATACCTCCGAGAGCTTTTTTCCTCTCTTTTCTCCTCTGTTCCGCGAATTTTTCCGAGAAATCGCCGGAGAAAGGTATTCCTGATTAAGCTCTCGCGCAAGTGGCAGTATTTAGTGGCGCTTCGCGTGCCAAAATTAATAGTTGCGGAAGAAACGTGTAACACTTTGTTTCTATTGTGAATCCGAAACCTTAATTAGGGAATAATAGAAACGCTTTAAACGAGAAATAAAATGTTTGCGAGAAATTGGATGCACGACGGGGAATACGCGTGTACAGGTTACTGACCGTATAAAATTCTGCGTATCGAGAAATTGAAAAAGCATTATGAAAAACAGAAAAGTATCGGCTGGCCATTGTTGAAAAATCAAAGCAATCGGTACGTGACAAATCGACAAACGCAGATGGTTATGATAAATGTACGTTCTCATCGAGGACGCATAAAAAATAGAGATTCGGAATCGAGAGCTAGTCGAGGGAGCAACGAGAACGTATAAAAATCGGACGGTATTTGTTTCGTTTTTCGTATTTCGAATATCGAAGCCGAGCAACGTATGCGCGAATCTCGTCGTGGATTTCGTTCCACGAAATCAATTTCATTTGTTATCGACCCGTCGTTCGTAAGATAATAATCGATGCAGGTCCGCGATCGTGTGAATTCGAACGTCGAGTACGACTTTTCCGAAGATATCGATAGCGGCGATAGCGACAACAGGATAGGGTTTACGAGCAAAGCCAGTAACCCCCTTCGAAGCTTCTTGGCGATCGAACGATTGTTTTTAATATTTTAATCGAACTACGATGGATTAAGTCGGCCAACTAACGAATCGAAAATGTATTATCGAGACTATAGCTTCGAAAGAGGCAGCAACAGAAGCGAATACGCGTTCGACGGTCGAAGCGGCCAAGAGAAAATGACCGAGGGGATGAAGAACGGCAAGAAGAAGGGAAGTAGGAAAGGGAGACGGAACGAGAGCAAACGAAGAGGAAAGAGGCGGTACCGGTGGGTTGCCCGATCGGGCCAAGTTCGGACTCGGATCGGTTTGCCTATGAAACAAGTGGTATCGTCGTTGATCGAAGAGAAGCAAACGCGGCACGTTTTCTACGTTAACTAAGCACGACGAGATCGTGAGACGACGTGGAATAAGAAGACGGCCGGAACCTCCTTTAATTCAATCGCAGCCCGTTCGACGCCCGCGAGTCACCGTCTCGTTCCGCTCTCTACGGATCTGCGATCACCGACGCTTTCCTACGTCGCGTCTTCTTCCCACTCGACGATTCTCGCCGCTTCTCCGAGATACCATCGACTTGCACGGCCCGCGATAACGTTCGTCGCATTGCTCGATTTATAAATTCGCCGCGAGTGGATCTCTTGATTAAGAAAAATATAAGAAGCAATACCGCTTCTTGCCTGTTATATCGTATGCTTATTATCCTTGTCCCTTCTTGCTCGACGTTAACTACTCTGCCCAATTGATCTGGCCAATCTTCGACGAAATCGATTATTCCTGGAGCAAGAGCGAGAGAAAAAGGAGAAAACGAGGGAGGAAAGTAGGCGGGGAGGAGAAGGTTGGAACGACGACAAATATCGAGCGTTCGTTAAACCCATCGGCTTGGCCGAGCTCCGTTAATTAGATTCGAAGAGGCGAGGTCGCGCGACAAAATCAAGGAATCAGCGATTTAATTCAATTTCTTCGGAACGCGCCATGTCCTTTCGTCGGGCCGAACTTCCGTCGTGCAATCTCCAAAGTTTCGCTCGAGTTCGCCTCGTGCCGACCGTCGACGCGTTTCTCCCTTGCTGACAATGAAAGGCGATCGAGAAAATTTCGACGAGAGGCTCGCGCCACGATCTCCGCGAACGCGCTTCAACGTCGTTAACGAACACACGCGTTATCGTGGTAGGAAAATTCGCTGGCCAGAAACTTACGATCGATTCGGATTGTCCAGCGACTGTTTGTACAGCCCTATAAAGTCGAGTTTACGGACTTGGAATATGGGTCGGCATGATTTAACCGAGGATTACCTTCGCGCTGTTAACCTTTATGACTTCGTTTCCGTGCAGCTTAACATAATTCGCGATGTACGTAAATGTTTTCCCATTTGCACGAGTACTATCGCGAAACTCGGCACAACCGACAGTCCCGTGTTGTAATTAAGGAGCTCGCCGATTCGAAACGCTTAGATACGCGTTGTAAGAACCAAGCGATAGATACGATCTTTATGTGCACGTAGACGAGTGTCTACGAGCAACTTTATGATTTAAACGCGTAAACTTCGCTTTCCGTCTGACGGTATCGGCAAGGAAGCAGCGCGCGTTATTCGCCTAATTGCGCGAATTGCGTACCATTTCCTGCCCTAACACTGCACAGTGATTCTAGCCCGAAAACGGAAATCAATATCGATATTTAGCGGGTGCACGCCTTCGATCGGTCGGAATCGATTTGCAACCATCGGCGTACACAGCGTATCGCGAAGCTTTTGAGACGTCGCATTTCGTCGCGTCTCGTCGCGTCAATTTTATCTTTCCGGTAGATGGAACACGCGCTCGCGCAAACCTCGATGTGTCGCGAATCGAATATTTACACGAGGTGCTCTGACCTGTGTCGCTGTCCCGGAATGCAATATCCGATTCGCGTCGAATCGAATTAAACGATAATTCGACTGATTAATTGTTCCAGTCGATCGAGATAATGCGCATTCGGAGCGAAATAAACGCGGAATCGTCTCGTTAGCTGGATCGACGATTGAACAAAGTAAACGTGATTTAACGCGATTACAACAAATTTGCCGGATGCGACGTAATTTGGTTGCCAAGGAGAAGAGAATGCATAGAAAGGCGGAGGCATTTATCACCAGAGGGATGTCAAGTCGTTGGATAGCGGAACCTTCCACGTGCTTCGCATTCTAAACTACGCGTTCGTTCGATAAAGTCTGCTACGCTTAGTAAGAAACAAGCCAGAGTTCCACTTTCTTTCCTCCAAACGTAATCGTTTTGTACGTTTTAAGAGAAATTAGCTGGAAAATTTATACGCGTTCCGTAAATTTTCCAGAGAAGCGAAAGACCGACGAGAGATCCACCCGCGAGTTTCTTTGTCGGTTTCGAAAGCGCGCTAGCTCCGTATATTTCGATGGAACCGAAAAGAGCTGGACGGTAAATTCTATCGTTGCGAAATTTACTGCCGTTTCAATGAGAAGCAGCGGAAGCTGTTCTGGCATCGGGTAATAAATAAGCGAATCGTCGAACGGCGAGGAGGTCGGCAGGTCTGTCGACAGCGTGCTTAAAGCGTACGCAGAAAGATTACGCGGACGGTGGAGAGGATGGCGCGGCGTGACTGCAGCCAAGGGAAAACGGAGCGGGAACGTGGCCGCGTCGACGCAACGAACAAAGACGAATTGCCGGCAGGTTCGTCGATAACGGCATTAACGGCTCGTCTAAGATTCCTCGGTCTCTTCGTTCATTGGGTTCTTCGTGCGAGCCAGCGATCGAAAGGGAGAAACGAAGGAACGAGCGAAGTAAACGAGGCTCGCCTTTTTTCTAACCGCGACACGGCGGTCGATGTCGGTCGATCGAAGAAAAGAAACAACGGCCGCTAGACAGCACTAACTCCGAGAGGAACGACCGAAGAAAAGAAACGCGGAAACGCTGCGGCGAGTAGAGAAAAATGGACCGACCGCCTGCGATTTCTTCTCGGCTGTCCGCGTTCTTTATTTAACTGTTACGTTATTTCGTTAATTTCTAAGCAATTGTTCGATATCGGTGTTCCGAATTAGCCACGAGACACAAGCGGAGTACAAATTATTGCAAACAGTCTGTCGTTAAATAACGCGTTATTCGTCCATCGAAGCGACTAGCTCGCAGCAGCAACATATTTTTTCCTCCGATATTCCGAGAACCGAAGCTGTTTAACGGCGCACCATCTCCCCTAGGGGTACGCTGTTACTTATTTTTCCAGTATTCGACTGAATTATTCATGCACTTTCGCCGACGCTACTCGTCCCTGTATTTTTCAAACATTATACAGGAAGGATAGTTGAGATTGCGAAACGAACGTTCCGGTTCGACGTTCTTCTAGAATTTTCCCAGGCAAATTCTTCCGGCAAACGCTTCTTAATCCTCGTGTACGTGACGGGCTTTGCAATATCCGCCAGTTTCGACGAGCACCGGCACCCTTCGATTATTGTATACGAAAGCCAACTTTGCCTCGCGTTAAACGAAGCGCGAAAAGGCACAAATTGTTCGGCCCTCGAATATTTTTCTTTCGAACGTTCGTTCCCCCAATCGGTTCAAGTTAAACGTTAACGGATAATTCTACGAATTAGAACCGGATCCGAAAAACTCCATCATAGGTCCAGACGGGACGTTCGCTTTCGTTCGTTGTTGATTTTAAAAAATGTTTTTTTATATCTATAAGAAGATTTCGCCGATATCTATCGGACGAACGATGACGGGGATCCAACGGAAATCGTAAAAGTGTCGGAGATCGAACGTTCGCGTCTCCCGTACGTGTATTCGGCCAGTCAGAGAAGTAAGCGCTCCTCCCGCGCGGAGAAAAGTAGACGTTTGTTGCAGGAGACGTGTTTGCGTAGGATGGAAAATAATACGGTCCTTTAAGACGCAGACTCGTTCGGCGAATCCGACTCGTATTTGCCCCGTTGTTTATAAAAGCCGACGGGCACGGGTAAAAGGAAATTTCATCGAATTGGGAATCTTGGTTCGCATGCAGCGGAAGAAAGCTTCCGTTTGTTCCGCCACGAAGCCCGATATCTCTGTTCCGCGTTACATAAAAATTCCAATATCGCTTCTTTGTGCCGGACTAGCCAGCTTCGATAACAGACGGCGACACGGGGTGTGCGGGGCAAAAATCGGGACACCATCGGTTTCTAAACGTGCCACCACAAAGTGTCGAACGCCTCGCGCGAAACTCTCTCTCTCTCTGCCGCGCCTGTGCGACCCACTAACGATCGTACAAAGACATTCCGGACCGACCGGCCGGTTTCGTCCAAGTTTTAATACGAAACTGCTGCCCGCCGAAACTCGCACGCCGATGCCAAACTTCCCTCCTATCGAATTAACATAAGCCAAACTCCGCAACAAAGATCCGTAAACGCCTGCTTTGATCCAAAGTACACGCCTTTCGACCGATTCTCGCGAACAAAGACTGTAATCGTCGATCGAGCTTCGTCTTGGTTTTCAACGCGCTTCGTCCTAAAACGTGCTAGCGGATCGTTCGAGTTAAAGGAGAAAGCGAGGATTTTTAAACGGGGCGTTGCCCCGGTCTCCCGCGATTCCTCTTGTTCCTTCTGTTCCTCCGGTTCCTCCGTTTCTCCCGACCGAGCAAACTTGCGCCAAGATCAATGTTTGCCGACTTGTCCGAGTGATTTCGGTTGCTTTAAAGCCGCCGCGTGATCGCGCCAATGCGATCCGTTTCATAGATCTATAGATTCACGGTGCGTGTTACGTCGATGAATTCGTTACGTCGATCCTTGGATCCTTCGACATCGATTCGTATACACAGAGCGCGAGTCACGTTCATTCGCGGAAACTAGAGTCGCATTGGGGGATCTGTTACGAGACCTTTGGTAGACAGGCAGCAACGGAGTAGACCGAGCGTGTTCGTCTTCGCAAATATATTATGCGCGAAACTAGCGGGAATCCCCGAGCGAGGCAAATGGGAATTCCCTTCTTTTGTCACGGCCTTTCCCGTCGCCCGCTATCTATCTTTTCCGCTCGAACGCAAACACCTTCCTCCTCGAAAGTTCCACCGTTATGAATAACGACACCTGTCCAACGGTGCGACACGTCGGCCGCGTATGAGCTATGTTTTCCGTGGAACGGACAAATCATAACTTTCCGGCTCCCCTCGGTTCCTTCCGCTCGTCCCCCCACGATTTACATCTACTTTTTCTACGACTATCTTTTTCCACCACGCGCCAGACTATCTTTGTCTGCTGTTACATTACGCGTATATAAATAATATCAGGAATCCGTTTCGCTCTTGGCAAGTGACAGTCGTTTAAGTCGCGGCATGTGACGGCCATTTTGCCGCGGAAGATGGGGCGGAAGAATTCGGTCGACCTAAATAATTTAATTGCCGAAATAGTTGGTTGGCCGTACGTACGTTTTAGCGTGCACGCGCGTTGCATCGCGCGAGAAACATTAATCGTGGATGGTACGTTGGTAGCTGCGTTATATGGGAAACCTGCACCGTTAGCTACATTTTTATAGAGCGCCGTGCGCCACCTAACTCTCCGGGGACATGGATCCCCACGTGCGAGACAAACGTTCGCGGTAACAATTGTTTCGTGCTCCGCGAATAATTCACGTCGCGTACGTAAGAAAAGCCGACTACTAAGTCGGGAGAAATTTTGACCGCCCCGTCACACGGAACGTAGTGGCCGTTATACACGCGGCGTATCGCGGTGTTCACGGTGCTGTTGCATCGTTAGGTCGGCGGATTTTTTCCGCTCGTCGAATCCCAATGGCCCTGTATCGTTAGGCTGATAGTAGTCCTAGTCGAACGATTCCTTGAATTGCGAACAATCGCGGTTGGTAAACGGTCTCGCACAGCGACGAACGAAATCTGATATGGAGAACACGTAGTCGCAAGATTTGCCCCCCTGGGATCTCTGGCAAAGCTGTCCGACCAGAAACTTTGAATAACATCTCCATTAAGACACTCGAGACTATTGAAATCCAACTGTGTTGACGGAAAACGGATGAGGAGCAGCTTTGTAAACTGCGACTGTCGCCGATGTCGCTGGCGAATATTCTCCAGATTCCTGGAAAACGAAGACGTCGCGTAGTAACGAGCGCTGGCTTTGATCGATCGACGGGATCTACATCGGTCGCGTAAGTACGAAATTTTTCCGTTATTCGATAGCAGAATCGAATCGTTGAAAACAGCGGCCGGATAATACGGGAGAAGAATACGAGACGAGAAAATCTGACCGCGTTACTAGAATACGCAAAGAACTCGCGTCTTTCCTACCTTCTTACGCCACGGCGTCCTTTTCTTTCTTAGACGTGGTGGCAGCAGCTCGCACGAGTAACGACATCTGTCCAGGGTTGTAAAACACCCTGGCAAATAGACGAGAGAAGGGTGGCTCTTGGCGCGGCTCTTCGACCAGTTCAACGACGTCGCATCCGCGCACTCGTTGTCTTTTAGTCAGATCGAATTATGCGCTTTATCGCCTGGACTCTCCTTTCACGGTTTACCCATTTTTATCGATTTTTTTTATCAATTTCCCCGCTAATACTTTACGAGGACAAACGGAACGAAACTTTCGAAGGGTTCTTTCGTCGAGACCGCGAACATTCTTGCAGCTCGCGCGCAAGAAACAGCAACGTCCGATGCGAATATTTCCAAGCCCCTTAACGTGACGTAGGTAACGTAACGTAGTAGATAATAAGATAGTGGCGGTAGAGTACCGTTGTAGAACCATAGTTAAAATAACGGAGGAAAGATAGTATAGGAAAAATAGTTGGAATTTTTTTCACACCGATCGCCCCGCGTTACGTTATACCTCGTTGTATACCTTGTCCGAGACAAGAAGAATTTTTGTCCAGCCGTTTACTGTCTTTCGACGGTCTTTTCTTTGTGTCGATATCCACAAGCACGTGTCCCGGCCACAAATTCAGCGAAACGTTAGACGCGGGCCCTGTTTGATTTTTATGTAACCGATTATTCCCGACCAGGACCGGTTCTGACATTTTATTTCGAGCAGTTTCGTCCTTCCGCGCTCATCCTCTCACCGCGAGTTTCCGCGCCTCTGCTCGTACCTCTCTATTTTTCTCTGTATCGCGAATCGCCACCGTATATCGAGTTAGTTTTTCCATCGATCGTTGTCGTTTTAGTCGGACAACCCGACAGAGTATTCTTCCCCGTGCGGCTGCGGTTCTTCGATTTTTATTTTCCGTACCGTTTCATGCCTCCAATCGCACCACTCAGAAGCGTTTTTCTCCTCTTTTCGTCCCGTTTTGTTCTATTCTTTCGATTCGGTGCACGTCGAGTTCGATACGTTCCTGGTTGTTAACCTCCCAAGCTGATTTGGTTAACTTCTTTGTGCTACGCCGTGTCCTCTTTTTTCCGAGAATCGACGTTTTCCCGTGACGATCTACCGATTCGATCCCTACCGTCTAGGCGGCATTTATTCCCAGCGAAGTCTGTGCTCGTAAAAGATTTTCGTTCGCGACAGGAGGCCGGCAGTCGTTTCGTTTTCGGTCAAGTAGATCGTACGGCGGCTGTTTTAGAGACGACAGCTTTATTACTCGGGTGCTATCGCATCTCCGAGTCGTGGGAATATTTTTATCGGACTATCGATGTAGCCGAGTTATTAAAAACGGATCGACGAAATGATATTCGTTTGCGCATTTGAAACGTAATATCGAAACACGTTTGGTCGTAAACGATAATACACCTTCGTATAATATGTCCAATCTATTCGCGTAATATGAGTACTATCGAGCTTTCTAATGGATTTGTGGTTCGATTACGGTTCGATTCGGTATTTCGCGCGGTTAAAATGTGAAATTAGGGGACCGCTATTGCAACGATAGGATCACCGCTGGACGAAGTAATTGATCGGTTACGCGACCTCTGCTTCGTTCCAACCATTGCTTAGACGTTTACGTCTCCCGGTGACATGGACCCGCGTCGTAAATACGCGGACGTAGCTCCTTTTTCGATTTCGACCGTGTAACTAATCTGTAGGTTACAGGTAGCTAATCTGGCAACTAGAACCCGTTTCGATCGTTGTTAATGCCGTTGCGATTTTAATCGCTGCGAGTGAAAGCCAATTCTCGTGTCATCGCGTCCGTATTCGAAGAAGGGGAAGCGCGGATATAGAAATTCGAAACGTCGTACCGAGTTTGCGACACGGTACGGCGGCGGTCGTTGGAAATTTTTTCAACGTGGTCCATGTTAGAGCGCGCCTATAATCGAGTCGTTGATACGACGACGGTGTGTATCTTCTTGCAATTGCGAAACTTGCCCCGGTTGCACAGTTGCTGGTGCACGTACTCGGCTTGGCGCGCGGTCGCATTTACGTGCAAGGTGCGTGCTAAAGTCTTTTCGAGTCTGCCGTAAACACACACCCGTAGACGTAGTAGGAAACGCCAAGTGGTCCGTGGACCGTGTAAGAAGACCGGTTCCAACGCGGTTCTAAATACGGCTCCTTGCGTTATTAATCTCCCACCGTATACCGCGCTGTTATCGCGGTTATATCATAATTCGCGACAACGTTGCGCTCGGTTGCGCGAGCCAAGATGCAGTTTCGTCGTACCATCTCTCTATCCTATGCCTGTCCGACGGGGAGAACTGTTCCGCACGCTTGTCACTTCCATGATCGCGCGCCTATTAATCTTTCAAGCGAAAACACTCGCTTCTTTTTTCTTCCTTTTTCTCCTTCGTTTCTTCAGATACCTGTTACATTTTACGTCCTTTGATTCTTTGATATCCAACGTTTTGATCGAATCGTGACGAAATGGAAAATACCTAGAACTCG